>NC_051066.1:39829835-40429835 GCF_004664715.2 Peromyscus leucopus | reverse complement strand
GAGAGCCAATGAGAGAACAGAACAGAAAGATATATAGGCATGATTATACAGGAAGTAGGTCTCTTTGGAGACTGAGGTGTTGTTGAGGTGAGGTTAACTTGTGACTTTTCCTATTTTACCGATTTCTCAGGTTTCAATCCTGATATCTGGCTCCGTGTTTTTTTAACTTTTTTTTTTTTATTTTTTAAGATCGTTTGGCAATTCATTTACAACAGACTGATTGAAGGGATGATTATAATCTAAGTACATTAACCATGTACATATATGTGAAAATTCCATGATGAATCACATCACTTTGTACAAGCAATATACAGTAAGGGAATCTGAAATTGCCCACAAGCCTACCAAAAATAAAAAAGTAAGTATGTTTGTGAAGTACATATGACTATTAGTCTAAAGGGCACAAGTGAGATGACTCCACAAGACTTTATTAAATAGGAAAGTTGAAGAGGACCTATTACTTTCATCTAATAAGTCTACCGGGAAGGCAGTATTCTGGAAAACTGTCAAACTTAAATCATGTAGTTATTGAGAATGTCCTGTTTCCAGCCATCTTAGAGCCCCTTTCACAGTCTTCTACATTTCTAAACATGGGAAAATTGATACAATTATAAATTGCTTGTTTTACTTGGGAAATGAAGACTAAGGTGAATCAAGGGAGGGAGGGAGGGAGGAAGGGAGAAATAGGGACAAGAACACATACAGAGAGAGGGGGGGAGGAGAGATTCATTGGGGAATATGGAGAATCCACATCTTAGGACACAGCGATATTCTACAAAAGGAATAGTGTTGTGTTTTAGACAAAACATTGCTTAAAATCATGTAATACTTCAACAACTTATTTTGATTTCTCAGTCTATAGGGTGACAACAATGTAGCTGAGAATTAGAGACAGACACGCTCCTAGAGGCAGTCTGCGTAAAACAATAAAAATAAAGAAAAGGATAACTATAGAAAACAAAACCAATACTTCAAAACAAAAGCAGACCTATGGTTTTAGAGGTAGAAATAAAATAATCCATTCCAATTACTAAACTAATATCTCCACAAGGGAGGAGTAGGTACTGACAGAGAATGTGTGGCTGAAAGCATTCCATGGTGACCATTAAGAAATTAGCAATAATTATTCTAGAGGAAGACTCAATTTTCAAAAAGGTGTCAGAGGCACCAGAAGAAATGGAGGATGCGAGATTGGTGGATATAATGAAAATATACAATACTCATATATGAAATTCTCAACCAATAAAATAAATCAACACAACTCAAGATTTTTTTCCCTCTGTGTTTGAGTGAATCAACCCCTTAAAGAGAATATGATCCCTTCCTCACCAAAAGACTTTCCAATATTTATTTAGAATGGAGTGCAAGTATAGAGGGGCATGGATTACAAAGGCACAGAGTATACAATAATTGGATATAATGTCTTGTTTGATCAAAGCTTTCACACATTCTTTCAAAAAGAAAAGGATCAACTGACTAGCAGCCAAGACTGGACCTTGGGGGATATGTTTCCTTTCTGATTCTATTTTTGTATGATCTCAATGTCTCAGCAGGGATAGCACCAAAGCATTTTGACCAAAGTAAGAATATGGCAGGGCACTGGTGTTATGTGCATTAGACACAGACATTCATGGCTGTGATCACTATCATATATATTGTGATTCATAATTGTCCAGACTTTAACTGCGATAGTTACTTGTTGAAAACACTGCATTTCTCAGTGATAGTGCTTATATAACATCTCAGAATTTCAAATAACATAGCTGTTGAAATATGACCCTCTTCTTTGTATTTTAAAATGGTGTCATCTCTTTATATATGCCCAAACTGAACTGTTAAGCATATTTTTTCTGCCTACAGCAATATGATAGGTTATGTTGTATGCTATGGATCATATATATATATATATATATATATATATCATATATGTGTATATATATAAATACATACACAGAGTGGTATGTTATCATAAACTGTGACATATTTTCCACTTTATTTATGACTTTGAACCCTTCTTTACTCCTTTTTTAAAAAGCTCACATGATTCATAAACATGTATCTTACTCATCATTTCAGAAATTGATCACTCATTTATTTAACATTTACCCAAACTACAATTTTTATCTTGTGTGTCATTCCATCTGCTTCCTGTATCACATCTCCTTCATTAAAAATTAAGATTTGGAATCAATGTATGCAAAATGAATCATGATTATGGAAAGACTGTGAAGTCATAAATGAATTCTCTAAGAAATACACGTATGACCTAGATTGAAAGTTCTCCATATTAAAAAAAAGTTTGTTGTCACATTCCTTGCTCTGTTAACATCCGTTGCTATAAAAAGTCAGACTATCAAAACCCCAAATGAATATGTGCATTGCAGCAGTTGCTAAGGTAACCTCTTTAAATTTCTCTAAATAGAAAAGAAATTAAATTCATTATTTGAGGGCACATTGGCTAAGAATGTCCTGAAGCTTTCAAAATGTATTTTTGTAACAGTAACAAATGCCTGTAAGTAAAATACTTTGCATTGAAATTGAGATTTAGTCACCGGTAAATTGTTTAACCGAGCAGGGGAAAAAATGAATTGAAAGTGGAAGATAACACCCTTCTGAAGTCCCCTTTAGGAGTCCTCAGGTAAGAGTAGCCTGGAGGAGAACTAAAAATGAGGAAATTAAACCACATTGTCATATCCATCCCTTAGGGTGAGTTCACTCCCGAGACAGAAAAAAACAGGGATAATTTTCTCACTTCATATCTCCTTTTACTCAAACACTATCTCTCCTCTGGGGTGACCTTTGAAACTATAGATTCGTTACATAAGATCCTGGAAATGCATGGAGAACAAAATTTAGATTATTAATTTACACTTTCTTTAAGAAGTAAAATTACCTAAATACATACTATTTAATGCAGCGACCACTGGATGTCATTGTAATGCCACTCAAGTTAAAATTTCTGAAATGAGAACCTTGTTATTCATAGTTCAGCATAGGTTATCTATTCATTCTCAAAGCTATTCGTACAAAGTTTGTTCATTCAGTGGTGACAGAGACAGGATTTAGTTTTAGATAACTGATACAGTTTTCACCTTTTCTGATTCATTAGTCAGAAGATAAATGCCCTAAAAAGTTTTGGTTACTGTTCTACTTGAACACATCAGTTATTTCAGAAAAGCTTTTTTATGAATGAACATGATTTAATAAAACAAGATAGGCTAGGCTTTAGTGTCCAGCCTGTGGGATATGTTAGTTTTTCTGTGACTCCTAGAAATAGGCAATGCGAAAAGTTTGTAGGCTCCCTGCATCTCAACAGGATCTTGGGCACTCTATCTGCCTATGAAATTGGTGTCCTGTATCACTTGGATACTTCTTTCGCAGTATGGGAGGTCTTGATGGGCTTCCTCAGTTAACAAGGTACAGGCCAAAGGAACCATTTTCTTTCTATTCAGTTTGGAGTTCTGTTTGTCAGTATCATCAGTAAAAGACGCGGATGGCTGGGATTTTGTGTGCTTCAGTTAGGGTAAGACAGATATGTAGTTATTTAGGAAGGAGCTTAATCTGTTTTTTTTAAACTACATTAACTATCCTTTTAAATGCATAATGATTATTGTAGTGTGTTCATATAAAGCTCCAAAAATAAATAAAATAAAACTTTATAATGTATTTAAAACCATACAATAAGCTTTATTGTACAACCTGAAAGTCTACTAAAAAATTTCTGTAGTATTATAGTACCACAATATTTCATTTGCATATGCTTAATATAAATTTACTGCATTTTAATTTCCATCTTAATTTATCAGTTTTTAACCTGTCACATACTACAACATACTTTTAATTGGTTTACAAATGTTCATGTAAAAGACACAATATCAATTGTTAATGCACGATTATCTACCCAAATAATAAATTATTTCTAGATTTAAACCCAATTTTATTCTTTTGTAGAAATGTGTACATTGTAATTGAGGTTTTGGACTCTGAACTGGACTCTGAAATAAAATTCCATTGAGTTTCTTTGGGATGGGAGTTGTAAGTTATTACCCCTACAATGTTATGTCCTTTAATCAGGTTCTTTTCTGCTGTGGCTTTTCAAAGAATGCTTTTGAAGGCTGCTATTTATTTTTCCTAAGGACTTATACTTAGAGCTTCAGTGGACACTTGTCCTCTTAATCTTACCACAAAAATTGAACATTGCAGAATTTTCATCTGTTTATTTAGATCACTTCCTCAAAATTCAGCACGCATCCGCAACAACTTAAGGGCACATTACCCAATTTCAGAGATTCAGATTCTAAAGCCTTAGGTAGGACCACAAGACTCTGTTTGCATTAAGTACACAGGTGAGGCTAATGATGTGATATTGGGACCACATTTTTGAGAACCTTGGCTGTAGGCTATCTATTAATGAAGACGACTAGTGCTACTGTAACTGTGTTTCTAACTATGGCTAGTAATCATGCCAGAATATTTTATGCTAATCCTCTTCTCAAATAATCACTAAAGTGGGTGCCCATGGACTCAGCTAAGTTTGTCAAATAGCAGTGCTAATAGAGATATACAAGTATGGAGGTTATAAGAATAATAAAAGTTTTATCAGTTCTTTTTTGCCTCTGTGTATATATTGTATGCATGTGTGTGTGCATATTGAGTGTGGGTGCACTAGTGTGTGGAGACCAGAGGTCAACCTCATGTATCTTCCTCACTAGTTTTTTACCTTGTTTTGTTTGTTTGTTTGTTTTTTAGACAGGATCTCTCAAATGAACCCAATACTCACTGAAATGGCAAGGTTGGCTGGTCAGTGAATTCCAGGCATCTGCCTCTCTGTGGACCCCCAGTGCTGAGATAATAGATGTGCACTACCTCTGTGACCAGTTTGTTGAACTGGGTGCTTGGGATTAGAACTGAGGTCTTCAGGCATGCACCACAAGCTCTTTACCAACTGAATCACTTCTCTATGTCTTGATCAGTCTTTTTTTTTTTTTTTTTTTCCCGTGGTGATAAACCCTTATATCCACTTTTTATCACAGTATAATTCTACTTTTAAAGAGAAATTGGATTCTCATGTCTATAGTTTAAAAATAATACAAGTTATCAAGGACATTATTAATTGATATCAAAGTGAAACACTTCATTGCAAACTGCTGTTTTGATACTATCTCCAGTAGCTTTCCAGTGAGAAGTGCTGTTTGTGGCTATATTTGAGGCAATATTCTGTGCTCTTCTTATGTTATTGAAGTTGAAGTCCAGTTTTTTTTTTTTTTTTTTTTCATCCAGTGACATCATTCAGTTACTACAGTCACACAGCATCTCCCTCATCATACCAAGACTGGACCACATATCCTTTCATTTTTGAGGACTCTCTAAGTTCGTGACAGTTTGGGCACTGCCTGTTGACTTTCATCACATGTCCTAATAACTAAGTGTCAGTATACTATCTTGAATAAGCCCCAATAGAAATAAATTGATTTGTGAATTTTTTGCTTCTTTCAGTTCTATACATCTTTTGGTTGTTTCCTCATAAGAAAACCGAAATATGTTATTTTTTTCTCCAGCTAGGAGTGTTTAAATCTTTCATAACTTACACATAGTGAATAATTTAAAGGCCAGTTTTAGTGACTTTTGAGTGTATAAATATAAACATAAGCTGTATGAGAGTTCATCAAAGAACAGAACTGAACTGACAGAGCCATCCGTCTGGCTCTTTCTGGACACATCTGATACAATGAGAGTATAAGCAAAGCCAACAGAAGCCTTTTCTCTTCTGGCTTGTGGCAAAAGATGTGAAAATAAGTATTACTCAGAAGTGTCAAATCACAAAAGTAAAATATTTGAAATCCAGAGACATTGTGAGGCAGTTGACATAAATCATTCATAAAATTTCAGGGATTGTTTTCTATGCTGCTGTGCATCCAATTGCTTAGCTGTATTTACAGAAAGGAGCAAGACTGTTTACCAGAGACCTTCCCCATGACTATAAGCAACCTTCATCTCCATTAAAACAGAGTTTATAATATTTAAATAAGTTTGTCTTAGACAATTTAAATGCTAACAAAATAATTCAGCACCAAAACAACTTATACTTAGCACCATGTAGTGCATAGCACTTTTCTCATTTAACTCTACATTGTAAAGTTAAACCTACAATAACAGGCCAAGAAAATACTGAAGGAAAACGAAGAGTGATGTAAGAGCTAGAATCTCAGTAGTAGCAGAAAGAACTATGGAAGGAAAACCTGAATTTTATGTGAGAAGGGATTTCAAATTCAGAAAGTGTAAGTTATTTTTCAAATAGATTTGCAATTAGTCATCATACAGATTATAATAGTGTCAAAAGAGATTAGGATGAAAGAAGCTTCTACTAAATATTCTAAAGGAATATTTACTTATGATACTATAGTAGTTAGGGGGAGGTAGCCCAGAAGATAATTGTGCAAATATGAGAACCAGAGTT
Organism: Peromyscus leucopus; assembly: GCF_004664715.2. Taxonomy (NCBI): domain Eukaryota; kingdom Metazoa; phylum Chordata; class Mammalia; order Rodentia; family Cricetidae; genus Peromyscus; species Peromyscus leucopus. Next base: position 40,423,378 of record NC_051066.1, on the reverse strand, counting down.
TAACTCCCCAGAACCCTAGAGGATGTGTGCATCATGAATCCTTGCACACCTATGGCAAAGTAAGAGGAACATATAGGATAATCTCTGGAGTGGTGGGCCAGCTGGCCTGGTGGACACAATGTGCAAAGATCACAGAGACCCAGTCTCAAATAAACTGAGCGGTGAAAGGTGACAAATGAAGCTGTCCTTTCCTTCTGTTTCCACATGTATTCCATGGACACACACACACACACACACACACACACACACACACACACACAATGAAATTCTTCTTTCAGACTTTTTCTCAATAGTCTCTGTTCATTCCACTCATTTCTATGTAATGCTTATTCCACAAGCTATTTCCATTATTATTTTATCATTTGCATCCCTCATGTAAGAAGACAGGTTGTGGGGGGGGGGGCAGGTGGTGATGGTGCAAGCCTTTAATCACAACACTTGGGAGGCAGAGCCAGGTGAATCTCTGTGTGTTGGAGGCCAGCCTGGGCTACAGAGCGAAATCCAGGACAGGCACCAAAACTACACAGAGAAACTTTGACTTGAAAAAACAAAACAAAAAAGAAGGGGGAGAAGGAGGGATAAAAGAGTAACAGCATGACATGAGTGGGGAAGCTGAGTGGTTTTTGGAATTTTCTAAGGGCAAACAGTGAATTTCCTTTTTCTTTTATTTGACAACTGTTATACATCTGTTATGTACCAGGCAAAGACTGATTAGATGTTAAATATAAATATGTTACTGCTTCTAATATCCTACATACTATCACTACAATATGCTTACAGTGGCTGCTACCATTTGCTGAGTACCTCCCTTCTCCCAGGCATAAACTCATAAACTCCTAAGACTCATGAAGTAGAGACACTGATTATTTGTATTTTCTGTGGAGAAAACTGGAGCCTTTCACATCATACCATATTGCTAAGAACTAATACATCTAAGGCTAAATGACTATCTGGGGCTGTGTGAATTAGTTGAACCCTCAGCCCCCAGCAGTGAAGCAACAAAACCATATCCTACAGGGAATATCTCTGCTCTCCATTTCACAGTCTGTAAGAGGACCAGAATACATGACTAGACATGCTGAAGCACCACTTTTATTTGGTAAATTAGAACACAGATACTGTCTCGAAAAAACAAAACAAAACAAACAAACAAACAAAAAGAATCCAAACATTTTTTTAGCTATCCATGAATACTTTAAACTGTAACGAAAATGCCTGTTCTGTTGCTGACAGAAGTTGACAATATGGGGATTCTCAGTACACAATGAATATTGAAAGATGAGATAAATTTCATTTAGGAAGTAGCAGAAGTAAGAATGAAAATTTTCCCATTAGAATGCACAAATTCATGGAACTCCATACATGGACTCTTTCAGATTATGAGATGCCGAGTTCAGAACATTTGGAAGAGTGGAGAGGAATTTCTGACTTGGGCAATCATAATTTATGCTATGCTCTGAGTTAGAAGATGCCACATAAACATTCAGCTTGAACTTTATCACACTAGATCTTGGTCCCCAGACACAAGCAACAGATTATTATCTTCACACCATAACCTGCAAGAATAATTCACTAAGTAACATCATTAATTAAGGCAAAACAGTATCAGGTTATTTTCTACAAACTTGGGACTTTCTCACTAGAGCCAACTTAGAATTTATATGCTATTGCAGCACTCTTGTAAATTTTAATATTTTAGTAATTTTATTTATAGGTAAAAATTTTACCCCAATTAAAATGTAGTTTCTCCTGAATTGATATCCTCCGTAAAAGAATACAAAAATTCTCAACATATGCAAAAATGTAGTGTGCACTCACACCCGGACCAGCACTTGGTAAACAAATAAGAAGGATTTAGAGACTTGAAACCAAAGAGACCATTTGGAAAGGCTGATAGAAATAAGAAAGATGGGAATGGTCACTCTGAGGGCCTTGATTAAACTAAATGAATAACACAACAAAGTTAAAGGTCATAAATCTGGGGAAAAAACAAGTAGGGAGACAGAAAAGTTGATAAGGTGTTGGGGGGAGATAAGGGATGGGGGATGGTAGTCAGAATGTATTTTATATGTGTATGAACTTTTCCATAATCTAATTTAATTAAAAAGGAGGGAGGAATGTATTTTTGTCACTATTTGAAGGCAAGTTATCCTATGGACATCACTGAAATTGAAGGTCCACATATTTGCTTGCCACCCAGCCAGCCCCTGCCAGGTCTTGGTGTGTGCTGTGAAGTTTCCCCAGAGCATGTAAGGGTTCCAAGCAGTTCATTAAAGCTTCTCACCTCTTCCCTGCTCAGCCTTATCTCTGGAGGTGTAAATTAGAGAGGCAGATGCACAATCTGGGATGGTTTCCAGCTACATTTTTAGAATGTGGAATGATCAGCACCGTAGGCGTTGAACAGAATTTTTCAGTCTGTCACATGTCCAGATTCAGTGCCAAGGAAACCCCCTAAATGGCCCCCAAACACTTACTTCTGGAACAGAGTAAACCTCCACAGGACATGCCACGGTCTGTTTATTGATCTTTGATGTTTCATAGGTGACTAAAACAGAGTGAGAGAAAGGAATGTTTTTTACATTGTGGACTAAATAGCTTGAGTTCTGTGGTTAAAGCAGCTCTATGAGGAGAAAGATTGGAAGGATTTCCCCCAATGAATGTTTAGAAAAGTCTTATGTACCAAGAAGACAGATAGCAGAAGGCTGAAATGGCATATGAGGATAGTTACTCATGTTGGAAAAAAGCCTTTGAATTTGAAAAATGCTATCATACATTTTATCTCTTATTATTCTTATAAAATCTCAAATCCATAAAGTAAAATTTATTTTCCAAATTCTGATAGGAAATTATGCTCTGGTTGGCTTTGCAAAGCCAATTTCATGGAGCTAGGTTTTAGGGTGATTAAGTCTCAATTACTGAAACCAATTGCTAACTATCATTGGTTAAAACACACAGGAAAATAAAACAACGAGGAACTCTAGCCTCACTTCATTTCTTGCACTATTTCCAAAATACCTAATATGAAGGAAAGTTATCTCAGAAATGGAAATATCATTTGTGGATGGAGATTATATGAAGCCTCTTTGTGAACTTGGAGTGTTGAAAAGATTGCATCTTTGGATGCTTTAGCCAGTGGAGATTCACCCATCTTACACCCTTTAAAGGCATAAAGGAAGCTCAAATCTTCTTTATTTTAGTTAATTCTTTGATCTTCCTTTCCTCTAGATTATCTACAGTAAGACTCCATTGCTAGGGGAAAGGCTTCCTTCTCTTCCTCTCTCCTCTCCATCCTTCCCTCCCCCCTCTCTGTCAGGAACAATTTAGGGGTAGATTCATTCTGCATTACTTTTTGTGGGTTACCAACATGACTGAGAGCCAGTTGTTCACCTTATGATTATCTCAAGAATGTATCTTATAAAAAATTTGCTGCCTTGCATTTTTATTTCTTTTTGTCTCCCACTTCTTTTCTCTGAGGTTATTTTTGAAAAGCCCAGGTTTCAGTTTCATGATTCTGGAAGATGTTCACTCTAAAATATACCAAACTATAGGTCTTTGGTTATATGTTACCCAATTTTCCTGGCACATTCTTTATGAAAATAGAAAAGAATTCTATTACTATATACTAGAAATTCTACACATGAATGGGACTTGCATCAAAATCCCTAACAAAGAATATTGATGCCACAAGTTTCTTCCTTTGAAGGAAGCTATAGTTAATGAAATCTAGATTTCAATTGCCCACAATTCATACCACACAACTTCAGGGCCATTATTTCCTTTCTTTCTACCATGTAAAGAAATCTAAGTGGGGAAAAAATATAAAGCCACCTTCTGCTCTCCAAGCTTTACCTTGCCAATTCAGCCTTACCATGGATTCTCTTTCAATTATGGAGGCCCCCAACCGAGGGCTTCACTAATGTACGCCATTCTATTTTTGTCCCAAAATTCAGCTTGCTTTTCATAGCTTTACACATTCCAAGTGGATATGGTAGGAATTCCCCCATCTCCTCTGAGTGTTCTCTGGCAGCAGAGGACAGATAGCATTGTTCCTGCCAACTGCAGTGCCACAGATGCCTCCCTCTTGCCACACTCTGTGTTTATCAGGAAGTCGTGCCTTCTGGGGACTTTGTGGTACCTTCTGTGCTGTCTTTGGAAATGATGGTTGTAATGCTCTCAAAGAATAGAGCCCTTCTGACCCCAACCCATCTAAGAAAACATAAATTCCTAAGATCCTCTCACTTAAATATTACGGTTAACTTAATAAACCACACAATTAACCTAAAAATTAACCTAATATTACTTAGTAAAATCAGTGGGCATAGTCACTTAGCTGTTGGCTTCATTTATGTGTGCTAGGAAGGGTTGTGGCAAATTGAGAATCCTGTCCTATTCTGTAGAGGCAAGATAAAGAGTGCCCTGTTGTCTGCTGCTAGAATACATAGAAGCTCCATTTCAAATTAAAAATAATTAAGTAAAGGGACATTCAATCTTAGTACTATGTTCAAGCCAGGAATAAATGTAAGTAATTGATAAAGATTGTGAGCATCTGTAAAGTCATAATGGCTTTGTCTCTGATTAAGTCAAAGTGTGAAAAAGTGATTTATAGGTTACGATGATGTGTGCGTATCAAAAGCGAATGCTATTGCTTCTTGCCTTTTCTTTTTCCATGTGTGAAATGACAAGATTTTGAATACACTAGGTTCTCATAAGCAAGTTTGAACATTTTGCCATTTTTGAAAGCTACCACTAGATGGTATGCAAATCCTCCTTCTTCAATTCCTGTTTTATCATCCTGATTTTTAGTCTATAGGGATATATGGTATGTGATATTTGGATTTGTCTTGTCTTTGTTTAGGGGAACATGGAAGGATGTTGCTTGGATTAGTTATTTTTAATTAATTGTAATTAATTCCATAGAGTCAATCCTGTATTTTTACATCTTGGAGGTGATAGTTTCACTTTTTAAAATGGTATATTTTTTCTATACCATTTTCCCACTAACTAATAAGTCAGTCATTAATAATATTTTGAATTTCTGCAATTAGCAAATATACTGAATATCTTGAAGTTCTTTGGATGTGAATAATTAATAGCATTTTACATTAACAATTTAAACTTACACATGGCAATTACAAGCTACATAATTACCAGTTATAAATAATAACTCATCATCTTCACAAAGAAAAATAATTATCTTTCATATAAGCTATATATGGTTTTTGAGATGATAATTGAACCAAGAACAAATGCATTCTAGATGAGCATGCTATATCACTGCATCCCTTCCTTCACAGTGCTTAATATCTAAAATCATTTATAATTCCACTAAAATGTTTTTCAATGTATGTGAAAATGTGTAATACCTATTTGATATTCTCATTTTATTTTAATAATTCATAAATTATGTTAACAATCTGCTATTTCAAATACAACATCATCCATCATTTATATGAGAAAGCTACACAGAGCCTGTCTTTCTAAATTCAATTACCATAAAACAAAAAATCATCTTTGGCTGACTTGTGTTCAATGTACATTCTATACTTGAATTATGCAGATATGTATGTTACCTTTAAAAGTGTATGTATTTTCAGAGCAAGGGGACCAGACACCAAAAAAAAAAGGATGGCCCAGGTGATCCAGCATCAACAACAGTGTGTTCAAAGCTGCTGGCTGAGGTGATCCAGCCTCACAGAATACTCCATCCAAGAATTAACAATTATCCTGATTTTCTCAAGGGTCCCGAAAGATGCCAGTGCCCCCAGACAACAGGAAGCAGTCTAGAAAAAAACAACACCCATATTCCCGATAGATATGTTATGGATGTTTGTTACTATTTAAGGGAGTTTATTCACAATTCCTTATTGGTCATAGTCAGGAAAAAAAGCTAAACAAAAGAGTTAAATTCAAAGCTCTCTTCTAAAGGAAAAAGGGAGGGTATGATACAGAAATAATGAGATAAAAGAGTAGATTATTGAATCTACTTTAATCCAAAAATAAATTATTAATCTCAAAATATTTTACATTAGTATGGATTTTGGTTTATTGACACAAATTTAAAGTTAATTTAGTTTTACTGTATGTGTGTTTCTATTCTTATTTGGGGCATTATGCTTATGCAGCTCATTTAAAAATGTAATGTGTTATTAAAAATATAGGTTAATAGTCATCTATAATAATCAAACTTGTAGTCATATTAGGTATGTTTTCAAGGTTAAACAGACATATTTAGATAAATAGATGGTCTACAAAAACTTCAAAGACCTACAGAATATGGCATTAAAATTTTTTTAATAAAATAAGACTTTTCTTGACAGTGAGACCTGTCTGCTCCTGGCAGCACCAAATTACTTCAGAGAAGATGATGGTCATCAAAGAAGGTCCATGTGAAGTTTGCCTTCCTTATGGCAGAAGCTAACCTTTTGGGCAGAGAAACTGCCCTCACCTATATGCTGACAATATATTGTTCAAACTGGAACAGAAGGATACAAAAAAAAAAAGCAACTGCTAAACTTTGCCAAGACAAGGTAGTATAGCCCTTCAAAATTACCTGCTTCTTAGAAATATCTGTCAGATATACCAGGCCTATAGGCCAAAGTTGGATAACCCAATGTTACAGAAAACCTAGGGTGACTGTCTAGGCAGCCAGATGTCCCTGTCATTAGGTAACATTTCATCCTTCTGGGGTCTTTGATGGAGTTGAAGACTAGATGGTTATAGTTAAAGTTTTCCTTAGTTAATATAAAAGGTAAATTGGGTATAAAACTTTATACTTACAAAGATTAGATAAATAATAGAGTATTTTCTCTAAATTTGCCACATAAAAATGGACTGGATAATATAACTGTAATTCTTACTTAATAACTGTTTTTGCTGTATACACATTTACTATGTTAAAGTTAAAATCTTCCTTTTTAATTACACAAAAAGGGGGAATGTACACTGTAAGAATATACATCATTGTGATTGTGTTAATAAAGAAGCTATATGGCCACTAGCTGGACAGGATAAGATCAGGTAGGAGAATCAGGCTAAGGACACTGGGAAGAAGAAGGGCAGAGTCAGAGGAGTTATCAGCCAGATGGAAAGGAAGCAAGACATGCAGGAGATGGTACAGCCACAAGCTTCAGGGCAGTACATAGATTAATAGAAATGCATTAATTTAAGTTGTAAGAACTAGTTAGTAATAAGCCTGTGCTGTTGGCTGAGTATTTATAATTCATATTAAGTCTGTGTTGGTTATTTGGGTACTGGTGGGTGGCAAAGAAAAGTCTGCTTACAAGAAAGCAGCCAAATTCTTTGTCAAATATCTCAAGAATGGTCTCAGGTACAATTTCCACTCTGAAACCCCTTGAGCTGTGGCTCCATAGCCCACCTAATTCTCAGCACTACTGTATCCTAGGATGGCCCATTGAGTGCTGTTTATCACTTACAACCACTTTCTAGTTCAATGACCAAAAGTCATCCTTTTGTTCAAAACAATATATGGTCAGGTCTATCACAGCAACAACTAGTTCCTTTTCCAAATTCTGAATTAGCTACTTTTCTATATCTGTGATAAAACAACATGATCAAAGAAACTTCAAAAAGGAAGTGTTTAATAGGGCTTACAATTTCAGAGTATTTTGATCCACGATGGTATAGTGTAGGCATGGCAGCAGCAGCGGCTGTGATCTCGCGTCTCAAGCCAAAAGAAGGAAGCACGGAGCACACTAGAAATGGCAGGAAACTTTTGAAATCCCCAGCCTGCCCCTAGTGACCAACTTCTTCCAACAGTGCCACAAATCTTAGTCCTTCCCAAACAGTTCTACCAACTGGGAACCAAGTATTGAATCAATTGTGCCTGTGGGGGCATTCTCATTCAAACCACTGGAGTAACGAAACTGTCATAACCTCTCGGGCATAAGGAAGGGCATCTTGAGAGGAAATGTCATAGCTATGAAACTTCTCAGAAATCAGAATGATTTCAAATATGTCACCTAATGATGTACATCAAGACTCTAGAAAAACAAGGAGCCAAGTCCCAAACACATAGATTGGAAATTTATGATTTGGAGAGTAAGTATAAAACGTTAACTAAAAGAAATATGCATAGAATTAGTTAAGCTGTGAGTTGGTTCTTTCATAAGGCTAGTAAGACCAACAAACTCTTAGCCAAACTAGCAAAAAGACAGCGAGAAGACACAAATTATTAAAATGAGAAATTAAAAGATTTGATCGAGCAAAAATGAAATTCTCCAATAAAATCTAAAATGTTTTATCGGATTCCTTTGATAATTTATGCTACATATGCCTGGAAAAGATAGAAAACATGAATAAATTTACAAACTCATATGACCTAAAAGTATTAAATATGAAAAATATAAGCATCTTAAAGAGGTCCATAGCAAGCAGAAAAGACTGAAACTAACTTCCTTGAAAAAAATCATAGGGATAGACAAATTCACTGCTGAATCCTACCAAACTTTAAAGAAAAATTTAATATTATTACTTTTCAAACTTTTAAACAAAATAGAAACGGGAAACACGCTGCCAAACTCATTCCACAAAGTCAAAATTATCTTCATAGCAAACATGATGAAGTCATAGCAAGCAATGAATAGTGTAAGTCCACTTCTCTGATGAACACAGATACAAAAATTCTAAACAAAGTACTCACAAACTGAATTCAAGAAGACTGTGCACAAACTGGGCAGTGGTGGCGTATGCCTTTAATCCCAGCACTTGGGAGGCAGGCGGATCTCTGTGAGTTTGCGGCCAGCCTGGACTACAGAGTGAGTTCCCGGAAAGGCTCAAAGCTACACAAAAGAAACCCTGTTTTTAAAAACCAAAAAAAAAAAAAAAAAAGACCGTACACAACAATAATGCTGGTTTATCTCAGCAATATAGGTTGCTGATGCAAATTCCTAAACAAAACTGTGTAGGTTTAAATTCAGAAAGCACATGAGCACCCTATAGCTGCAAGAGAAGGGAATTTTACAAAATCCAAAACACCATCATAATGAAAGCACTAGCAGCATTTGGTATAGATGGAAAATGTATCAATACAATAAATCTACATATGGCAAATCTATAGCCAACATTATACTAAACTGAAATATTGACAGCATTTTCCCTAAACCTTGAAACAGGAAAAGGGTACCTAGTCACTCCATCCTAATTCAGTATGGTATATAAAGTCTTAGACATACCATTAAGACAGTGGTATATAAAAGAGTGGTAAACAGTAAAGGAAGAACTCAAATCACCCCTATTTCTAGACATCATGATTTTATACATGACACATAAACGTCATCATAAAACTTACAAATTTGATGAATGATTTCAATAAAGATACAGTATACAAAATTAACATACAAAAATAGTAACTTTCATGTGTACTAATAATATCCTTGCTATGAAAGAAATTTGGAGAAATTTCTATTAATAATTACTTAAAAATAATAAGTATATAGGAAATTAACCAAGTATTGAAAGATAACAACAGTGAAAACTTTAAAGATGACGTACAGAAAACAAAGACAATAGACAACAGGAAGTCCTAACATGCTCATGAATTGGCAGAATTAAATTTGTGAACATGACTATAATATAAAAAGTAATCTGTAGATTCAATAAAATCTTCATTACAATTCCAATGACATTCTTCATGTAGACAGCAACAATCCTGAAAACACAAACAAATCAGCTGTTACTATAGTTAGTATACTCTTGGGCATATACGCAGAATACTCTATATTCTACCACAGAGACCTTTGCATGTCTGTGTTATTGCTTCCCTATTCACAATAACATGGTAATGAAGACTGTTTACTCCTTATTAACAAATTAACAGATAATGAAAACAATATCCACACATACAATTCCATGCAGTAATAAAGAAATCTATGAAATTTACTTTAAATGGATGGATTTGAAAATTACTATGTTAACTGAGATACCTGACCGAGACAAATACTGAATGTTCTCTCTCATGTCAGGGCAAATACATTTAATTGGGGGGGGGTGTATAAAACATATGTATATAGGTGTGAGTATGTGTGTGGCTATAGGTCATAAATAATAGAAAGGTGACCACGAGAAGGAAAATGTGATGTTGAGGAAGAGGAAAGATAAGAGACACCCATGTCATGTAAGTGTATAAGGACTACAGGGAGACAGAGGGGTACAAAAGGAACCCTGTAATAATTAAACAAGTTTTGTGTGGAAGATCAATTAAGCAATTCATGCATGGAAATGCTATAATGAAAACAATACCTTTATGCTAATTAAAATCTAAAATAAATACATGCACATAAAAGTAAACTTTGGTGAGGTATAAAACATATGTGCTGTCTTAAAATACTTCTTTTTTATTCTCAATGTTGTTCACATCATCTCCTGCAATGGTCTCCTTTTACTTTTCTGGTGTCTGCAGTTATTGCAGCTATCTTAAAATTAGTGTGTGTGTGTGTGTGTGTGTGTGTGTGTGTGTGTGTGTGTGTGTGTGTGTAGCTTCAAATTTGCCAAAACACACATATAAAGTTCAAATGCCTGCTCCCTAGGGTTGGTTCTTTCCTGTCACATGTAGTATCAGGGGCTTCTCCTGAGTCGTCTCTTAGGCCTATTGGTATTATCTTAAAGTTTCTGTCACATAAGGTCTAGTAGTTTCAAGAATTATTGGACCCATGCTTTGGAGAAGCCAGCATCACATTGGACAATAAAGTTCATATTACTATGTGAGTGAACGACTGGCATTGTCTGCTACTAGGTCTGCACGGGAACAATGTCAGTGAAGACGTTTGGACCACAGTCTTCCTATCAGTGAGCTCAAGTTGAGTCTCCTAAATTCATGGGCTCATCACTGTGCCAAAATTATAATAAAAATCTAATAAATGTTATTGTCCCCTTTAAAGCCTTCAACAATGTGTTTTAATTAATTTCCTCCCTTTTATTCCATTGCTTTTCAGTTTTCTTTCTTCATTCAGACCACATGGTTGTTTTTTCTAACTAGCTTCACACTCTGATTTACTACTGCATTTTCCACAGAGCAGATGTGGGTACATACGTGATTTCTCCACTGTTGTTTAATTAGTACATGTGTTATTTTTTTCTGGTCAATTATAGTAGAAAAGCTTCTAATTTATATATTCTGTTGCTATAGACACCACGTTTCCCTCTGCGTTTTCATGTTCATACATCTCTCAGCAATACTTGGAAAAAAATTTGATCACATCTCTCTTTTAACTTGATTTAGTCAAGTACAAAAATAGCTAGCAAGAGATATGATAATTTAATTTAAAAGCAATGTATGATTATTCCTCTTGTAATAAAGTTTATTTTCCAAAACTAATATTAAAAATCACACTACTAAATTATACTATAAATTATACATTGCAAGAAAACAATAAATTTTAAAGTACAGTTCTTATTTAATTATGAGTAAAAGAATAAGTTAAAAATGAGTATGTGATGCAATTTAATTAAATAGATTAAAATCCCACCTGTAATATCAAAATTGTGTTGGAGTTATATATTTATTAATTATATTAAAAATAAAAGTTAAATATTTTTAAGCTAAATTTATTTTCCAGTTGAGACTGAAAAATAATTGAACTACTAAGGTTGAATGCACAATTCATTTAAAGTGTACCTCTTTAGTACTTTATTACAAGGAATTTTTTTGTATAAAGTAGATTTTTGAGTCAGACATCAATAAGCAATATGGTGTTTATTTTAAAAATTATTTTATTTAACAATGAATTGGTGAAACTATAATTTGTCTAAATCACATCAGAATATGAAGAAAATTAATATCTATTAAATATAAACTAAAAAATGAGTCAGGATTTTTAGTAATTTCTTTATTTTTCACAATGTTTTTCTAATTCTTAATTTTATAGTTCATATTAAATAATTTTAAATGTCCTTATTTTACAATATTAGTGAACATAATTAGGTAAATAAATATTTCAGTTTTTAACTGTGTTGCTTGATTTTATGTCAACTTAACACAAGCTAGTGTCATTTGAGAAGAGGTAATCTTAACTGAGCAAGTGCCTCCATAAGACTGGCAAGCCTGTAGAGCATTTTCTAGATTAAGGATTACTTGGGGAGGACAACATCACTGTGGAAGGTGTCATTCCTGAGCAGGTGGTCCTAGATGATATAGGAAAACAGACAGAGCAAACCATGGGGAGCAAGCCAGTAAGTAACATTCCCTAAATGGCTTCTGTTGCAGTTCCTGCCTCCAGGTTCAATCATGCCTTGAGTTCTTGCCATGAACTTCCTCAGTTATAGAGTGTGAACTGAGAATTTTGAGCTAAAATAAATCTTTTTTTTTTTTCAATTTGCTTTTTCTTATGCTGTTTTATCACAGCAACAGAAACTCTAAGACAGAAACTGGTACCAGGTTCATGGAATACTGTGTTGTGATAGCAAGGACCTTCTGTTTTGGAGAGAATTGTTCTCGCATCTGAACTATGGAATTTTGGAAAATAATGATTCCCAGAGCAATGCGGATGATGGAGGAGGCCTATTTTTTTGTTTGCTTGTTTTTTTGTTTTTTGTTTGTTTGTTTGGTTGGATTTTTGTTGTTGTTGTTGTTGTTGTTTGTTTGTTTTTTAAGTTCCAGAGACTCTACTGTGACCATGGGTAATATTTTGAATTAAGAATCTGTGGTGTTGATTAGCTCAGTCCGAAAACACAGCTGTTATTAACAGAATAGCACCACTGAAATTAAACCTTTGCTTTATTGGAACAATTGATACTAGCTAGCTAGCATATGAAAATTATTGGTGATTAAGAAGAGACCAGCATTATGGAGATAAAACTTTCTGGGAGTATTCTTTAGCGTCAGTACATAGAGCTCTGGTTCAAGGGCAGAAAAATCTAAATCTCATGCTGGCAGCTAAACTTTGTAATGTGTAAGAGTTTCAAGGTGGTGCTGTTATTTAAGGCATGAAGGGGTCTTAGGGAATAGCAGCTGAAGCTTGGAACTGTGAGAAGCCATGAGAGGCCATTAGTGAAGGTGTTGCCTCAGGTGCATCCCAAGCTCCAGGACTGAAAGGGACATGGAGAAAAAGTGAAACTTGACACCTTGTGGCAGAGACTCTAAAGAAAGCCCAGGAAAAGTGACAGGTGAGGGTGCAGCCCATTTATCATGGAGACCTTAATGCTACCAGGTGACAATCCAAGACAGCAATAGCTATGGAGTGGACCCGAAATGAGCTGCTTGTGCTGTGGATGGCAGAGCTGGAGAGGGGTGTTCTCTCGGCCTTGTGGAGCCCAGAAGTTTATGAGTCCAAGACATCGGACACCGAACTTTACAATAGTGGATTGCTTTCTTTTCCCCCAGAGGTCAACAACTGGATTTAATGAATTATTTTGGCAAGGGGTTCATTTTTAGATATTTAGTTTGACTTGATTATTACTGTACCCTGACTCTTCCCATTGGGAAGTAAGAAAGTCTTTAGTTTTTTGTTTTGTTTTGTTTTTTTCCTAAGCCTACAATGAAGAGACTTTGAAGTTTCAAAGATAATAGAGTATTAGCGAGACTTCAAACTTTTAAAGAGATTTCTGATAATTTAAAGGTACTGAAATTTTCAAGTGATTTTTTTTTTTTTTTTTTTTTTTTTTTTTTTGGTTTTTCAAGACAGGGTTTCTTTTGTGTAGCTTTGCGCCTTTCCTGGATCTTGCTCTGTAGACCAGGCTGGCCTTGAACTCACAAAGATCCACCTGCCTCTGCCTCCCGAGTGCTGGGATTAAAGGCGTGCACCACCACTGCCCAGACTCAAGTGATTTTTATTTTTTAAAGACTGGAGTTTACAAGAGTTGGAATGATTTATATTGTGATAGTGATATTAAAATGAGATCGTGGACATAAGAAAGGAAACTTTATGGTTTAATAGTGATGCTTATGTGTAAAGCTGACAAAGGGTCAAATGTATTGGTTAGTTTTATGTCAGTCTGACACAAGCAAGTTGCTTTTTCTTGAGTCATTTGGAAAGAAGGACATTGCAATTGGAAATTCCCCTCATAAGCTTGGTGCACAGGTAAATCTGTAGAGCGTTTTCTTCTTCCCTGATCTGGGAGGACCCAACTCATTGTGGGTGGTATCACCCCCTAGCACATAGTACTGGGTGGTATAAGAAAGCAAAATGAGCAAGCCACAGGGAACAAGTTAATAATCCACGTTCATTGGTAGCCTCTGCTTTATTTCCTGCCTCCAGGTTCCTGCTTTGCACTTCTGCCATCAATTCCCTCAGAGATAGAGTAGGAACTGAGAGTTGAAACCTAAAATAAGCCCTATGAACTCCAACCTGCTTTTGGTCCTGCTGTCTTATTATAACAATAGAAAGTCTAAGACATTAACTATATGTTCTTCTATTTTCAAAATTATTGGCTTGCTGATTAACTTTACATTTTGTATTTATAATATCAAAACAAGAATCTCATTCCTTTAAAAACATTATAAAAAAATAAGGTTTTAAGAACCTTTGTATCTGGGTCTCAAATACAGGTAATGTGGAATTCTTGACAACCAAAGGTCAAATACAACATTAAATGTCAATGGGTATATCTTACATTTTTTTTTGTTTTTTGTTTTTTCATTGAAATTAAAAGGACATGCTGTAAAACAACTCTTAGCAAAATACATCACATGTGTATGTGTTGAATTTCCAATAGCTTTCAAATAAGGAAAAAGGAAGTGAAATGTATATATTTGTGTGCATATGTCTGTTTGTGTAATATTATATTTACATACTAACATGGAAAATGAAAGAACATTCTTTATAAACTTTGTATATTCATATTATTAGTAACAATATTTAATTAAATATTGTTTTACTTATCCATTTATTTATTCATTTAAATATATGAATAAGACTTTAAATATATTTCAATCTAGCTTTTTTTTTTTTTTTTTTTGGTTTTTTGAGACAGGGTTTCTCTGTGTAGCTTTGCGCCTTTCCTGGAACTCACTTGGTAGCCCAGGCTGGCCTCGAACTCATAGAGATCCGCCTGCCTCTGCCTCCCGAGTGCTGGGATTAAAGGCGTGCGCCACCACCGCCCGGCTCAATCTAGCTTTTTTAAGTCATAATTCACAAGAAAAATATATTAGTAGTACTTTATTAAAATTGCAACTGCTTACAGATTAAATTCTGCCTAATGTATCTGAACCAAGCATAATCAGAGTCCTGTCATTATCCAGAACCAGAAGAGTCTAAATGCTGCTCTGTCTGGATGCTAACCTAGGTTCCAGGTCCCTGTGGGAGAATCCAGAGGATGCAGGCAGCTCTAGCTCAGGCTTATAATTTAAATTATAATCTCTAGCTGATGAATAAAGAATAAAGATTTTCAGAGATTAATTATTGGTCACAATGAGGAGAAAAATTCAGATAGAATTAGAATTCAAAACTAGGCCGATATAGCATTACAATGTCTGCTTTTAGACATTACGTATACTCTCTTTGTGAGCATGCTTACATTTCAAGTGTGATAATCTAGAAATTATTAGTTTCTACTGGGCTCTTGTGGTTGTAGAGGTATTTTATTTCATCTCAGCTCTCAGCAGATAATTCCTGTAGAAAACTACTCAGCCATTTATTTTATGTGGCATCATTTTTTTTTTTTTTTGTTTTTTGTTTTTTGTTTTTCGAGACAAGGTTTCTCTGTGTAGCTTTGCGCCTTTCCTGGAACTCACTTGGTAGCCCAGGCTGGCCTCAAACTCACAAAGATCCGCCTGCCTCTGCCTCCCGAGTGCTGGGATTAAAGGCGTGTGCCACCACCGCCCGGCTATGTGGCATCTTTCGATTGTCTGCTACAGATGTTCTCAACCTTACTAATGATGCAACCCTTAAATACAGTTCCCATTATTGTGGTGACCCCAACCATAAAATTATTTTCACTGCTACTTCATTACCACTAATTTTACTACTGGTATGAATCATAATATGCATATCTGATATGCAGGATGTCTGATGTGTGACCCCCTATGAAAGGACTCACAGATTGAGAACTGCTGTCTACTACATGGAAACTGTATAAAGGCTACCTCTAATAGCAGTCTTTTCTTTTTTGAGAGATCAATTGCAAACTTTAATGATTTCCAAAAATTACTGGGAGATATTAACTGGCTAAGGCCCACAATTGGATTAACAACACAAGAATTAAGTAACTTATCTCAATACTTAAAAGGTTTGAAATTATTAAAAGGTGATAAGGATTTAAATAGTCCAAAAAATTATCAGGTGAGGCTGAGAGAGAAATGGCTTTGGCAGGAAAGAAATCACAGGATGCTCATGTGGATCATCTGGATCCAAAGCTTGATTGTATTCTCATTATTTTACCGTCTATGCATTCTAACACAGAAATCCTTATGCAGAGAGAAGGTAATACTTTTAGAATGGATATTTTGGCCACACAGTGTAAAAAATTAAAGACCTATGTAGTAAAAGTTTTCTGAATTGATTGTGAAAGGAAAATTGAGACTTCATCAACTAACAGTAATGGAACCAGAAGAAACTGTTGTACCTTTTACTAATACTGAAATTTTCCCAATATGGGCAAAAGATGAACATTGGCAAAAAATGAACATTGCAGTAATTTTTGGGGAGATACTATGCAAACAAAAGTTTCATTTTACTAGATACATGTGGTGGAGCATTGCCAGTCTTAATTTGTACAGGTATTCCCATGATGACCATAACTTCTACTAAGTGTGCAATTACAGAGTCAGCCTTTTCAGAACTCAAAGCAGTTACCCATTGAAATCCTGGAAATCCTGAATAGGTATCTATGATGTGGTGTACATATTTTAATTTTCCAAACTCTGCCAAAACACAACCATTTGTCAAGTTTTATTTCCTAGAGTGCCATTTGGGTTACTTTCTGCAGGTAGTAGAATTTGGTTATACAAAGAACAAGTAGGACTTTCTGTAAAATTTCCTTGGCTTGTTGCCAAGTGATAAGAAAAACTCTTCCTTTACACCTTTGTTATTAACATAGTATTTCCTGTAAAATTCTGAAGTTTCTAGCACAATTTCTATCAATAGCTGATCATTTTTATCATTATTTTTTGGTAGAGGGCCTGATAGGCTTGTATGGGATCTGACATGTATTATATATAATGGATGATTTCTACTTCTGATTGTTTCTTGTAACTGAATAAATAGCAAAGTTAATTCTGAATCATCTGGAATAAACTCGGAGGTTTCAATATGTAAAACAACACTTTTTACATATTTAGAGTAAGTAATTATAGTAAGAGGTTCTGGAAAATCTAATAGTACCATGAGAATAACATATAATTCTGACTTTTAAAGACTTTGAGGTACTTTACTTATTTTCCCTGATTTATAACCTGCCTTTCCTGATTTGTTTTCATCAGTACAGACCCAAGTAAATACACAGAGACTTATATTACTTATAAACTGTATGGCTTTGGCAGGCTTCTTGCTATCTAGATCTTATATCTTAAATTAACCATTTCTATTAATCTATAAGTTGCCACATGGCTTGTGGCTCACCTGTACTTTACATTTTACTTCTCATGGTGGTGGTGGCTGGCAGCTTCTCCTGATTCAGCCTTCCACTTCCTAGAGAATTCTCCTCTCTGTTTATCCTACCTATACTATACTTCCTGCCTGGCTACTGGCCAATCAGCATTTTATTTATTAATCAATAAGAGCAACACATTCACAGCATACAGAAAGACATCCCTAGCACAAAAGTTTATATCATCAAAGCTGATTGTAAAATTAATGGATATAAGAATTCAGAAAAGCCGGGTGGTGATGGTGCATGCCTTTAAACCCAGCATGCAGAGGCAGAGGCAGGCAGATCTCTGAGTTCGAGGCAGCCTGGGCTACAGAGTGAGTTCCAAGACAGGCACCAAAATTACACAGAGAAACACTGTCTCAAAAAACAAGCAAATAAACAAACAAACAAAAAAAGAATTCAGAAAAGTATTGTGGAAGAAATTATAAAATAAGTTATCCAATTATGAATATCATTTCTCTTCCTCCACTATATATATATTCAATGTAATGACACAAAAGCAATTTGAAAATCTTAACTAAAAAGTGCATCAGATAAATACATATGTTTAATACATTAATACACTGAAATATACTGTTTTATTTTATTTTTATTTATTTTTTGTTTTTTTGTTTTTTGTTTTTTTTCGAGACAGGGTTTCTCTGTGTAGCTTTGTGCCTTTCCTGGAACTCATTTGGTAGTCCAGGCTGGCCTCGAACTCACAATGATCCACCTGGCTCTGCCTCCCGAGTGCTGGGATTAAAGGCGTGTGCCACCACCGCCTGACTGAAATATTCTGTTTTAAGCCTAGAGGATGGGACAGACACAAACTTTAAGGAGTTCACAATGGTATTCATAATTATCTGGTTGAACACCTTGGGAAACAATATTTTACAACATATTTTAATAGCCTTCCAATTTGTATATGTGTATTTGGCCCTTCTTTTACAATATAGAAATACACACATAAGACATATATACACGTGAATATATAAGTTAAATGAATTAGCTATACACCACCTGCCATAATAAATAAGGACTTGAAAGATAACTTGATCATACACAAATTATTTTGCAACTTTCTCCACAAAGAATCCAACTTCTCTTTGAAAACAGAAGACCTTCTAAACATTTCTCAGCAGAGTGTAAATCTTACCATATGTGGCTCTGATTGATAGAGCATATTTAGCTATCATAATTGAATGAAATATTGGCAATTCAGACATAACAAGAGAATTAAATAATGAGCTCTGGTTTAATACATGTTAATTGTTCACTTTATACAGCCAATGTTTAAACAGTGGTCTGGAAATTCATTAAATACACATTCTTCAGCACTCTCTGCCTTCCTTAGTTCTGTATTCAGAGTGAGTCCATCACAAAGTAATATTGGGCAATGAAATGGCTAATCTTGTTTGACAACTTGGTTGGGTTCTCTAAGGCAGAAGTGAAGTACACTCCTGGGTGTATTTTTAAAGGCATATGATAGTGACACAGTAACTTAAGGAGAAAGATATGCCTGAATGTGGAGTAGAGAATAAAAATGGAAAAGGCCATGCAGTGTGCCGGTATTACCTTTTCTCCTGAGCAAGTATGTCCATTGCTGATGCTACCTCCTACGGACATCAAACTTGGCCTTCTTCAGACTTTCAGCACAAAGTTGTATGAGTGAGTCTTCTAGCTCTTTGTCCTTGGACTAGGGATGTATCATTGGTTCCCCTTTATTCTGAGTGTTCAGCTACTTGGAATAAGCTACTGGATTCTCTAACATTCCAGAATTCAAACGACCATTTCTGGTGCATACTAATTAATATTTTTTTATTATGCATCTATATGTATTTGATATACAAATATTTCTATAGTTTTGCTTCATTTTTTAAAAACACCTACCTAATACAAATTAGCTTCTCATAAAAGATTTTCTAAACCAGGAAATATGGCCATAGTCTATGCATAGCCACTTTAGTATTATAGGTGGAGTTTTCCTGTCCCGGGAGATGCTTCCAAATTACTAGACAGAAAATTATACTAATTGTAAATACTCAGCCAA
Source organism: Peromyscus leucopus (assembly GCF_004664715.2). Lineage (NCBI taxonomy): Eukaryota > Metazoa > Chordata > Mammalia > Rodentia > Cricetidae > Peromyscus > Peromyscus leucopus. The sequence continues at coordinate 40,403,808 of NC_051066.1, read as the reverse complement.
TAGCTCAGGCTTATTACTAACTAGTTCTCACATTTTAAGTTAACCTATATTCCTTATTTACACTCTACCTCGTGGCAGTACCTTTATTAGCATGACATATTCATCTCTTGCCCCTTCTGCATCTGGCTGATGACTCTTGACTTGGCCCTTCCTCCTCCCATCATTCTCAGTTTGGCTTCCCCACCTAAATTTATCCTGTTCAACTCTTGGCCAGTCAGCTTGTATATTAAACCATTCATAGCAGCATATATTCACATAGTGTAAAGGAATATTCCACAGCATGGTATAGTCAATCTTTCTCCTTTAAAAACAAATTCCCATGCAGACAGAGGGTGACAGTCAAAAAAGAGCCAACCCACAATTTTAATGTATGTTCACTAATTGAAAATGGATAATTCTTCTTGAACACTTTGGAGAACTGAAGTCACCAGACAAATCATACCTCTGAAACCGGAGAGAAATGTACAGCAAGAGTAACAGGCAATCAAGGAGAAATTGCTGGAGTCTGTGACTGGTAGGGATGCATATGTACTAATTGGCAAAATGTTTGGTTGTGAGCTAGCTTTAAGACTAACATTCTTGGTATCTCCATTGTAAGTGTCCCTTACTCTTTCAATATTCTTATCTCAAGGACTTCAACCACAGTCTCATGATGAACCCTAATGAAAAATCCCCTGTGCTTCAGACACAAAGGAATGTAGTCAATTCCAAGAACATCATTTTCTTCTTACCAAGTTTTGCCATCCTAGGAATTTATTTTAGGAAAGCCTCATCTGATCTGGGAAAAGGGCAGGACTGCTGACCTAATTTCACATAAATGGAGAAACAAGGAAGATATGAGATTTTTCTAAACCCCCAACGCCCTGAAAATGAGGATTCCATGTACAGTAATATTGCTTCCCTTCCAAACAGCTCAAACCACATCAGCATCTTTTAGTACTAGAATAGCAGAATATATCCAATACCAAAATAACTCAGCGTTACACTAAGCAAGGAAAAGCAGAATCTGAATGAACAAAACTAAGACATGACATTGATATGTCATTAGGAGAATATGAAGTAGTGACTAAAGCTGTAGACTAAGAGCTTTGATGAAGAACCTGGATGGAATGGAAGGACACATGATTAATAGGAGAAGAAAGATGGATATACAAAAATGAATAAGGAAAATTTATACATAAATAAAAACAGAAATGAGGAACACCTTTCATGGCCTTACCAATATTCTGTTTATAGACAACAAATAATCAATATTGTTGAGGATATGTCACTGAAACTACTAAAATTAAAATGCAAACGAATAAAAATAGAATTAAAATGAAAAGAACAAAATGTTCAAAGAAACCACTGCAGTGGTGAGGCTGGGACCTCAACCTAGCCACAAAACTTTGGCCTACAATTTGTCCTGCATGTAAGATGTGCTGGGGTAAAGATGGCACAGAATTTGGTGAGGTTGGCCAACCAATGAATGGTCTAATTTAAGGTCCATGGGAGTCCAGACTGGACTACTTCCTGGCTTTTCCTCCTACTGGGTTGCCTCTTTCCAGCCTTGATATGAGGGTTTATGCCTAGTCTTATTATAACTTGTCATGCCATTTTGGGTTTATATCCGTGGGGGGCCAGCTGTTTTCTGAAGGAAAAGGAACAATAGATCTGAAGGAGAGAAGTTGGTGGGTGTGCTGGGAAGAGTGAAGAGAAGGGAAAGTGAGAGAATAAATAAATTTTAAAAAGCACAATGAGATTGAGAAGATCAAAGATGAAAGGAGCAGAAGAAACATTTGAATTAAAATAACAGAATTCTCCACACTTCAGGACAGACACTGAACCAAGGATGCAGTGAATTCAGAGAATCCTGATGGGAGATTTAAAAACAGTACAAGTAGATGTTCAAATATGAAACATCAAATGCAAACAGAAAAAAAAATCAGAGAAGAAAAACAACAAAAAGAATTACACTTTGCTCATCTTCTTAAATCAAATAAGAAAGAAGAAAATTTACTAAAATATTCAAGTTTTTGGTAGAAAAAAAAATGTAGGGCCCTGGCCTCCTTCCATATTGAATAAGCTGTTGCCTGCTTGCTGACCTTGACCAGCTGTCCTCTCTATGCTAATTCCCTGCCGGTTTCCACCCTCCTGAATGTTTAAGGGAAGTTTCTTGTTTGTGTATCCTGCATATTGGGCGTTAACAGCTTAGATGCAAGATTATAAACATCAGTAGTGAACTTTTGCCCTCTGGGATTCTCCCATTGTGCTGTAAGACTGTTTTTAGGTTTCTTCCTTCTTTCAATAAATGGCATTTGGCATTTTGCTGAGGCGAGTGACCGCTGTCTTTGTCTCTGTTTTTCGATCCACAGCCCCTTGCTCGGATATAGTGAACGGGTGGTGGTAGCATGGGCGTTATTGCTACAAAAAAATCAACTTTTGAATTCTGTATGCCCTAAGCTATCATTTGGAAGTATGGGAGAAATGACAATTTTCTGAGAGAATTTACCAGAATTGTTTTTTTCAGAATTGTTCTTTTTTTTTATTTTACAATACTATTCAGTTCTACATAATAGCCACAGATTCCCTTGTTCTCTCCCTTCCTGCTCCCCTCCCCTTCCCCCAGCCCACCCCCCATTCCCACCTCCTCCAGATCAAGGTCTCCCCCGAGGACTGGGATCCACCTGATAGACTCAGTCCAGGCACGTCCAGTCCCCTCCTCCCAGATTGAGCCAAGTGTCCCATGCAATGAGCCCAGGACCTGGTACCACTGCCTAGATGCCTCCCAAACAGATCAAGCCAATCAACTGTCTCACCTATTCAGAGGGCCTGATCCAGTTGGGGGCCCCTCAGCCTTTGGTTCATAGTTCATGTGTTTCCATTTGTTTGGTTATTTGTCCCTGTGCTTTATCCAACCTTGGTTCCAACCATTCTTGCTCATATAAACCCTCCTCTTTCTCTTTAATTAAACTCCCAGCGCTCCACCCAGGCCTAGCCGTGGATGTCTGCATCCAGATTCCTCAGTCCTTGGATGGGGTTTATGGCACAACTATTAGGGTGTTTGGCCATCCCATCACCAGAGTATGTCAGTCCCGGCTGTCTCTCGACCATTGCCAGCAGTCTTTTGTAGGGGTATCTTTGTGGATTTCTGTGGGCCTCTTTAGCTCTTTGTTTCTTCCTTTTCTCATGGGTCTTCATTTACCATGGTCTCCTATTTCTTGTTCTCCCTCTTTTCTTGATCCAGCTAGGATCTCCCGCCCTCTTTCCCTCAACCCTCGCCCTTCATTGCTCCCACTCATGTCCAGGCTGTTCATGTGGATAACACCAGTAGCACAGACACTGAGAGAAACAATCAATCAATGGGACCTCTTGAAACTGAGAAGCTTTTGTAGAGCAAAGGATACGGTCAGCAAAGTGACAGCCTACAGAATGGGAAAAGATCTTCACCAACCCCACATCTGACAGAGGACTGATACCCAGAATACATAAGGAACTCAAGAAATTAGACATCAAAACGACCAACAGTCCAATTGAGAAATGGGCTTTAGAACTAAACAGAGAATTCTCAACAGAGGAAACTCAAATGGCTGAAAGACATTTAAGGAATTGCTCAACATCCCTAATCATCAGGGAAATGCAAATCAAAACAACTCTGAGATACCACCTTATGCCTGTCAGAATGGCTAAGATCAGAAACACTGAAGACACTTTATGCTGGAGAGGATGTGGAACTAGGGGAACTCTCCTCCACTGCTGGTGGGAATGCAAGCTTGTACAACCACTTTGGAAATCAATATGGCGCTTTCTTAGAAAATTGGGAATCAATCTCCCCAAGATCCAGCTATACCACTCTTGGGCATATACCCAAGAAATGCTCAATCATACCACAAGAGCACTTGCTCAGCTATGTTCATATCAGCATTGTTTGTAATAGCCAGAACCTGGAAACAACCTAGATGCCCTTCAACTGAAGAATGGATAAATAAATTGTGGCTCATATACACAATGGAATACTACTCAGCAGAGAAAAACAATGACATCATGAGGTTTGCAGGCAAATGGATGGATCTAGAAAAAAATCATCCTGAGTGAGGTAACCCAGACTCAGAAAGACAAATAAGGTATGTACTCACTCATAGGAGGATGCTAGATGTGGAACAAGGATGACTGGACTGCTACTCACATCACCAGTGAGGCTACCTAGAAAACAGAACCCCAAGAAAGACACGGAGAAACGGATGAGATCCACATGAACAGAATTGTTCTTTAAAGAGAAAAGTCAACAATATAGCTCACAGACTAGAATTTATACAAAGAAAATTATAAGTGTTAATGGCTGGACATAGGATTCAGCAGTTAAGTGTGCATACTACTCTTGTAGATTATGCAGATCAGTTTCTAACATCCAGGTTAAGTGGCTTACAAAGTAACAGCGGTCCAATCCAATGTCAAACATCATCTTCTGACCTTCACTCATGGTCTCACACACACACACACACACACACACACACACACACACACACACACAAATAAAACACATATACTCACACACATATACACATAATTAAAAGATAATATACTTTAAAATAAATATTAGAAAAGCAATTAATGGAGATAGAGTGAAATATTTTTAAATACTCGTTTAATGAAAATTGCTCATATCCACAGAAGTAGCATAATCAGTGATCTTCTCATATAAACACTCCTAAATGAATGACAACAATCTTATGAGGGAAGAGTTTGGGGTAGGAAAGAGACTAGGGATGGTTCTATTCTCCTCAGTACTATTTTCAGAAAGTGGCATAGCAGTTGTACTGCAAACTCTAGGATAGTTCCCAGAACACTCAAGGTGATCATCAAGTAAAACAATAAAGATTGCTTCACATAGCAAAAGTTATGCCTAGAAAGAAATTTATATGATTAAACGGTTGTATTATAAAGAACATTGGCTCTAAACCAATAATCTAAACAATCACTTCTAGAAGCCAAATAGGAAAAGGAAAGAATGATGAGTCTAAAAAATCAGGAGACCAAAACCAAACATCTTAGGGCACAAATGAAACAATGAAGAAAGGAATATAATGAAATGTCTATTTCTCAAACTAAATAATAAAACCAACAACTCTACTCATTTTTGTCCTCAAAAAATAAATAAATACAGGTGATGCAGATTGTTAATATCAAAAATGATAAGGAATCATTGTAATGATTCCATGGACATGGAAATAAAACCAATGCTGCGAGTTCTCTGATTTGCTAGCCAACTTGATAAAAATGCTAAAAAATAAAATATTTATCATTGTTCACTGGTGGTGATTAAATAAAATTGTTTTTATGTTCTCAGAAGACTGTCAGTTTCATAATATGTGGTTATTAAGTCACATAAGTTAAAATTACTATTATTACTGTTACTGTTTCTGAATCATATCTTTACAAATGTACCTTCTTATTTTATTATATTTTCCTCCTGTTACCAAATAGAAAATATGTTTATCCCCCTGTTTTCATTGTGCTAGTTGTGGTGATATTTTTTTCTGTGTACCCTAAAAAAGCTTATCTGAGTATCAGAGGAAAAAGCCAGCCACTATATTAAACACAGAAGTCAGGCAATGATAGCATATGCCTTTAATCATAGCATTTGGGAGGCCGAGATCCATCTGGATCTCTATGAGTTTGAAGTCACACTGGGAATAGAGACAGGCATGATGACCCACGCCTTTAATCCCAGCACTAACTATAGAGGTCTGGAGGTTGGTACAGACAGGCAGGAAGTGATGTAGCTGGGCAGTGAGATGGCAGAACAGAAAGACATATAGGTGTGGGTATACAGGAAGTAGGTCTATTTGGAGACTGAGGGCTGATAAGGTGAGGTTGACGTGGCTTTTTCTAATCCTCTGATCTCTCAAGTTTTAACCACAATATCTGGCTCCAGGTTTTTATTAATAAGACTGTTTAGCAATTCATCTTACAGCTAGGCTCATCTTTTAACAAGACTCTGGACTCTACCTACTCTTGCATTTTCAGTTCCCTTTTTTCATTCTCAATGGTTATCCCATATGCATCTTGATAAATTTTAATAAAAACTTGCAAATAAAAATATCACACACTAAAATTACTAAGACCCAAAGCCTTTGCATTTTAATCAACATCTACACAGTTAGAGGAGCTAGCTAACATCTCTATTGGTAATTTATTTCTTTCTCATCATTTTTTATCATGATTAATTTTTTTTTTTTTTTTTTTTTTTGTTTTTTAAGATTTATTTATTATGTATACAGTGTTCTGTCTGCACATATCCCTTCAGGCCAGAAGAGGGCACCAGATCTGATTACAGATGGTTGTGAGCCACCATGTGGTTGCTGGGAATTGAACTCAGGACCTTTGGAAGAGCAGCCAGTGCTCTTAACCTCTGAGCCATCTCTCCAGCCCCCATGATTAATTTTTACAGCATATAAATAACATGAAACGTTTCATCTTTGTTAATATCCATGTAATTTTCCTCAAACTAAGCCCCCTACAAACAGTAATTATACACTGTAGGGACATGAAACATAACCATGTGGCATCCAGAAGAGTGACAGCAACTGCAGGCAGACAGGATTCAAGACTTGAAGGAACCAAAACATACATAGAAACACCAGTCTTCCCTGGCTTTCCCATTGAAAGCATTTGAAAGTCTGTGGTATACGATAACAGCTCAAGCAAGCAGTCAATGTCAGGATACTGTGAGAGGAAACATTCAGAAGGAAGGAAGCAGAAAATGGAAATACCCTGAAATACAGGGAACTCTACAAATACGAAAAATCATGATTAAACTACAACAACCCGAGAAAGCTAAAAATGCCAGAGACTGCCCAAATCAAAGTATAAGGGATAGTGTCTGATGTATAGTGATAATTAAATAAGGTAGGTAGGTAAGAGAATGTAGTCCTTATTAGATAAAGATGTTTGGTAACTTAGCATGAGCTACCTGTTGGAGTAAGGACTATATCCCTGAGGAAGGCATTGTTTCCCAGACAGAAGACAAAATTGAAACATTCCTGATTCTGAAAAGCTGAAGATGAGCTATTATGTACTGGTCACAGTACATTATGACTTAAAATTTGCCTTTGATTCTAAACGTGACTAGATAAATTCAAGTCCATTTCTGGTTTTACATGGATCCTTTGTAGCCTGGACCCCTGTGACACTTCTTTATTTGTACATATTACTTGCTAGAATATTTGGTTGTAGACATTAGAAATGCATTCAGTTTTGCTCCATTCCTCTCTCTGTTTTTAGCTCTCCCTACATATTTATTCTTTGACCTGAAGCAATTCTACTTTTCTGTAACTTGACTAATTTATACTCAATCATCTAGCTTCAACTTAATTAACCTTTTGTTCTAGGAAGCTCATCCTTGTTACATATTATGTTAAGGGCATAACTGTTCCCATAATACCCACTCTCCTCCTACTATATCTAATTATTTGTTTATTCATCCATATTTCTTATTTGCCACTAAACCGGTGATTTGGAGGGTCATTGAATACAGTAGCCTTCACAGTATCCATATTCCTGATCCACAGTACAATTTTAATCAATGCATAATTATTAATGGATGACTTAGTCATCATATGAGCATCTGAGATAAGAAACAATGGTATTATTTTCTCTGTTTTATAAAAAAGGAAACATATAAAACAGCCATTTAGGCAATGGTTGAATGTTCATTACAAAACTATAGAAAAACTATCATCTACAAGAGCCTCCCTGCTGCCTGAGTTTGCCACCATTCATGTCAGATGTGATTTTTTATTTTATGTTGACTGTAGTGCTGAAGATGAAACCTTGGGACTTGCTTACATTAGGCAAGAACTCAAGCCAAGAATTGTGCTCCTAGCTGTGTGGTGGTTGTTTTGAATAGCCTTCATTAATACAAGAACAAATAATCATTTTCTCTCAACAACTTCTGACAAGTGGAAGAAATAAGACTCTGAGAAGGTTAAGTCTCTTTTTTTAAATATATTGCTGATTTCAGGTTCCTGTGACAATACTGCCAGGGCGTTAAAAGTAAGTTTACAAGTCAACTTCCCAATGGAAATTGAGAGAAAGCAACGTAGTTAATGTCTTTTCATAAACTATAAAAATTTCTAAATAGAACAAAGTCCCAGTAGGAAATTATGGATTTAATTTATGGTGCTCCTCAGACAACAAAAGCAAGCAAATTTTTTAATGATGACCGAGTAAATTATTTCTCCTGATTGCATCGCCCTGCCAGGCCCTTTCTTAAGTTAAATTCTTAGTAAACTCATCAGATATAACACAGGACTATAATTTTTAAATAATATTATGATTTGTTTTGCAAATAGAGTGTTTTAACTTATGACCTTTAGTAATTGATAAAATGGTATTAACCAGTTTTTACTCGGTGCTTTTACCAGAAACTGTTCACTTATATATCCCACAAGAGTCTAATTACAACTCATTGTAATGTCAGTTGTAAATGTGTATAGCATGGAATTGAGAAATGTAGCATTAAAATACTTCTGATTATTTAAAATTATAGATGTATTATTGATGTATAAAAAGGTTAGATGAACCTGCACATGAAATATTGACAAAGATGATGTCAACATAGCAGGATTTGTATTTATTCCTATGTGTGTTGCTGATGCTTTGAGAAAGTAGCTCACTATATAGTCCAGACTGGCTTAGAACTTGTGATCCTCCTGCCTCAGCCCCCCAGTTGCTAGTATTAGGGGCACATACCACCCAATTTGGGTATTCTAGCTTTTAAAAACATATTTTGACAATGAACCCTTGATGATGTGCATAAACTATCTAAATTATCCATAACCATTTTTCCCTTTATATACACAGTTTGATGTTTAAGAAATTAATAGAAGTGTAGTAGATCTTTGTCACATTAAGTAATATCTGATTTTCGTCTTCATAAATAAATGTCCTATTGATCCAGCGATTATCTTCATCTGAATATCTTATGTCTGAACCATAATACTTTCCCTGAATCAGAGTGCATGGTAGTGGCTCACTGAAACACAAATGACTGTTTAAAGTTTAAAGGGGAATCCAGTATAAACAATTAAGTTTCAGAGCCCATGCATTCTTCTCCGTATACAGCTAGACATGACTTACTTTTCAGATATATCAATAATATAAATTCCAACCATATTTATTTACTCTAAACTTTCAAATGTACATAAACACTCTTAAGAATGTAACTTCATACCAACCATACTGAAAACAGTATTTTATGGATTAAAATTGGCCTACTATTTAAACAGACTACCTGAAAATTCTCCCATCCATAGTCCACTTAGTAATTTATAATACTCCAAGTAGAGAAGGTGATATGAAGCTGACTTTTGTAGTCTCAACAAAATCTGTGAAGTTTAATATCAGTCTACTAGAGCACTCTAGTGTTTTCCTTGTTATTAACACATACATGTAGTTCAAAATTTATGATTCAAGTTCCTACTTCTTCAGAATTTGGCTCACATTTACAGATAACTTTCATACAATATTTGGAACACATTCCTATTGTCCATCTTCTCATAGAAGTCCATTAGCACTATGAAACTAATAGCATACAGTGGGCACACCTGCTTATTAACATATTATCTCAGGCAAGGCAGTTTCTACTTAACCATACTTTTAGTTTATACATCAACTACAGACCTTTATTCTACATTGCCTCTTCCTTTAGAATCAAACAAATGCTGTGGGATATCGTTCTTTATGCTGTGAATATATGTTGCTCTGATTGGTTGATAAATAAAACACTAATTGGCCAGTAGCCAGGCAGGAAATATAGGCAAGTTGAGCAGATAAGGAGATTTCTGGGAAGAGGAAAGGCTGAATCAGGAGTCACTGGCCAGACACAGAGGAAGCAAGATGTCAAGGCAGTATTGAGAAAGGTACCAATCTATGTATCAAAACATAGATAAGAATTATGGGCTAATTTAAGTGTGAGAGCTAGTCAGTAATAAGCCTAAGCTAATGGCCAAGCAGTTATAATTAATATAAGCTACTGAGTGATTAGTTTATAAGCAGGCCACAGGACTGTGGGGGGCAAGTGGGACCAGAGAAACCTTCTGACTATAAAGAGACACATGAAACATTAATTCTTTTAAGAAAGAACATCTAGAAACATTATGTCTGCTCTTAGTAAATAATAGGGCTCAGTTTTTATTAAAATATTATTTATTAATATGTTACTTAGAACTATGTCTTTACATTGTTTTCTTTTTATTTAAGGACAGCATTTCATTATGTAGGGCTGACCTCAAACTTGACTATCTTCCCTTAGCTTTCTAAGTATAGGGACTACATGTGTGTGCCACCAAGCCTAGTTGTTAGTTTTCTGAAAGAACTGGGGAACCTTAATAGCTACTGAGTAGTGAAGAACATGTCCCAACTTCTGATGTTAGTGAAACTCTGAAATCTACCATGGTTATTTCCTGATGGTTTTTAGAGACATCTGACATAAAATAACATCTAGAATATACAAATAACTCAAAAAAAATTAAGCATCAAGAAAACAAACAACCAAGTATAAAAATAGGGTATGGATCTAAACAGGGGATTTTCAAAATATTAAACACAAATGTCCAAGAAACATTTTTAAAATGTTCAGCATCTTTAACCATCAGGGAAATGCAAATTCAAATTATTTTACTCTTTTGTCTTATCCCAGACAGAATGGCCAAAATTAAAGAAAAAAGACAACAGATACTGGCTTGGATATAGGGAAGGGGACACTTTTTTTCAATACCAGTAGTAGTACAAACACTATGGAGGGTTCTTAAAAAAAAAAAAAAAAACCTACAAATAGATTCACTATATGACGCAGCTGTGCCACTCTTAGGTAGGCACAGAAACCTAAAGGATTCCAAATCTTATTACTGAGTTGGTACTTGCTTACTTGTATTTATTGTTGGTTTATTGACTATAGTCAGGAAATGGATACACTTTAGTTTCTTTCCATGAGTAGATAGAGATATTGTTCTTTCCTTAATCATTGGGTTTTGAATCAACTGGTGCTGAGCACTTAACAGTTGTCTCTCTCCCTTCTGTAGGATTTGATGTTTTGTACAAGCATGTGGCTAAATTATGGGCAGTTTATGTGGCCTTAGGCATTCTTAATCTAAACCTCTTGTTTGTAGGGATTTCATGTGTATTATAATCAATCCACTTGAGTCTATTTAATGGGTAATAGGGATTTATAAAGATATACACTGAGGAAATACACTCATGAATACAGAATGAAATAGACAGCTGAAGTCATCCTTTGATCTGACCCGGAGCAAATCAACCTCACAGGGAGGAGCAAAGAGAAGGGGCATGTGACCCTTTCCCTCTCCTTTTAAGAGGTCACTTACTAAGACAGGAAGCACTACCTCCTTCCAGCCCTATAACCCAAGGTCATGGGCAGAGCAAATACCACTACATGCTTGTTTGTTTTACTGAGAAATATATGAAACTTCTTAGCCTTTAGATGTAGTCTTCACTTGCAAATTGCAATTCATCTGATTTAAATGGAGACCAGGAGATCTTTATTAATTTCTTCAAATTTATGAGACTCAAACTCTAATATTGTCTCCCAGAAATGAGCATCTGGTAATTATCCTGATACAACTCTTTCTACCTTCTCAGTGTTCTTTTCCCCAAAATGAGTTCATTGATATTCTTGTTCTGCGCATTTACTGTTTAGGGCTCAGCTAATGATTTGAGAGGACTCGATATAACTCCACCCATTATAGGATTATACCCTCAAACTCGACCCACTTTCTAATTCCATGACTTCAAAGGATACAAGACTCACAATAACACATAAAATAATAGGCATATTCTTGGGCTGTACCCAGAAACACTGTGTGAACTTGGGTTTACACTTTAGGGAAATCCACATAAACAAACCTCTGAAAATGTCTTTGTTCTTTCATGTTTAAACTTCTATGGTTTGTGTGTACCCTGTTCAACTTCAGCCTCTTTCAATATCCTATCTTCAATTGATCAGCTGTTGTTAACAAGTATGTTATTTCTTCACAATTTTCTTCCTCAATTAAGTGATATAAAAAGTCACATCAATTTTATTATCTTGAATTATAAATAATTAGTGAACCAGGAGTCATTGGAATATTTGATTAAACTTAAATTTATTTAAATACAGAGTATCTCTTAATTATGTGAATGTTGAGACAACAAATGAATAAGAGGCACAGAAATTAGATGTGATTATATCAAAGCACATCAGTCATTCTCCAATGAGCATGCAAAGCTTCACAGGCGCAGAAATGAGGATGGCAATCAGGAATATCAGTCATCTTTGTATCATGTACTTCCAAGCATATGCTTTAATGTTTATTGATTTCATTCTTGCATGAGAGTTCAAGAATTCAAATTGCTTGGCTGAGGCAACACTAACTGTATAGGGAAAGGATCTATATTTTGTTCAGAATAAATCATCAACTGCTAAGTAACCCTCATATCCACAAAACACTTGATATGTACACACAAGATTTAAACTCTTGCATGAGTGAATCACACTAATTGTCCTCTGAGGTGATATCTTGTGATCTCCTATTTTACAGATTACAGATTAGACTTTTGAAGTAGCTATAGTGGCTGTCCAATAAACACAGAGTATTGGAAATGACGCTTGGTTCTAGACTTGGATATTACATGTCTTGGTAATACTTTAGTTTTATTAATTCATGGTAGTTTCTCCGGTTGGATCCTATCTCATTGGGTTTTGATTTTGATAGTGTTGCTAATTAGATTCCATCAGCCTGTGTTCTTGATAAAGCACAAGCAGTATGGGATATTTAGTGTTAGCTTATAGTTTGAGTTTGAGTCCATTTAGAGTGATACATGAGGAAATAAAGCCCAGAATTGATTTATAAGCACATAAAAGTCACATAAACTGGCACATGTTAAACTGGAGTCTAAGCATCCTAAATCAACAGTTATATCCTGTTACATCTGAGAGAGAGAGAGAGAAAGAGAGAGAGAGACAGACAGAGACAGAGAGAGAGAGAGAGAGAGAGAGAGAGAGAGAGAGAGAGAGTTAGTTTTCTTTTAAAACTCTTTATGTTTTCCCTATACAAAGATTAATAAAAACCTATTCATTTCTATGTCGATAGGGTAAATTTTCAAGGGAAAATCAAATCAGTTTATTTTGTAAAATAAATGCATTTTAGAGTATAAAATAGATTCAAATACATTTCTTCATGCCTGCAGTGGTTCATATAAAGTGTGAGAATAAGTGAGTGAACTTCACATGCCTGTAGCTTTTGTTCTACATTGCTTAGAAGTGAACTGCTATTTTTCCTCTGGGAAAAAGGATACATGAAATACCATTCAGGCTTTTATCTACCGGTCCAGGCTATTAGCATCACTTTAACATTAACCTATACTTTAAGAATACCTAGTTCTACAAATAGATAGCAAAACTGTGAAGAAGGTCAGTAGATTTAGGATGAGAACAAAACACAACAGCGTAGATGAATCAAGATAGCATGGTGATCTTGTATGCTAATGTACACAAGTAATTTAAAAACAAAACCAGAAGGCTAGAAAAGTATACAGTAGGCATAATTTTAATGGCTATTTGGATAAAAGTATTAGTCTTGACTATCATAGAATTTATCTTATGTGTCTATTCTGAGTTGAATCAGACCTGGAGAAATCTGCTCTTGTGTGTCTCTTTGGCTTCTATCTCTTTGATAGCAAAATTACACCATTACTTTGATTATTAGGTGTTCTGTATAGAACTTGATGGCACTTCTAAAAGCCTTGGCATTGCTGAGAGATGAAGGCAACTGATTGTAAAAAAGCATCCTGAGTAATTTATATGTGATTCTTACTGGGAAACTGTATTATAAATTCACAATCTATTCTGTACAGCCCAAATTTAATATGGCACATATATGTATATGAATATCCAAATATCTACATGCACATAAAACCATGTTAAAATAAGATATAACTTCACTTTAATATGTTTTCTACAAATATAGTTTTACTGAAAATCAGCTCATTTTTTTACATGTCAAATACATATAGTATTCACTGTAGAGCTTTTATTTTTGAACTAGACACAATCAATACTTAAAATGTAAAACAAGCTAAAATTGAAATCTTCATAGTCCTGGGATCTTCTGTATTGAGAATGGGTGTAATGTAGTAAAGGGAGACATTTAGTTAAATAGAACTAAATGCAGATATAGTATAGGGTTATTTATAAGTTTCCTTTCTTTTACCAGTAAAAAACACACATGCATATCAGGCTGGTCAGTTTCCATAGATACAAAAGTGTTAGAGCACAGTTAAATCGTCTAGTAGTCTGTCAATATTATGAAAGCTGTTTTTCACAAATCAGTGTATTTGCATACTGTGGAGAGATCATTACTTTTGTATATCCTTTTATTTAAATTTAAATTAAGTACAGTAAGTGTGGGTAGACTGTGGAGGGAAATAGCCAACTGCCCATCTCTAAATTCACGCAGTGAAGAAACTGTGATGTAGTCATTGTGCACAGGCTTTCAGAAGTAAGTGTATGCACAGGCTTTCAGAAGTAAGTGTGACCTTACTTTACACAAGAAAGCACACACAAGTGAGAACCCTGGCATATGTAGTTTGTGCAAGAAAGAATTCCATGGAAAGTCATACTTAACACTACACCCAAGAATTTACTCAACAGAGAAGCCATATGTAATAATACACATGAAAATGTGTATCCCAAAAAGGTATCCTTTCTGATGTAACAAAAAAAAAAGGCCAGAAAAGAAATGCTTAGGTGTAGTAAATGTTGAAAGCCTTCATTTAGAAAGCCTCAGTAAATATCAGAGAATTTGTATCAGAGAGAACCAACATGGAAATCATGAAACATGGGAACTCCTTCTGGTGCAGTTCAAGGCATTGTACATATCAGAGGAGGTAGAATGAGAAAATCAAAGAAATGAAGAAAATGCTAGACTCTCTCCTAAGAGCTTCTTTGGAAGACTTTTGGGGATATGTAAGCAGAATTCTAAGAAGGAGGCCTTAAAAACCACACTCATTGGGCCAGGCGGTGGTGGCGCACGCCTTTAATCCCAGCACTCGGGAGGTAGAGCCAGGCGGATCTCTGTGAGTTCGAGGCCAGCCTGGGCTACCAAGTGAGTTCCAGGAAAGTTGCAAAGCTACACAGAGAAACCCTGTCTCGAAAAACCAAACAAACAAACAAACAAAAAAAAAAAAAAAAAAAAAAACCACACTCATGACAAGTATGTCCTTTGGGGGAGATTAGTAAGACTTGAAATGAGTATGTCAAGTTTCCATAGATAAGTCAAACATAACTTTATGGAAAATTGAAAATAGAAGGAAAGAAGGGTAGCGAACTGATAGATTTGCTGTATCCCAAGACAATTTGAAGCAGTCCCAATGAGATCAACCCACAAGTTTGCTATATTTAAAAATCATATAAATATACCAAAACACAAAAATCTAGCAATATAATATAATCACAGAGCAGGACTGATGTGCTTATTTAGTAGGCTTTGATAGACTATGCTAGATGATGACACTGCACAAAATAACATAAAATAATGCAGATAAATTTGAACATTGTATATTGAACTTAGTAGCAATAGGATATGTGGCAGTTTCCAATTTTTCTGCATATTACAGAACTGAGCAAGAATCAGCATTAGAAAATGAAGAAAAACAATGATGCTTACTTTACTTGTAAAGTGAAGTAAAATTTAAGCATAAAATTAACTTTCATTTTTAAGTATAAAAGAATTCATGCATTTTTACATATAGTTACTGACAAAATACAGAATTTGATGCCAGAGAGCATGTATACATCATTTTTGTATATTATTTTCTTCACTAGAAATATGTAGTTTTTCTTAACAAAAAAATAACCAAGTATAGTATAGAGAAAATATTATATGGGAACATACTAGGGGACAGGTAAAAATAAATTTAAAGCAAATGGATGCAGGGAAAGGACTCACTAACCAAGTTAAAAGGGTACTGGATTTTACAATACAATTTAAAAATGTATCAAAGAGTTTATTCAGATGCATAATAAAATGTACAAATATAGAATAATTGATGTTTTACCATTATATTAATTCTATGTTATATTATTTGACAAAATAGTTACCATTTTGCTCAGGAAGTATGATTGTAACAATAGAAATTTCCTAATAGTAAAAACAGTAGTTATGATGATAGAAGAGCAGTTTTTCCTTACATAATGCCAATCCATAAATACAGGGTTAATAGAATGACACCATCATAATAGTGATGATTGATTCAGGCAAGAACAATCAAATAAATGGCAAAAAAAAATTACATCACATCTTAATGTGAAACATAATTTTCAGCTGAGCGGTGGTGGCGCACGCCTTTAATCCCAGCACTCGGAAGGCAGAGGCAGGTGGATCTCTGTGAGTTCGAAGGCCAGCCTGGTCTCCAAAGTGAGTTCCAGGAAAGGCACAAAGCTACACAGAGAAACCCTGTCTCGAAAAACCAAAATAATAATAATAATAATAATAATAATAATAATAATAATAATAATAATTTTCAACATCTCAAAGCATTGCTCCACATGGGTGTTACTGAATTTCAAAGACGAAAGCATTTCCTGAGGAAAAAACACTGGGGTAGGTGCCGTCCTGACTGGGGAATATATCAGCCTTACAGAAATAGTCACTCTGATAAATCACTTTCCCAAGGTGATGTATCAAGAGGGCCAGTATCAGCTTTACAACATCCCTGCCAAGAATTCCAACCTGAAATTAACCACAAGTAAATGATCAGATGGCCTAAAGTATTTGACATTAAAAATAAAAGTCACAGGATATTAAAAATTAATGATTAATAAACTATTGATAAACAATCTAGGTACAAAATTACAGAGCCATAACAAGTACAAAACCTTGTTCATGGCAATGTCAAAATTGTAAGTGAAAAATCAAAAAAGCATTGTGAAATTTAGATATCGATGTCAACTTCAGCCCTATAAATTTATCTAAATTAAAATTAATTTAAATGGACTATACAACTTTCAGGGAAGGTCATTTGCCAAGATGTTATTCACAGTAGAAAGGCTTTCAATATGAAATTCATAACAATGCAAGACTTTTGATGAAATAAATATGATATTATACATTGAATATTGGACACTTTTAAAAATAATTAAAAAACATTGGAAAATACAAAATAAATGAATCCAACAAAATATATGTCCTATGAAAAATCTTCATATTTCAGTGTGCATTACTCAATATTTTAGCATTTAATTTATTTAGTTTTATTTCTTATAGTATGGATTTTCCTGTGCATCATTTGTGATTTTGCACAATATCATTTTCCACTATCCAATATCATATCCTCATTCTCTAGGTATGGTAATCTTCAACTATGGCTCTAAATTTTTATTGTCTTGTTGTCTGGTTAACTTAGAAATGTTGTTTTAAACTTAGGTTCACTTTTTAGAAAATAGGATTATAGGTTCTGGTGTGTGTGTGTGTGTGTGTGTGTGTGTGTGTGTGTGTGTGTGTGTAAATAAAAGGGAGCTCAAGTTTAACTTATGTTCAGAAAATCTATAGGGAGAAAGAATGGCATGTATAATACATTGGCATTTTACCTTTGTTTTTTTTTTTGCTTTTCTTTGTAATATACTGAATCTAGTGCTTTTAGCTAGGTATCAGGTACCATATACAAATGCTGCTCCAAGAACAAGAATGCCATGAGGGGTGATGTCACTCTGTATGCTCTGAATATGTGCTGCTCTGATTAGTTGATAAATAAAATACTGATTGGCCAGTAGCCAGGCAGGAAGTATAGGCGGGATAAGCAGACAAGGGAAATTCTGGGAAGAGGAAGGCTGAGTCAGGATTCACCAGCCAGACACAAAGGAAGCAAGATGACAAGGCAGAACAGAGAAAAGGTACCAAGCCACATGGCTAAACATAATAAGAATTATGGGTTAATTTAAGTGTAAGAGATAGTCAGTAATAAGCCTGAGCTAATGGCCAAGCAATGTGTAATTAATATAAGCATCTGTGTGTTTACTTGGGGGATGCAAGTGGGAGATATTTGTCCCAACTGCCGGCTGGCCGGGACACAGGAAAATTTCCAAATACATTTAGCTCCTCACGTTGGGTGCCAGATATTGGGGGACTTATTAAGGCAACTCCACATAGTTAAAAGGGAGGTTTATTTTGGGGTATCTTACAGCAAGCAAAGGGATTGGTTACAGGATCCAGGAGAGGTAAAGTGCAGTTCAGCGGTGTTCTCTGGAGAACTCTGCTCGGTCTACCATCCAGCATCCAGGATCACCAGGAACCAAGAGAGCCGGCATATCTGGATCTCAGGTCTTAAGGGCTCCTGTCTCAGCCCCATCTCAGGGTCAAGTCATAGGTAGGTATGACAGTTACCAGAATCCTCACTGGGGGTAGGTTAAAACTGGAGCAGCTAGCTACCCACTACAATGCCAATGTTAAGATTTTCTAATGAAAAAACATGAAAGATTTTGTAATGAAAAAACATGGAGAAAGTTTTCAACTACATAACTAGAAGCAAGGTCTAAGGAAAGCACACTAGCAGAGGCAAACATCTCTTGGATTGGGCTCATGCACAAAAGATGCTTCTGCACCAGGAAGTGGCTCAGATAGTTTCCTCTCTTGTAGCTGTGATACCTTTTTATCACAGCTTGCTGTCAAGCTTTGTAAAGGAATGCCATCTCCTCTGCATCATTACTTTGATTTCACGTATGCAAGCTTCTGATCAATCCTACTCCAGATTAACAATGTCCAGCAAAAAATACAAAATTCCCACTTCTTTAGATAGTTAAACAATATTTTAAAATGAGGACTCAACTTTACTACATGTTCAGTAAATGTGCTTTGAAACATCTGGGTGTTAAAAACCATATCTTTCTGTATGTCTGTGACAATACAGAAGCTGGGAAATTATAGCTTTGAAGAGGAAGGCTGTCTTTTTGTGTTAAGGCAACTAGCAAAACACTTTAATACACAACACACACATACACACACACTCATGGAGCATAATGACAAGCAGTTCTGCCTGACAGGCCTGACCTCATTAATTATTACTGCATCACATTTGGCAGCTACAGAGGCTCACTGCAGTGACAGCTGGCTGCTTGCCAAAGGAGTCTTCCCTCTCCTTAGTGGTTCTCATCCTCTCATTAGCTGTGTGTGATATTGTCACATCTTTCTGAAGAAGTCTTTCTTCATGAAAACCTAATACATTTGACACTCTATCTGTCCTAAATTTTGGGAATCACATGCTTCTAGGTATTTCAAGAAACAGTATTTTTAGCTTGCTTCTTATTGTGCCCAGTCAGCACTCATATTCTCCTCCCGCTGTAGCAAGGTGGTGAGGAACAGCTAATGGCTAAAAAGAAATCCATTTAGAAAGAGCCTCATGATTCCTGAATGACTCTTTCTCATGCTAAGCCAAATATTTATGTAATGACCCATGGAAGGGCATCATTTAGTTGGTGTGGCTTCCATGGCACGAAAGGTCAACTCTTCTTTCAGTAAACTCTATTTATCTATGTCTATAACATCAGTGTCCTGATTTTGAATTCTGTCTGTCTTTCATTAAGAATGATTAAACAACAATACAGGTTGGGAAATCTTGGCACAGTGTAGTGATTCAACTGTTAGGGTGTATTGAGTTGGTGGAAACAATTTGAGAAAACTACCCAAATCCCCAAAATATTAATTCCTTTAAAGGTTTCTTGGTATAGAACTATAAAGAGAAGAATTTATCAATGTCAGTAGAAAAAACTTACTGCAACTCCTTTTGAAACTTATTTTTTGTTTTGAATGTGTTTGCTGAGTGCTAAGAATAAGCCTAGCTCTCATTCTACACTTTTCTCAAAGCTTGCTTAGTTTGCAGAACAGACCCTGAGGTCAGAGACTTGTAACTAAGATCAGAACATCTGAAATAGTCCTGACTGCTGCTTGTTTACAATTATTAAGAAGACGTGGAAAGTTATTATCCATGATTTACAAATCTAGCTTGCCATAAATCCCATGAATGGATCAAATTAAGTCTAAAGATAATTGTTCCCATAAAGAAGCATAACTTAGACAATTCCATTATATTTCTTTGTGTTTTGTGCAATAAAACAATGTGTCTATAAACTATACCCATTTCCTCTCCTGAGTAGTAAAAACAAACAATTATGCTATGGATTGACCAGAAAAGAAGGTACACTGAAACCCAAGCCAAGTAGAGCACTGATAT
The DNA here is from genome assembly GCF_004664715.2 of Peromyscus leucopus. Lineage (NCBI taxonomy): Eukaryota > Metazoa > Chordata > Mammalia > Rodentia > Cricetidae > Peromyscus > Peromyscus leucopus. Next base: position 40,383,546 of record NC_051066.1, on the reverse strand, counting down.
TCCTGTGTGGCCTAGAATTAACTTGGAGGACTCACTCTGGATTTCATATACCCTTGTTTTCTTTATTGGTTGATTGATTTGATATTCTCTCTCTCTCTCTCTCTCTCTCTCTCTCTCTCTCTCTCTCTCTCTCTCTCTCTCTCTGTGTGTGTGTGTGTGTGTGTGTGTGTGTGTGGTTTGTGTATGCATGCTGTGTATGTGTGATATACACATGAGTATGTCATTCATATTTATGACTATGTAGATACAATGAGCCCCTGTGTATATGAAGAAGCCAAAGCAAGATATCAAGTGTCCTTGCTGTCTTTCTCTGCATTGTTGTTTTTTGATGTGGCGTCTTTGATACCTTTCTACTGCTATGGTGATATGCCATGTCAAAAGCAACTTATAGAAGAAAAGTTTATTGGGGGGATTTCAATTTCTGAGGGTTAGTCCATAACATTCATGACAGGGAACACGGCAGCAGGCAGGCATGATGCTGAATGTTGGCTGAGAGCTTACATCTCTATCCACATGTAGGAGGCAGAAAGAGTAAAAGAGACAGATAGGACCAAAGGGATTTTGAAATCTCAAAGCTTGCCCCCAGTGACACATTTTCTCCAACAAGTCCATATCTCATAACCCTTCCCACACAGTTCCACCAACTGGGAAATCAGTTATTCAAATAAACAAACGTATGAGTGTCATTCTCATCTAAACCATCTAAAATGTGATCTCAAGCTAACCAGTGAGCCCCATGGATTCATCTGTCTTTCCGCCACATCATTGAACTTACATGTAGGTGTAAGCACAACTGTCTTTTTGCATGGGTGCTGAGGATTCAATCTCAGGTAGTCATTTTTGCAGAGCAATAGTCTTACCCATTAGCTATCAATCCAGTCGCCTTGAGTTTTTATAGTGAGTTAAGATATGATTTATATAACTTGGATAATAAAGAGAAAGAAAACATAGGACTTAGAAAAAATGCATATCTTGCTTTCCAAATCATCTTCTGAGGATATTTTACTTGATTAAAAATGAGTTTTTAATATAGAGATTTTAAAAAAATAGCACAAATCTATTAATAGCTTATATATCTGACTTTTAAATTTTGCAAGCTGTCTTTAAGGTACGTAATGTCTTTTCCCAAAATGGAATTAAAGCCTGACAACCATGTATCCTCCATTTAAGCACAGATAAACAAAGGTATATACCAAGATTAAGACATGTTTATTGTGTTCCTATGTGTATGTATTAATGTAAACTAAATTTTTGATTTTGGTAAGATAAATAGAAAGTCTAAAAATATCACAGCTAAAATATTTTCATGTTACTAAGCTACTGATGTTAATATAATTATTCACTTATAGGCATTCTGTATGAGTGGATATTTGGTTTCCTCATCTCGTAAAGAAAATTAGGATTTCCCAACTAGAGATTCCAGTTTAGTATTTTCTAAGAGATAAACATATTTTTAAATTAATACTCCACATCAAAATGTGGTACATTTCAATGCATGTTAAGCTTCTCCTTGAAAGCTGGTGCACTCATCGCTTTCCATCTGTGGACTGTCAATCATTTTACACTAAAGACAACCCTTGTCAGCCCTTATGAAGGCATCTTGACCTTCCAAAGGAAACAATTACGCATGGATGATGCTGATATGCCCACCTATTTTGTTTTCAACTTCTATAACAGCGGTGACATCTTTATAATTAATATAGCATCAGGCTTCCATCAAAGGGCTCCAATAGAGCATGATGGTCACTTGTATGAAGACCTCTGAAAGCAGAAATTAGAAAATTAATGGAGGTGATCAGAGTTCAAAACTATATTTCTGTTTTCTGTTTTGTATCTTTCTCGGCTCCTACTGGGAAATCCCACACAGAGATGTTAATCAAAATTCTACTAGAACTTGTCTCAATCTCTTCATGACTTATAAGTGAAAGGGAAGCTTGTGGTGTATTTTAGCTTGGAAGCTAAGTAAAACTTAGAGCTTCCTTTCAATGTAGAATGTTTCTCTAACATTGATTTAGAATGTTTCTGTAACATTGATTTTGCATTTGATATTAGCACTTTGAATTTACACCAGATTTGTGTTTGTGGGACAAAGTGTGTTTCAAATGTTTTGGTTTTGAGCCTCCCTTTTCAAAGTTATTTCAATAAAAGCAAACAGAATTAGTTCTTATTGTACAGAGGTCACCTTGCACCCGGGAGTTAGAGGGAAGTTGGTCCTGTGCCATTTCAGATTTAGCAAAAAGATCCCACTGCACACAACAGACACTTAGTCTCCATAATTGCCAGAGACTCCCCAGCTTTGTGAGAGAAGCTTATGAACACAAGGGTCACCCTCCACCCTAGCCATGCCCAATTACACTTGAGCATCATTAGGTCCTGAGCTTAATTGAAGCTCTCCTCAGAAAAGCACCTGATCCTTGACATGTGAAATTCCAGTCATATGCACCACATTAATGAGGCTGCAGTCGAGACAGTGTCTCCAGAACAGCTTGGGTTGAGTTCTGGACTTCAAAATTGTAACTTCTACCTGGAATAGAAATACAGGATCTTGTTCGTAAGATTACCTGGGAATAATTCACTGACTGTGCTTTCTGGAACATGTGATTCAAATTTGCCTTGAACAGGAAGAAATATATAATGGTTATAAATATTAAATATCATTTGACACTTATGTGACAATATTTTCTGGAGAAGAATATAAGGACTAAACCACATTGCCTGAACTTGAAATAATGAGTAGGGGATTGCAGAATGAATTCCACATATAAAATTATTTCATGCTGGCATGCTTTGTTTTGAGTTAATTTTTAACATCTAAAATCTGAGATGTTTTCATTCAAAGGTTCAATTTCTGCCATGATAAAAAATATCAAAACACCTGTCGATAGCAGGCCTACTCTCTAATGTCTAATAGGAGCTTTAAATGATATCACTTTAGATTACAGCCCCAGTTGCAGGCCAGCAGGCAAGATTCCTGTTGGCAGGCCTACCCACCCCCATTAGAGTCTGTAATCTACAAGTCCCATTCTGTCTCCCAAACTCACCCATCCCCCAAAACCCCAGCAGCTCCCTTAGACACAGGTTCAGCTAGCTCCAATTGGACCAGGAGGTGAGTGGGTATTCTCCCAGCAGCTCACCCCAGTATCTAGGCCCTAGGCCCCAGGGCACAAGCTGTGCCCCTCCCACCCTTACCCATTGGAGCCCCAGTAGCAGGCCAGCAGGCTTGCCCACCACCACCTGTGGAGACCCACAAAGGTTTCCTAGTGAAATCTGAGCTTGTTTCACTCAGCAGGACTGCATTAAAGGATTGCTTGACCATTTGGTTACAAGGTGATTGGAAGGGTCCACACTTGGCTGAGCTAGGGGGAGATCTTTTGTTCCACCCCTTGGCATTCCTATAAAAAGCTCTTTAGAAGAGACATAAGGGGCTGGTGGATAAGTATCCAGGCCCTCCTAAGGACATCCTGTTTCTGTTTCTCTCACCTCTATCCTTCTATCTAATATTTCTTTTCCTTCACTCCTCAAAAGTTTCCTATCATAAAATATGGGAGCCTGTTGCCCAACTGGGCTCCCATAACCAACCCCATTGAACCCTGTAATCTACAAGCCCCACTCTGTCACCCAAACCCACCCAAACTCTGAGACCACAATGGCGCTCTGTGACACAGACTCTGCCAGCTCTGATTGGACTAAGAGGTTCCCTAGACATAGTCACTCCTTGAACATAGACACAGTTTTCACTGATTGAAGGAAGAAATGGGTAGATGCCAGTGCAAGAATATATTCCACAAAATAAAGAGCAATATGGCTTCACCAGAACCTAGCAGTTCTACAGCACCAAGACCTGAACATCACAATGTAGAAGAAGCAGAACAAAACAACTTTTAAAATAACTTTATGAAGAATATAGAGGCCCTTAAAGAGGAAATGAAAAGTCCCCTTAAAGAAATCAAGGATGAAACAAACAAAAAAAAAAGTGAAAGAAATCAACAAATCCCTTAAAGAAAGCCAAGAAAACCAATAAAAAGCAATCAAAATGGTATAGGAAACAGTTCAAGACTTGAAAATTGAAAGAGAGTCAATAAAGAAGACACAAACCAAGGGAATGCTGGAAATGGAAAATCTGAGTAAACAAACAGGAACTACAGATGCAAGCTAAACCAACAGAATGCAACAGATGGAAGAGAGAATCTCTGGCATTGAAGATAAGATAGAGGAAATGGATTTCTCAGTCAAAGAAAACAGTAAAACCAACAAAGTCATTACACAAAACGTCCAGGAAATCTGGGACACCATGAAGAAACCAAACCTAAGAATAACAGGGATAGAAGAAGGGAAGAATACAAGCCCAGAAAATATATTCAACAAAATCATAGAATAAAACTTTCCCAACCTAAAGAAGGAACTGTTTCTGAAGATACCAGAAGTTTAAAGAACACCAAATAGACTGGACCCCCCAAAAAAATTCACTTGCCACATAATAATCAAACCATTAAACACACAGAACAAATAAAACAATAGTAAGAGCTGCAAAAATAAGAAAGAAAAAAAGGTAAAGTAACTTGTAAAGGCAGACCCATCAGAATAACACCGAACTTCTCAATGGAGACTCTGAAAACCAGAAGGTCCTGGACAGACATTCTACAGACACTGAGAGACCACAGATGCCAGCCTGGACTACTATACCCAGCAAATTTTTAAGTCATCATAGACAGAATAAAAAGATATTCCATGATAAAATCAGATTTAAACAATATCTATCCTAAAACAAGCCCTACAGAAAATACTAAAAGGAAAAATCCAACCTAAGGAAGTTAGTTGCACCCATGAAAACACAAGGAATAGATAATTTCAAACCAGCAAACCCCAAAGAAGGGAAAAACACACACACTACCACCACAAAAAATAACAGAAATTAACAATCACTGGTCATTAATATCCCTTAATATCAGTGGGCTCAATTCACCCATAAAAAGACACAGGCTAAAAGAATGGATACAAAACAGGAGCCATCCTTCTGCTGCATATAAGAAACACACCTCAACTTTAAAGACAGACACAGCCTTAGAGTAAAACGTTGGGAAAAAAAAAAACTTTCCAATCAAATGGACTAAAGAAGCAAGCTAGTGTAGCTATCCTAATATCTAACAAAATAGACTTCAAACTAAAATCAATCAAAAGAGATTGGGAAAGACATTACCTATTCATCACAGGAAAAATCCACCAAGGTCAACTCTCAATTCTGAACATTTATGCCCCAAATACAAGAGCACCAGCATATGGAAAGGAAACATTACCAAAGCTTAAACTATACATCAAATCCCTCACGCTAATAATAGGAGACTTCAACACCCAACTCTCACCAATGGACAGGTTTGCCAGATAGAAGATTAACAGAGAAATAAGGAAAATAACAGATGTTACGGCTCAAATGTACTTAATAGACATCTACAGAACATTCCACTCAAACACAAAGAATATATCTTCTTCTCAACACCCCCATAGAACCGTCTCTATAATCGATCACATACTCAGTCACAAAGCAAATCTCAACAGATACAAAAAAACATTGGAATAACCTCCTCTGTTTTATCGGATCACCATGGCTTAAAGTTAGAATTCAAAAACAACAAAAATTACAGAAAGCCTAGAGACTTATAGAAACTTAATAATGCTCAGCTGAATCACCACTGGGTCAAAGAAGAAATAAAGAAAGAAATTAAAGACCCCCTAGAATTCAATGGAAACGAATGTACAACATACCCAAACTTACAGGACACTATGAAAGCAGTGCTAAGAGGAAAATTCATTGCACTAAATGCTCACATAAAGAAGATGGAGCAATCTCATACTAGTGACTTAACAGCACAGCTGAAAGCTCTAGAACCAAAAGAAGCAATTTCACCCAGGAGGGATAGACACCAGGAAATAATCAGATTGAGAGCTGAAATCAATAAAATAACAACAAAGAGAACAATACAAAGAATCAATGAAACAAAGAGTTGGTTCTTTGAGAAAATCAACAAGATAGACAAGCCCTTATCCAAACTAACCAAAAGGCAGAATGAGAGACCATCTGAACTAACAAAATCAGAAATAAAAAGGGAGACATAACAACAAACAATGAGGAAATCCAGATAGTCATCAGGTCATACTTCAAAAACCTGTACTCTACAAAACTGGAAAATCTAAAAGAAATGGACAAGTTTCTGGATAGGTATCACATACCAAAATTAAATCAAGACCAGATAAACAATTTAAATAGACTTAGAACCACTAAGGAAATAGAAACAGTCATTAATTCTCCCCCCCCCCAAAAAAAAGCCCAGGACCAGATGGTTTCAGTACAGAATTCTAGCAGAATATCTAAGAGCTAATACTAATACTCTTCAAATTGTTCCACACAACAGAAACAGAAGGAACATTGCCAAACTCTTTTTATGAGGCAACAACAACCCTGATACCCAAACCATACAATGATGCAACAAAGAAAGAAAATTGCAGACCAATCTCCCTCATGAACATTGATGCAAAAACACTCAATAAAATACTGGCAAACAGAATATAAGAACACATTAAAAAAAATCGTCCACCATCATCAAGTAGCTTTCATCCCAGAGATGTATGGATGGCTCAACATATGAAAATTTGTCAATGTCATACACCATATAAACTTACTGAAAGAAAAAATAAACTATCTTCATTAGATGCTGAAAAAGCCTTTGACAAAATGCAACACTCCTTCATGATAAAGGGCTTGGAGAGATCAGGAATATAAGGAACATACCTAAACATAATAGAGGCAATTTACAGCAAACTGACAACCAACATCAAATTAAATGGAGAGAAACTCAAAGTGATTTCACTAAAATCAAGAACAAGACAAGGCTGTCCACTCTCCCCTTATCTATTCAATATAGTACTCAAATTCTAGCTAAGCAATAAAACAACAAAAGGAGATCAACGGGATAGACATTTGGAAGGAAGAAATCAAACCCTCACTATTTGCAGATGATGTGATAGTATAAATAAGTGACTCCAAAAATCTAACCAGTAATCTCCTATATCTGATAAACACCTCCAATAATGTGGTGGGATACAAGATTAACTCAAAAAAATCAGTAGCTCTCCTATATACAAATGATAAATGGACCAAGAAAGAAATTAGAGAAACATAACCCTTTACAATAGTCACAAATAATATAAAATACCTTGAGATAACTCTAAGAAAGTGAAAGAACTGTATGACAAGAAATTTAAGTCTGTGAAGAAAGAAATTGAGGAAGATATCAGAAAATGGAAAGATCTCTCCCATGCTCATGGATAGGTAGGATTAACATAGGAAAAGTGGCAATATTACCAAAAGCAATCTACAGTTTCAATGAAGTTCCCATCAAAATCCCAACATAATTCTTCACAGACCTTGAAAGAATAATACTCAACTTCATATGGAAAAACAAAAAACTCAGGATAGCTAAAACAATGCTATAAAGCAACTCCTGGGGGCATCATCATCCCTGACCTCAAGCTCTACTATTGAAATATAGTAATAAAAACAGCTTGGTATTGGCATAAAAAATTACATGTGGAACAATAGAATTGAATGGAAGACCCTTACATTAATCTGCAAACCTTTTGATATCTGATTTTTGACCGAGAAGCCAAATTTGTACAATGGAAAAAAAGAATCTTCAACAAATGGTGCTAGCATAACTAGATGTCAACATGTAGAAGATTGCAAATAGATTCATATCTATGGCCATGCACAAAACTCAAGTCCAATTAGATCAACTCAATGACCTCAACATAGATCCAGTTACACTGAATCTCATAGATGAGAAAGTAGGAAGTAACCTGGAATGAATTGGCACAGAAGACCACTTCCTAAATATAACACCAGTAGATGAGACACTGAGAGCAATAATAAAAGAATCTCCTGAAACTGAGAAGCTTCTGTAAGACAAAGGTAAATAAATAAATAAGCAGTAAATCAAACAAAAGAACAGCCTACAGAAAGGGAAAAGATCTTCACCCACCCCACATCTGACAGAGGGCTGATCTCCAAAATATATAAAGAATCCAAGAAACTAGACATCAGCAATCCAGTTTTTAAAAATGGGCTACAGATCTAAACAGAGAGTCTCAAATGGCTGAAAGACATTTAAGGAATTGCTCAACATCCTTAGTCATCAGGGAAATGCAAATGTAAACGACTCTGAGATACCATCTTAAGCCTGTCAGAATGGCTAAAGTCAAAAACACTGAGGACAAGTTGGAGAGGATGTGGAGCAAGGAGAACACTCCTCCATTGTTGTTGGGAGTGCAAACTTGTACAGCCACTTTGGAAATCAGTATGGTGACTTCTCAGAAAATTGGGAATCAATCTACCTCAATACACAATGATATCACTCTTTGGCATATAACCAAGGGATGCTTAATCATACCTCAAGGACACTTGCTCAGCTGTGTTCATAGCAGCATTATACATAATAGCCAGAACCTGGAAGTAATCTAGATGCCCCTCAACTGAAAATGGATAAAGAAAATATGGTACATTTATACAATGGAATATTATTCAGTTATAAAAAACAATGACATCATGAAATTTGCAGACAAGTGGTTAGAACTAGAAAATATCACCCTGAGTGAAGTAACTCAGACTCAGAAAGACAAACATGGTATGTACTTACTCGTAAGTGGATATTAGATGTAAAGCAAAGGTTAGCCAGACTACAAGCCACAGTTCAAGAGAAGCTAGGTAACAAGGAGGACACTAAGTAGGATGTATGGATTGCCCTGCGAAGGGAAAATAGATGAGATCTCCTGAGTAAACTGGCAGGAGGGGCACGCCACAGGGGAGGGAATGGGGAATGAGATCATGAGAAAACCTGATGGTCAATCTGGGGGAGGGATGGAGTGGGAGAGCAATAAACAAGATATCTTGATAGAGAGAGATATTATAGCATAGGGAGAAACATGGTGCTAGGGAAATTCCCAGGAATCTACAAGGATGACCCTAGTTTAGACTACTAGTATTAGTGGAGATGGTGCCTAAACCGTCCTACTTCAGTAATCAGATTATATGCCCTAACTGTCATCATAGAGCCTTCATCCAGTAACTGATAGAAACAGATGCAGAGATCCACAGCCAAGCACCAGTCTGTGCTCTGGGAGTCCAGTCGAAGAGAGGGAAGGGGGATTATACGAGCAAGGGGGACAGGACGGACGGGCAAGATCATGATGGGGAAATCTACAGAGATAACTGAACCAAGCTCATAGGAACTCACGAGCTTTAGACCAACAACTGTGGAGCCTGCTTGGGGCCGAACTGCATATGGGAGACAGTTGTGTAGCTTGGTCTGGTATTGGAATCAGGACCTATGCCTGGCGCTTGAGCTGGTTTTTTGTAGCCCATTCCCTGTGATGGGATGCCTTGCTCAGCCTTGATGCAGTGGGGAGGGGCTTGGCCGTTCCTCAACTGAATGTACCAGGCTTTGTTGACTCCCCATGGGAGGCCTTACCTTTTTGGAGGAGAGGATAGGGTGTGGTTCAGAGGAAAGTCTGGAGGGAGGAGGAGCAGAAGGAGGGATGAGAGGGGGATCTGTGGTTAGTATGTAATATGAATTTAAAAAGTTTCTTCAAAAAGTATCACTTTAATCTCTATTTCGAACAGCACTTGGACATTTGAGTGTGCAAATGCTACTTTAAGGAATCCTTAACATATGAAAACTCCCCTGGTTGTTAATGGGAAGTGCCAAAAGAAATACCATAATTTCTAGGAGATGTTATTTAACAAATTTTTAGGTAAATTTTTAGGTCAATATACTTTATTTGACATCTGTATATAATGATCCCCGGAATGAGTGCCATAAGAAAACTGATCTGAGATCAGTATATCAGGCTTTTTCTCCCACATTCAGGAAGACCTCATGCTTTTGGGAACCTGCACCTCTTTCCATGTACACTGAAAGTTTCCAAACACATTTATCTGGTCTGGTTTTCTTATAACTGTATGGCTTTCAAAAAAGTCTTCTTCATTTAGGACACACTATGACCAGTCTGTTATTGGTCTATCTCCTCAAACAGTCGAGGAATTTTGTTTTGCAAGAATCTACATCACAAAGAATTTAAACAGTAGTGATTAATGTGTAGAAAACATATATAATATACTTTCCTAATATTTTACAGCATTCAATATGGTGTTAGAAGCAATAACACTATTCAATCTTGTAATGCTTCAAATAGTAAGGAAGACAGATGTGTTTTCCTTTTTAAAATCATTTAAAGTAAAAATTATTTTCCTTTAAAATAATTTTAAAAATCATCAGAAAAACTATGGTATATTTTCCACAAAAATACAATTTTGTATTGTGCTCTTCAAATATCTAAATAAATATTACATAGAGAGATGACTGTTAAGAGTGTAATTTCTGTACTACCCATTTCATCTTGCTTGATAGTTCTGAGGCCTGAGTGATTTTTTTCTTTAGTTTCCTTAACTATGAAATGTAAGAAAAATAAATAAACAATAACAAAACTACAATAACTTTGTAAGAGTACAGTGAAAATAAATTAGCTAACACTGGTTAAGCATTTGCAAGAATGACTGTGGTAAGGTAGGAATTAAATAAAAAAGACCTAACAGAATTCTAGCTCAGGGTTCTTTAAGCATTGCTTGAGGTACTAGCTTTCTTGGCAAACATCCCAAAGAGGGAGGTAACCAAAGCCCCACCCAGTTACAGTGCCTACGAACTACAGTAAGGACCAACTGGTACTGCAAAATAACCTGACATGTACAATGGTAGTAACCTACCACTCTCTAAGTGTTCGTAAGATATGATCTACAAGAAGGAGACCATTCCTGGGACTGGAAACTCAGTGCTAGTGAAGTTATAGCTGGAAGAGAATCTACAACCACTAATTCACTAAAACAGCAGAATTCCTAAAAGTAACCTGTAAACATTTGCCCTTTTACACACAGATAAATGTGGTCCTCACCTCTCATTATGGAAATTCTTCTTTGCAACAGATGAAGATCACTACAGAAAGCCACAACTAATAAAAATGCAGAGCTGTGAATCCCAGTGCCAATGGATGTATCTACAAAACAATCCCACAGGTAAGACTCACAGAACATTACACAAGAGGGGAAGAAAAGTTTTAAGAGCCAGAGGATCAGAGGGTTTCCTAGTGAAAATCAGAAAATACATGCATTAAGTTTCCCATATAAACTTCCTAAATGTGAGCTGAACAAAGATGGCACCAATGAATACAGCAAACTGGATAGAGAAAAGCCCCTGGAGTCTCAATGCTACACAAAGAGCTACAGGCCACCGAGGAAAGATGGGAGAAATGATTCTCCCCAGCAAAGAAAACACCAATTGGTTTTCCAGTGCTAAACAATCAGCCTTTAAAAGATTCATACAAGCAACAGTATATGGACTCAACAGGTTATATTGAATATATGCATATATCCAAATACATGTATGTGCACAAAACAACTAATGAAAAAAAGAGCCTGTGAATTGAAGAATCATGGGGAGGAATCATATGGGAAAGTTTGAAGGGAGGAAAATGAAGAGAGAACCTTTGTGATTTAATTATAATCTCAAAAATAAAACCAAAAAACTTAGCAGAATTTCATTAAGTTTGATAAAAAAAAAAAAACAGACAGTGCTTGAATGTACTAACACATTTAAAGAATTACTCAAGAAGTTTGGAGAGATGGCTCTGAAGTTATGTTCTCACAACTGTCTGTAACTCCAGTTGTAGGGTATCCTACACCCTCTTCTGGCTTCCACAGGAACCAGGTACAAACAAGGTACAATGCACGCAGACAGACAAAACACTTATACACACAAAATAATAGTAGTTTTAAGTATTTAAGTTTTTAATAGATTTATTTATTCTACTCTATTTTAATGCATTTTTTATTTTTGTCATCAACTTACTGCTAAGGAAAAAAGTGACGTGTGTATCTTACAGTACTGACTAACATAACTAAACATAATCATTCAAAGAATTTTAAAATACCATAGAATTGGTATTTTATATTTTATTTATATTTATTTATATTATAAATATAATATAAATATTTATTTATATTATATTTTCAGAATTCTTTGAGTTTTTTCTTCCTTTATTGCTAAGAATTAAAAAGAAATTGTTCGTATTTATTTTCTGACAAACTGTTTTTTAGTTCTTTAACTACTCTCTAAAACATAGATTTTAACAATTCATGCCACATTTATATTGATGATTAGAACCGTCCCTAACTTATGTGTTATTTTTCTTTTAGACTCAAGAGGTACTCTAAAGTGTCTGGGCAGCTGCAAGCTTCCCTTTGGTCTGTGGAAAAGCTGGCTCTCCTCCTCTCCCTGTCTTTGACAATGCTAGACTTCTCTTGCTAGATAATGAGAAGCAGGTGCACAGGAGGCAAAACTCATTAAGATGGAAATCAGTGGAGGCTTGTATTTCCTCTCTGTGTACCATGTAAGAGATACAGCACTCTTACATTCAAGAAGTTTCCACGCCCAACCTGTTGCTCAGACACTGCTAATGAGAAATGCATGGTACTGAGAATTAAATCACAATGGCATTGCTTCTAATGCATAGACTTTCAAAAGCATAACTAAATTGCAAATTCTTCATAGCCAATCACTCATGCATTTCATTTGTTTCATGCAACTCTTTAGAAAGTGAAAAAATATGATATGCAAAAAAAACCTCTAACCTATGAACAATTTGATACAATTGGTGACAAAGATTAATCAATTTAAGAGTTTAAGATATATAATGGAAAATATATGCACAAAGAACTTAACATAGTATAAACTGCACAGTGTCAAAACAGATTCATTTATAGCACATCTCAGCATGGACTAATAATCTTGCTACTTCCTTTTGCAGTGAATTATATACAGTATAGGAAAACTATATGTAACTATCTTGCTTTAATTCCATAATTATGTTTCTTGATTTAGTTATGGGATAAGTTAGAATCTCAATTTCAAATGTGTTGCATATTGCAGTTTACATATGTAAGTTCACTTATACCCTTTAGTATATGGACCCATTTATGTTTACATAGGGTCAATTTATCAAGATAAGAAAGTACCTTCCTATTTCTCTCTATTTTTATTAATAGCTCAAATTCTTTACATTTGTTTCTTCTCCTTGAAACATTAAATTACTTGTACTTTGCCTAACATTATTTTCAAGATATATTTTAGGGTCACAATATAATAGATTATTATGCTTTGGGTTCAGCTTTTATATATTTTGGATAGCATATTTATATTCATGTTCTAAGTAATATTGGTCTAGCCTTTTCTCTTTTTGTTTTAGTATTATTTTAGTTCTGTGCTATTACCAATATCCTCCACATTCAAAAAAAATTAAAAAGAACATGTCACTACAGAAGAAATAACAAAAAATTTCCTTGTTTGCCATCTTGTAAAAATAAATTAATATTGGCTGGACACAGAGCTCAAGTGTCTTTGATCCTACAGAACTTTTTTCAGAATTGATAAATTTTATCAACCTGAGAAAAGATGGCTGTGATAACACACATATAGATATGTAATACATAGCTGTATAAATCAATAAATATATAAATTTATATAAATATGCATATAAATAACATGAAAATATGTGTATCAATGATGGTCAAGGAACTTACCATGCTAATACAAGCAGGTAACTCCCATTTCCAAATACATATTAGACAATGTATTCTGAAGTATGAAACAACAGTTATTTCTAGCACCAGAGAAATGTATACAAACTTCCTTGGTTGATCTATTTTGGTTTGTAAGTTTCACTTTTATTACTCAAAAATAGCTAAGCTTAGTAATTCACGCCTTCCTATTACAAGCTGTAAGCTAACAGTCTTGGAATAAAAACAAGCCTTTCTTTATAAGCTGTTTAATATTCATTTCAAACTTAGTTTTATCATATTATTCAGAAGTTAATTGGTTTCTGATCACAAGCAATTCAATTTTTAATCACACTCCTTTGTGATGTTTTATAAGATTTACAAAGTGGATAATTTATCTAATGTAAAAGTGCAAAACAAAATTCAAAGAAAACAATATAGGAGGAATTCTTAACGTTGGGACACAAAAGCATGATACATGAAGTAAGAATTTGTAAAGTGAACTACATTTAAAAGTTTTAACATCTCTTTTATGAAGACATTGTAAAGAAATGAAATACAAGCTACAAATTGAAAAAAATGCAAAGACATATTTGAGAGACAATTGGCATCTAAAATATAGCAAGTTTTTTTCTAAAAATTCAATTATAGAAGGACAAATAGCCTAATTTATAATGGACCAAAGAAAAATCTCTGCAGGCAGCTCAACAAAGAAGACATAAAGAACAAAATATTGCCTATGAAAAGTTGTTGTAAAGTATGTTACCAGGGAAGCACAAAATAAACTATAACAAGGTAAAACTATATACAGTTAGGATGGCAAAAAACAGAACCGACTAACTATATCAAGGCAGCAGGGTTAGAAAGAACTATCATTTCTCTTGATGGTGTGAGTGCAGAATCCTAATGCCATTTTTGTGAGCCATTGGGTAGTTTCATGCAAAGCTAAACACACATTTTTCCATTCATACCCTTTAGTGTGTGTGAAAAGGAACTAAAATATGTCTTGCCCCCAAACTGCATGTGAATATTTATAGCAATTTTAGCTTGGAAGTAGTAGGATGTCTTTTATTGGGGCAAAACACGGCAGAGCATATGAAAAATAATGGTGAGACAGAAATGGGTTCTCTATCCAAGAGGGTGTGAAGAAACCTCATGTACACAATACTAAGTGAAAGAAATCTAGGCCTCAAACCCTTATGTTTTCACATGTGCGATATTCTGGAAAGCACCAATGTAGAAAGACAGATGAAAAGGTTGGTGTTTGTACGAGCACAAATTAAGCATAGAGCTTGGTAGCATGGGGAACCTGTTCTGAGAAATACCATCATGGTGGACGATAGAACATGATAAATGTGTCAGAACCTACAAATGTTAGAGGGGAACTCTCATATGAACTGTGGACTCTGGCTGAGAACTGTTTTGATCTAAATTCATAAATCTAATCTAGTTTCCTGTGAACACTTTCTAAATATTTAGCAGTACAGAACGTACTCTTTGCATTCTAAAAAGTATGTCAGGATCTCTTCTTGTATATTTGAGCTTCACTGAAACTTGATTATTATCATGGCCTCAAATTAAACCTAATATAAGCAAATGTCCTTAGTTAAGTCACTGTGCAACCTAATCCATCAGCTTATTGATTTTTTTTATAGGACTCAACTTTTGATTCTTTCATTTCACTTCTATAGTTATATTTTAATAATGTTTTAATTAAGGTTCAAATAGTAGACACATTTTTAGTTTTTAACTACAATATGTATATAAATACGACAGAAACCACCTTCATCTTAAATAAAGGGAATAGAAGCTTATCAAAAATAGGCAATTTAACAATGTTATCTTAAATAATAATTATAATAATAACAACAACAGTAATAATAATGTGGTTGTGAATATTCTGTTTATCAACTACAACACACCATATGAGTAGGAAATTAATCATAAATTCAGATTGTAGAGGATTTAAATCTTTAAATAACTGAAGTGGAATTCTACTTAAGCAGCATCTGTTCCCACCCACCACCTCCGTTCTGTTTTTTTTTTTTTTTTTCTTCTCTCATCATGTAAAGAAGTGGTGATGGAGGACAGTTGACAGTGTTTTTTATATGCTCTACCTTAAATTTGAGAATTAAACTGGTGTGTGCTACATTGTCTATAAAGGACTGACTGCATATTCTAAGTCAAACTGTTCATTAGTAAAAATAGAGCTCATGCTGTATCTTAAAATAGAATGTGAAACGTAGTTAACAATTTCTCATAACAACCCTTATAAAAAGGTTTTGTTGACTATACCTTGGTATGTATGTTTCAATCTTAATCACAAATATAGTGTGTTTGCAAAATACATGGTCTGCTTATAGCTAGAGTATTCCTGGTCCTGCCTGTCCTCCCACAGTCAGGACATCTCTCTCACCTGCTAATCCCGCAGCTGCTCAGACCCAA
Organism: Peromyscus leucopus; assembly: GCF_004664715.2. Classification (NCBI taxonomy): domain Eukaryota; kingdom Metazoa; phylum Chordata; class Mammalia; order Rodentia; family Cricetidae; genus Peromyscus; species Peromyscus leucopus. Next base: position 40,367,447 of record NC_051066.1, on the reverse strand, counting down.
CCAAGTAAACACACAAAGACTTACATTACTTAAACTGTTGGCCTAATGGCTCAGGCTTCTTGCTAGCTGTTCTTATATCTTAAATTAACCCATTTCTATTAATCTGTAAGTTGCCACGTGGCTCATGGCTTACTGGTATCTTAACATCTTCTCATGGTGGCAGCTGGCAGCATCTCTGTGACTCAGCCTTCTACTTCCCAGAATTCTCCTCTCTCCTTGTCTCGCCTATACTTCCTGCCTGGCTACTGGCCAATCAGTGTTTTCTTTATTAACCAATCAGAGCAACACATTTAACATACAGAACATCCCACAGCATCTGCTCATTTCCTACTGTAATTCATTGGTGTTTCTCAAAGGACAATATGAACTCATCCATATTTAGCTCTATCACATACTAATCAATGAATGACAAATAAAAACTTCAGATAAGACTTCAGCTGCCATGCATGATCTCAATTTTCAGTGTCTTTTCTAAAAGAATATATTTAATTTTATGTTATGTGTATGAGTGTTTGCTTACATATATGTATGCACACTGTATATATGCCTGGGGTGTGTAGCTCTCTGGGACTTGGATCTCCTCGAATTCGTTATGAGTGAGTGTGAGGTGTTGTTTGGGAGCTGGGAAGTGAACCAAGGTTCTATGAAAGAGCAGTAAGCTGTCTGAATACCTGAGCCATCACTCCAGCCACCAATATTTTAAAAAATATTATTGAAATTTCACCTACCATTAACCTACCCCACTTTCTTTAACATCAGAATGGAGGGAGCAAAAAGTGAACAATTGCTGATGCCAATCTAACAGAAGTTACTCTTAAAATATTGGCCAGCAGATTTAGCACTTCCACAATACCCTCACTTTTCACAAGATAGAAGGGAAGCTGCTTGTCTGGGTAAAATCTTTGGGAGCCATGAGAGTCAGTAATAGAAGATAATAATTTACTCTTTCGTGAGCACAGCTTATTCAGTGCTATCAGCTCCATGTTTTACATGCTTTAGAACCAATCACAGCATTACTAGACCTTGGGCTTCCTTCGGGGTTTGCAAATCTACTCCTCTAAGTTATTGGGCCTACCAATGGCAGCATCCTGCTTTACACCGAGTGTAGATGGGCGTTTTACAGACATTTTGAAATATGACCTGTTTAGTCTATAGAATGTTACTTGTATCTTTTAATTATTTTTTCAAAAGACTACTCAGATCTTACCAAGTATGAGATAATGTCATGAGTGCTTCTGATTTGGGAAATTAAACTTGGAATTTCATCTTAAACACACTTTCTGGGATATTTGTAAGATGAAATTACCAGTTGTGTTCATTTGACATCTCTCTTGATTACATCAATTTCTACTGCATTTACTGCCTTAACAAACATTTAAAATCACGTATTCTTTTTGCATTTCGGAAGCAGAAAGTAGGATTGAGAATGAAGGGAAACTAAGGTATCACCTAGATCACCCTACTTTAATAATTCATCAGGGTTTTCTTTCTTTCTTCCTTTGTTTTATATTACATTTATATTAATCTCAAATTTTCCCATACAATATACTTTTTTTATTTTCTGTCTATCATTCTACAAGTCCTCCCAGATTACCTCCACCTTTCTACCTCCCTACCCACCCAACATCATGTTTTTTCTCTCTTTCTCAAAACAAAACAAAACATAAAAGATAAAAACATCAAGCCATAGCCAAGAAGAGAACACTAAAATGCTTGTAGTCAGTTTTGCATTGGCTAATTACTCATGATCATTAGGCCTTGAAAGACCCTTTGTCACTCCATTGGAGAAAATGGACTTTTTCCTCTCACTGCAGGCATCAATTGCAAATAGCCTCTTTTTTATGAGAGAGACTCAGTGCCTATTTTTCCTTCTCCAGCCTCAGATTTTGTCTGGTTTGAATTTATGCAGGGTTTGTGCATGCTGTCACAGAATTCATATGTACATCAGCCTTGTTGTGCCCAGAAGATACTGTTTCTTTGTAGTAATCCATCACCTCTGTTTCTTACAATCTTTTTCACCTTCTCAATACATCTATCCATAAACAACCTAAGGAATGGGGTTTGATATAGACCTCCAATTAGGGCTGAGAACTTTTAAGGTCTTTCACTGTTCTACTTTTGCACAATATCTGGTTGTGGGTCTCTGTGCTAATTACCACTAACTGAAAGATGCTTCTCTGATGAAGGTTGAGTACCTCACAGATCTATGCATACAACAGTATATCATTAGGAGTCATTTGCCACTTGTTCATTAAACAGAATAATAGTAGTAGATTTCTCCTCTATGGCCTGTGACCTGACTAGTTTCCGGTTCTTGACCACATTTGAATTGTCAGGCATGGGTTCCATCTCATAGAATGGCCTTAAAAACAATAAAAATGTGGTTTGCTTTCCCTCTAACATTTGTGCCATGCTTCCCTAGCATGTCTTGCAGGTAGATTACTGTTGTAGGTTGTTTGGTTCATAGCTGGGTGACACTGGTGATCCTTTTCTCTGATAGTATATATAGCAAGCACCTTCCAGCACTATGAATGCTAGTCAACAGGGCAAAACTTCTAGTTTATTTCTCCATGTTTGATGACATAAGTAAGTGGTGTCTTCAGGGATAGGATCCTACTTTCATGCTATCGAGAGTAACCAATAGCATTTGCAATGGCTGCTAATGTTTGTGAAGGATCTCTGGACTCCCTTTCTCCAATAACTCAAGATATTTTTCAATGGAGCCTCTGAAACTAAAAGGTCCTGAATGGATATTCTCTAAGCTCTGAAAGACCACTGATGACAGTTCAAATTTTGGTGCTCAGAGAAACTATCATAAGACAGAAAGAGGACATTATATGATAAAAATAAATTTAAGCAATTTGCATCTACCAATCCAGCTCTACAGAAATCATTAAATGGAAAACTTCAGTCTTAAGAGTTTAAGTATGCTTATGAAGACACAAGGAATTAATACTCTCACAACAATTATTATAAATAGGAGTAAAATACCACCACACCAAAATAACTAGAACTAATAAACATGATTTAATAGTAACCCTCATATTAATACTCTCACAACAATTATTATAAATAGGAGTAAAATACCACCACACCAAAATAACTAGAATTAATAAACATGATTTAATAGTAACCCTCATATTAATGGTCTCAATTCCTCAACCAAAAGATAAAGACTAATAGCTTGGATTAGAAAATTTAATTCATCTTTCTGCTGCATCCAAGAAACAGAGCTTGGCATCAAGGACAAATATCACCTTTGGGCAAATATATGGAGAAACATAATCTAAATAAATGGAACAAAGAAACAAGCTGTCACAGCTATTGTAATAGCTGCCAAAGTAAACACCAAGCTTTCAGAAGAGATACTCATTACAGAAAATATTCCTGAGGATAGTAAAATTCTAAACATATATGCACTGAACACAAGGACACAAAACTTCATAGAACACTATTACATCTAAAAACACATACTGATCCTCACACAGTGATAGTAGATGACTTCAGTACCCCACTCTCATCAACAGATAGGACATCTAGACAAAAACTAAATGTTGAAACTCTGTAGTTAAATAACTTCACAAATGTACTGGACATAACAGACAACATATTCCTCTAAAGATATTTTCAGCATCTGTTATCAATCCCAACAAACACCTCATTGCTCAATATTTAGATTTTTTTTATATTTATGATAGCCAAAGTGTTTTGGGGAATGTGCTCCCCATGGAGAATTTTAACAAAGGACCAAATCCTCCAGTTGTAGTAACAAGGATCCAGGTTGTAAACACTTAGCTTAGTCTTAAGATTGTAACTATTGAACTTAGTGTCCACTTGATAAAACTACTTTTGTTTTCATGATTATGTTACAATAACAGAAAAAATATTAATTATTAATTAGCTAAAATAAGAAACACAGCGTTAGAAAATTGAAGTAAAGAATGAAATATATGCCTATTCTTATTTTGAACCATGTATATTTCTTTAACTATAATTCATGCTTTTAACAATGGTCTTTGACTTAAAAAAAATGAGTATTTCAGGAAACTTCTCTAAGGTTATGATTTTATACTCTAACTGGAATGTTTTACTGAGGTATATGCCTGGTCTCAGCAGTTTTCCATACTTATGGAGGGAGATTCTATAACCCCTTTCTTGTATCCTTGACTCTAAAGTCAATACCACGTGGCTAAAGCTGTCAAGTTCTGCTGCTGGCTAGAGCTGGAACATGGCTTCACAAACATTCTGCTTTTGGTGCATCCCTCCCCTGCCTATGCTTGGCTATCCTGGAATTTGCTCTATAGATCAGGCTGGCCTTGAACTCAGAGATACTCCTGCCTTTGCCTCTAGAGTACTGGGATTGAAGGTGTTTACTACCACACCATCTCTGAGCTTTTCTTTAATCCTCTTTCACAAGCTGGAAGCTTAACTGGGTAGACTCTTGCCCTGAGATAACCATTCCCTTTATTCTGTTTAACATCAGGCATTTCTTTAATCTGCTTGTCTCCATGAACACAGGATTCAGCTCCATTCTACTTCCTGGTGCCCCTTTTCTCCTCAAATTGTACATTTTGTATTTTTCCTTTCTCAGGTTGGTCCTTTTCATTATAGATCTTCATAAGAATCGACAGTAACAAACACATAGCAGAGTTAATACTAAGCTGTCATGGATTTATTCTGCCCACAGAATTAATCCAAAACTCTTAAGTTTAGCCTTAGGCAAGATTTTTGGACAAGGACGAGAGGCAGCCTCTTTCTTTCTTTCTTTCTTTCTTTCTTTCTTTCTTTCTTTCTTTCTTTCTTTCTTTCTTTCTTTCTTCCTTCGTTCGTTGTATACTTCTGGTACCAACATCTGTCTTAGATAGGGTTTCTATTGCTATAAAGAGGCACTATGCCCATGGCAACTTTTATAAAGAAAAACATTAGTGGAGGCTAGCTTATACTTTCAGAAGTTTAGTCCACTAATGTGGTTGATATATTGTGCACCACAATAAACTTATCTGGGGGTCAGAGAACAGAACAGCCACTATATTAAGCATAGGTTTAGGCAGTGGTAGCACATGCCTTTAATCCGAGCATTCCAGAGGCAGAGATTCATATGGATCTCTGTGAGTTCAAATCCACACTGGAAACAGCCAAGCATGGTGACACATGCCTTTAATCCCAGGAAGTGATGGCAGGAATCAGAAAGGTATATAAAACATGAAGACCAGGAACTAGAGCCTTTTTAAGCTTTTAGCTTTTAGCAGCCGTTCAGCTGAGATCCATTTGGATGAGGATTCAGTCTGAGGAAATGAGATCAGCTGAGGAATTGGCAAGGTAAGGTTGGATGTGGCTTGTTCTGCTTCTCTGATCTTTCAGAATTTACACCAATAGCTGGCATTGAGGTTTTATTAATAAGACCTTTTAAGAATTACGCTACACATTAGTATCATGGCAAGAAGGATGGTAGTGTGCAGGCACACAGAGTGCTGGAGAGGTAGCTGAGAGTTCTGTGTCTTAATTTGAATACATCAGAAGAGACTGTGTGCCACAATGAGTATATCTTGAGCCTGAGAGATCTTAAAGCCCACCTCCACAGTGACACACTTAGTCCAACAAGGTCACACCCACTCCAACAAGGCCACACTTCCTAGTAGCACCACTACCTATGGAAACTAATTTTATTAAAACCACCACAAACAGACACTTATAACTCTTTACTGCACACTAGTAAGAGGTTGATTCAGTCCATTAACTAACAGAAAATTTAGTCTATGATGCTTTTCTTTTAAATAGAGTTTCAGTGTGAGAAATTGCAACTAGTTCTTATATAGAGAAATATGGTGTGAATCTATCTTCAACTTTAGCCTTCTAAACACTGTAATAGAAGACATGAACCTTTATAAAATGTGAGTACAATTGGTGACAGATCAGGGAATGCTGGTGATTAAGCAATACCATAGGCTTTCAATTCTTGTAATCAGAAGAATACAACCATATTCCCAAGAAACTCTTATAGCTGGGAATGATCCATTACTAGGGAGAGTAAGGGAGAGAGTGAGTGCAGAATTTAGAGTTTATGTGAGAAAAAAGACTGGGAAAAGGGATAGAATGCAAAGATACACGTGTTGGTTAATAATGTCAACTTGACAAGATCTGAAATCATAATAAACAAACCTTTGTGCCTTTCTGAGCTAAAGTTCCCAGGTTGAGTCAATTTAACGTAGGAAGACTCCCTCAGTTGCAGGTGGTATCATGCCATTGTTGCAATCCTGGAATGAGTAAAAATGAGAAAGTGGGCTGACCATCAGCATTCATCATTTTCTGCTTCTCAACTGCAAGTGTTATGTGACTAGTTACATTTCTCTCCTTCTTCATCTCTTTCCCTGCCATAATGGACTATATTCTTAAACTGAACCAAAATAAACTCTTATTTCCATAAAGTGATTTTTGACAGAGCAACAAGAAGTTAACTAAGACAACATTCACAATCAGAAAGAGAAATAATGAAATTAAGCAACAAAACACCAAATTCAGGTAGTTCCAAGCACTGTCTGGTAGCTGGGTATTGTAGAATATTTTTTCAAGATATGTTACATTTCTTTATGCTATGGAACATTTATTTTAATGATGCAAAGATGTGTTTCATTGTTAAATGTCACATTTTTTAAACTCTGTGAAGCCATGCTACTTTGACTGTCTAAAACACTTTATTGATCTAATAAAGAGCTGAACGGCTGGTAGCTGGACAGAAGAGAGACAGGCAGGCCTGGCAGGTAGAGAGAATAAATAGGAGGATGTTAGAAAATGCTATACATATACAAAATCTGAGAGAAGGATGTAGGAACAAGAGAAGAAGAGGACTCCAAGAGCTAGCCACCCAGATACAGAGACAAACACAGAATAAAAAGAAAAGAAAGATAGGCAGAAATAAAAAAAATGTAAAAACCCAGAGGCAAGATGTAGATGGGATAATTTAAGTTAAGAAAAGCTGGCAAGAAACAAGCTAAGCTAAGGCTGGGCATTCATAAGTAGGAATAAGACTCTGTCTGTGATTTATTTGGGAGCTGGGTGGCAGGCTCCCAAAGAACAAATAATAAAAGAGTAAAAAGAAAACCACAGTGGAGTTTCAAAGAAGATGCTAGCTGTGACAGGCACATTCCTTCCCAAGGGAAACCGAAAAAGGCAAGCAGTTCCAGGGAGAGATAACATAAAAATAAAAACTAAAACTTAATGATCAGGGGTAGAGGTGAAACTCAATGCAATTGTAGTGCAGGTAGTTAGTATATGAAAAGCCCTAACTAACATCCTAAACTAAAGAAAGTTAAGCATCCCACACAAACCAAAACCAAACATGTTAGACCATTAGACCATCTTCTTAAGGATATATATATATATATATATATATATATATATATAACATAAATATAAACATATATGTATATGTATATGCATATATGCTGATATATATCAGCAGTATTATTGGGGTGTGAAAATTGTCAACAAAAGGTTAAAAGCAAAATATTTTGAGCCAACTCTAAAAAAAGTGTTGTAAAAAGTAAACAAATATTTTAGAATCAAAATATGTGTCCCTAAATCAATAAGCCAGTGGTAAAATGTAGCTCATATTCCCAAGAAGATTAGTTGGTTTTGATTTTATAATGCATTGAATGCTGCAGAAAAATAAATGTAATAAAAGTTAATGCAGTTGAGGGAGGCAAGTGAATAGAAGTGCAAAATCAAGTAAGAAATGAAAAATAAATAATAAAATGTACATGGAAATATAGATTAGGATAATATATTAACAGAAGCCACTTCTAAAGGAAGGGGAAAGCTGAAAAATTAAATTGAGTTTTTTTTTCTTTTTTAGAGTTACTTGTTTAGAAAGTTTATGAAATGGAACTTAGGCAAGAAAAATAATACCCTTTGAATAATTAGATTCATAAAGCAGAAAAAAGTCGTATTTAAAATGGTAAGCTGAGAAAATAATAAACTTAGCTAAACATTCTCAGAAGGCCTAAATTGTACATGTGAAAATGACCCAAAATGCATGGCTGAGAAATATTCTAATAAAACTTATGTCCCTTAAGGGGAAAAAGTATCAGTATCTGTAAACACATTAATAAATTTAGGTTTAGTGGGAAGAATATTAGTTTTACAGGACGTTCCTCGAGAACATTGTAAAAAGCAGACAAACAGAGGATCATTGTTTCCAAAAGACTTAACAATGCAAACATTAATCAAGGTTTTTATAGTCACAGAAGTGTCTTTAAAGCATGCACACTACAGTAAAATTATTTCATTTTTGCCAAGTTTGAGCCATATTGAGTAATTCAATGAATCCAGTCGGATGAGTGGAAGCAGCAAAGACATTCCTCAGGAGTCATGGTAACTGGGTAGCTAGTCTTCATCCAATATATGAAATATTAGTAAGGACTAAAATATGTGTAAGGGAAGGAAGTGAGAAAATACTACATAAATATTGTGTATCTTGCTGTGGTATCAAGCATTGAATTGTAGATGAAGAGAAGGATTTATGAAAACATGACTGTTCATACTTAGGTTTCAATGTATTTTACCTTTTATAGTTTAATACTTTGAGAATTTTGTACATGTGTATTTTACTTACATCATTTCCATCCCTTCCTAAACCCACACCAAGTCTTCCCATGTCCCTCATTCCCTCTCAAATTAAAAAAAAAAAAAAAAACCTCTTCTTTAATTGTTATGGCAGGCATACATATATGTATAAATGTACCTATAAATGTATATGTGTATACACAGATACGTGAGTGTGTGTGTGTGTGTGTGTGTGTGTGTGTGTGTGTGTGTGTAACCTTGTGAGATTTTCCCCATCTACATGGGCATGAGAACTGGTGTTGTCACTGGTGAAATTTCATAGCTACCGCTTCTCTCTCATATACAGAAGACACTACTACTTTGCAGCAGATGTCCTGATCCTCTGGCTCTTGTAATCTTTCCATTCCTCTTCCAAGATGTTCCCTGAGGCTTAGGTGTAGAGATTCTGTTGTAGAGGTGTCAATGGGTTTTCAGTCAGTTGTTCGCTATGTTTTGATCCCAGTTGTAGATTTATGTAATAGTTTCCATCTGTTTAAAATTTCAAAAATCATCTTAGAGGAAGGGTGAGCTACACTTTATTTTATGAGCTTAAGAATAAGTATTTAGAATGCAGTTAGAAATAATACTGATTTAGGAAAGTGGCAGTAGTAGGTTCTCTGCTAAAATCCATGACTTCCCTAACCTTATGTAGTTGGCTAGACTTATAGTTCTGTGCATTAATTCCCTCCTGTTATTTAGGCATCAAGCCCGGTCAGATAGCTATTAGTTATTTACAATGCATAAGTGCTAGTATTTTATCCTTTGGGATATCTTGCCCTACTGGTCATTGTTGTGATTCATAGGCTTTACAGTTGCATAGGAATGTTTGCTGAAGGCCTTGATTTAGATCGGTTCATTGACCTGGGATAGATATGTAGAGTAGGTGCCAAAAAGGGATTGTGATCACCTCTTGTTGTTCAAACACATAGCCATGGATAGCTTGAGTCTTCTTCATTTATACTGTTTCAGTGGTTTGCATGAACAGTTTTATAACAAGTCTTTACTTAAGTTTCTAAAAATGGTTATAATAATTACTGGTTTGTTTTCTGTCTCGTTGCTCTTCAGTATCCCAACTCGCCCATGGGTAACCATTACTTTTTTGATCTACATCTCTATCATCAGAAGCATAAGTGGTTTTTCAAGTTACAAAGGATCTTTTATAACTAGGTACACCTACAAGTTGAACAATGTGCCCAGTTGGCAGCACATGTGGTTATAGTATCATGCAGGATGAGAGACAGTTTTGTCTCTTGTGGTTAATATTTACATCTGGTAGAGTCTGAGTTCTCACAATCAACTCACCAGCCAAAGCTGGATCAATCCATTCTACATTTTGTACTGCTCTATTCCCTCTGGGGGCATGCCTGGTGTTTTCATTTATCCTATAGGCAACGTAACTTGGAAACTTACTCTTAATGGTTGGCACTGTTTATCCCTTGTCCTTTTTGTCTGTCTCCCTTAACTTCTTGGGGGTTTGGCATAGCTATTAAAAGTTAGGGGAACAGTGGGTTTCTATGATTCTGCTTCATTCCTTGTTCCTTGAATGTTCCCATTAACTCCTGATATCATCTATTTAATAGCATTCATTTAAAACTCTTACAGTTAAAATAATTCTTTCCAGAACAGTTATGCAAATACATATCATGAAACTTCATGATACTGTGACTCATTCAGGCAGGCAGCATGGTTGACATAGTGAAAGCAAGGATAACATGTGTAACCAGAGGCTTTTTTTTTGTCTTGCCTGGTCCTGCAGCTGGTTTTAAATAACCACTCAGAGGCTTAATATTGACTACAAACCATTTGGCCTATTGTTCAAGCTTATTATTCATTAGCTCTTACAACTTGAATTAATCCATTTCTATTAATCTATGTTTTACCACGAGTCTTGTGGCTTTAACTGTACTCTAGTACATCTCAATCCTCCAGTGGCTGGCTGGCATCTGCTCCTGACTCCTCCCTTCTTCTCCCTGTATCTCTGCTTGGATTTCCTGCCTGGCTCTATCCTGCCTTGCTATTGGCCAAAACAGAATCTTTATTAACCAATGGCAATAAAACACATCCAGAGCATACAGAAAGACCATCCCATAGCAAGCATGTATCACACATGCTCCCAGGGTCATGCCCAGAATTATGTAGCAATCTGTCCACAAGTTCCTGTCAAATGGATCAGGGTCTCCAGGGGTCTAGCCACATGGAAAGCCATTCATGCTATTCTCAGGCTTTATTCGCTGAAGAAGTCACATGGCTACTGCCTACTGTTGATTGATTTTTTTCTCTCTTAGCAGCTTTCATTGAAACTGTGGATACTGTAATAGCTGGTCTTTCAGCAGAAGCCCTCCTGGCCAGTCCAATTTCATTCCTTCAAATCTGTGCCTGAATTGTGTGGTGTCTTTAGCAATAGCTTTTTAACTTCTTGTTCTAGTAGTCAAGCAAGAGCAATGGCAATAGACTATATTGCTTGGGGAGTCTCTTCAATTCCCCTGACCAACAACATGAAGGGAAGTTTACCCAAGCTTAGGACTGGAGTTTTGCTAGATGGCCTGGCACTACTCCTTTCTGCATACCATCATTCCTTTCTCCTGGATGACTACATATAGACCAATATGATTAGCACCATATCTATCATATTATACAAACATCAACTCCAAGCTGACCAGGGAACTAAGTGCAAAACTTGAAACTATGCATAACTGAACAAAATATAAGTAGTACTATAGGAGATACAGGTGCAGAAGAGGGTGGCTTCATTCTCACAGTAACTAAGGTTGACCAATGGGACCTAATGAAATCAAATAGCAATTAGTATCTTCTATGCAGCAATGAAAACTACTTATCATGGAAAACTTAGTTGAAAAGAGGAAGACGACAGAGTGGGATAAAAGTCTTTGCCAACTATACATCTGATAGAGGAATAATCTTCCCAGTATGCAAAGAACTCAAGAAGAAATTGAGAAATCAAATGACTCAATTAAAAAATCGACAGCTGATTAGAACAGAGAGTTCTAAAAAAGAGAAACAAAAATGTTTGAGAAACAAATTTATGTGTTCAAGACCCTTAGCAATTAGGGAAATGAAAACTGAAAATGATTTGAGATATTATCTACCTCAAGCACCATGATCCAAACAAAGAAAACAATTCACAACAAATCTTGGGTAGGATGTGGGGCAAGGAGAACCCTTACTCACACACTTGATGTGATTGCAAACTAGTGTGGCTGCTGTAGAAATCAGTGTGCAGAATTCTCAAGAACTAAAAGTAGATCTACCATATAACCCAGTTATTCCATTCCTTGGCATATGTGCAAAGAACTTGATATCCTACTCACAGATCCTTAGTCAATTGTATCCATTGACTATTCATAACATCTAGAAAACAAAAATAGCATATATGTTCTTTAACTGATGAATGGATAATAAAAATGTGGTACATAGAAATTATTGAATTTTATTCAGTTGTAAAGAAAACAGAAAATTTCAGGTAAATGTTTAGACCTTGAACATGCCAACTGGGATAACTCAAACACAGATGTATGAATGCTGACTGTTCTCTTACTTATGTACCTCACCTCCAAGTCTTTATATATGAGTATAAAACCTGGATAATTACAACCTTTACAATTAGGAGTATATGTTTAAAGGTTATTTAAGAAAAAAAAAACCCCAAAATTAAAAGTGCTGGGACAGGTGTAGATATGAACTCAAGTATTAGGACAAAGTAGAACAGTTCCTAAAGTCTTCATGAAATAATCATGATTGTGTGATGTTCCTTATAAATACATCAAGAGAACATATTGATATGTCACACATTGACTCATTTTAGCATAAAATTTTTTGGACTTGAAACTAAGTGTCAAAAATAACAATAGAGATAAACAAATAAAATGTCTCCTTTTATTACTACTATTCCACATTATTTTAAAAGTTCTAGCAAGAGAAAAAAACAAGAAAAAGAAAAACTGGATTGATGCTGGACAGATTTAAAGAACTAAAATTGCTGTAATTTGTAGGTATGATGATTATTTATGTACAACATACTATAGAGTATTTTTCCATTTTTATTAATTTAATTTTACATTAAATTATAATTATATAATTTTCCCTTTACCTTTGTTCTTTCTAACCCCTCCCATGTATTTTAACCCCTTATTCTCTCTCCAAGTCATGACTTCTTTTTCTTCTTGTTATATATTGTGAAAGAGGGAGTGGAGTGATTGTAAGCGCCACAGGCACAAGAACTCTGCTATGAGGTTCGTTTTCTAGGAATCTTTAAAAATCGCAATGGAGTTTGTGAGTATACCGAGGACCAGGTTTCAAAACTACACATAAGAGTCAATTGTTTTTCTATGAACCATTAAAAATAAATACAATTTAAAATGCCACTTATTGATTTTTTAAACATCTGCATAAATCTATCAAAATGCATATTGCAAATGCATGACAAATATGTAAAATATTGCTAAATTAACCAGAAACTGGCATAAGTGACTAGAGTGACAGTATTTATTACTGAATGGAAAACCTAAAATCTTAAAGGTATCAGTTCTTTCCCACTTATAGACTCAGTGAAATTCAGATATGAATTCCAGCACAATATTAATATATCTATTTGGTATTTTATGTGAAAAGGTAATATTAGTCAATAGAATTTGTTCTTTCACAGCTGGGGATCCAGCCTAAGGAACTGTACATGTCAGGCCAATATTCTGTTTATCATCTTTTATGACTCCATATAAAGAAGGATTATTTTGATCCAGAATTCCAGATGTTCATATTGTTAAAAACATGACAATAATATCTCTGAAAAACCTATCCAGCTTTGAAAATTACCTTGGAAACAGCCAAAATCCCTCATCATGGGATGCATGCTTTGCACCTTTAAGAAGACTGGCATTTGTCTGTTTGTGTAGTTTGCTCTAGGATTTCATCTTTAGCTTTTTAATCAAAGAGGGTTTCTCAGTGCCTGGTGACAAGCCAGCTGAGTGTGCAGGACTCGATTCACCTCCTTGCTCTAATAGTCTGTATACATCAAGGTGATGTGCAATTGGAAAATCACTGCCGCCTTCCTGCTGACTATAAGGAACTAGGTGGTGCTGTTGGCCCCCTTCATTCAGGATTCTGTCACTGCTGAAATCTTTGAGACACCATGGCTGAGTGTTGTTAGATAGCTCAATGGGATCACCAAGGAATAATTGACATCATGTTTTCTTAAAGCTCAGAAACTATATGAAAATTCAGAGAATGATCTCTTAGAATTTCATGAAGAAGAGAAGGCCTATATTGGTGAAATTATTAAGGCCACTCCACGTAGTTAAAAGGGAGGTTTATTTTGTGGGGTAACTTACAAGTGAATGGATAGTTTACAGAGTCTGGGAAAGGTGTGGCACAGTCAGGCAGTGTTCTCTGGAGAACTCTGCTTGGTCTACCACCAGCGTCCAGGGTCCAGGAAACAAGAGAGCCTGCTCAGCCAGATCTCGGGTCTTCAGGGTCCTCCCTTGGCCCCGCCTTTTAGGCGTGACAGTTACCGAAGCCTCAATGGGGGTTGGAACTTCCAGATCAAAGCTGGAATGGCTACCTACTACAGGCCTATTTAGGATAAATGGATGATAAGAATAGAAAGAGGAGAAAACATTTTCCTATCATAAAAAAATTGTAAGCCATAATCACTAAAGAAAAAAGTTATAAAGTTAAAAATTATGACAAACAAAACAAAAAATCCATTAGTTTAGTCTGCCAGTAGTTAGAAAATTCCAAGGAATGAAGTCATCTTGTTTAATCCTACACGAGTTCCTTAGCCAAAAATGTGTAGACACTCAACACTCTGCTATTCCTCACACTTAGCATAGTAGTCTTTATACATATGTTTACATTGTATTATATATAATCAGTATGTGGTAACTGTATGAAATAATGAACTTCATTATGATATTTCCATTGTTCATAAGCTTTGTTTAGACTTACATTATAATCATTAGCAGAAGCTGTTTAAATTGGTCATAGATTTGCAGCCACAAATGCTATACAGAAACGCTTAATTTCATTTGTGCTTTTGACTAGCACCCCAGGTTGTATTGAAGCACTCCAATATCAGGAGCCAGCATTTTAGCATACAGCAGAGTCCCCAAAGAGTAGTGAAGAAGAGATTTGCTGTTCACTGTTCAGTGTCCAATATGAAGAATGCCTATTTGCTTTGCTCCTACTAGAAGACTCTACTGTCATTTTCTTGATTTTTTTCACTTGATATTAATATATGTATCCTGTAGTAATAACTGAAAAAAATTAAGATTAAATAAAAAATTGTCAATTTTATTAACTGTGGTTTCAGTAAAGATTAAATGAACTTTTTAAAAACTCATATAATACATCCTAACTCATTCGTTTGTGGCAGGTGTAGTAAGATTACAGAGCATTTCTAATAAGCAGATAGAATCCCTACACTCCTGGCCATTTAACAGATACATTTTATCTTGTATTCGCAGTTACAAGAGCTATAAACTAACACTAGAGTCATATAAATCAGTGTGTGTGTGTGTGTATGTGTGTGTGCATGTGTGTAAATACTTCAGTATATATATGCATACATATCAACATATTTAATATATAATTACACATTTTAACAAGTTTATATGAAGACCTTGTTACATACTTACCTTGTTTATCATGACCACAGATTAATAGTTGATTTTATTTTCTTTGTTCCTATACAGATTATAACATAGATTTAAGAAATCTAAAACTGGAGCACATTTCACTTCATCAATTACCTCAACTATCTCAATTTATTTGTTGAGTACATGAATGTTTTATGTTTTTCACTTTGAAAATGATTTTTATATGACTGCATGTGTTTCAAAAAATGTAAGTCAGTAGTATAATACAACATTGAATATTGATTTAACACAAATATGTAAAACATAACCAAAAAGTCTTCAATACATTCTGTCAACTTTATAAAACGAGTGGCAATCCACTTAGAAAAAAGAAAATTCTGAAAATTAATTTGTAAAAAGGGGAGAGAAGAGGAATTAAAATGACATTTTAAAAACTAATATTCTATTAATACTTTGAGGATTTCATAAAATGTACTTTGACAATATTCACCCCAACTCCTCTCAGATTCACCTCCAATTCACAATCCACCCATCTTTGTATTATTCTTTCTAAAATATCCATTGAGTCAAATTTGTGTTACCTAATTTTGCAGTCAATTTATGCCTCATAGTACCCTTAAAGAAAATTAACTTTTCTTGGTTCAAGACCTATCAAATTCCTCAGCTAGGGGTTGGAAATTGTCCCATCTATCACTCTTCATTCTAGGATTTCGTCTAGCTTGAGGTTTCACAGATCTTGTGCATGCTGTTACTACCACTGTGGATTCACAGGTGCATTTGTTGAATTGTGTATAGGAAACACTGTTTCCTTAAAGTCATCCACCACCCCTGCCTATTAAAATATTTTTGCTTTCTCTCCATAAATGACACGAGTCTTGTAGTAAAGGATATAATATAGAAATTTCATTATGGCTGAACACTCTGGAGTTTCATCCTCTATACCTTGACCAATTCTGGGTCTCTGTGTTAGCTGACATCTACTGCAATACAAAGATTCTTTGATGAGGACTGAGAGATGCACTATTCTATGGATACATTAATAAGTGTTTAAGAGTAATTTTAATACTGTGTCCATTTACCAGAATGATTATATTGGGTTCTCCCTTAAACCCCATGACATATGTAGTCATAGGTTCTTGGTGCCAATAATGGCGTAAAATGTTGGCTCCATCTTGTGGAGTAGGTAATTATTCTTGTATCATTAGTGCCAACTATAATATCAGTGGGCATATCCCCACAGCATGGTTGATGTAGTTTACAGGGTCCATAGATCAGTGAGATTAATCACTACTTGTACCCTTTGGAATCATGTAATTTGTGTTTTCCTGATTGATAAGCATATTGCACATTTAAGAAACATTTTCAGCCAATTATATTTTATTTTTTGAGACACAACACATTCCATATCTTCTGTTGTAGCAATAGTTTCCAAAATTTTCAGCTGTGCCAACTTCACTGGGGACTGTATAAATGACATTCTCATAGGAACTGATTCTAGAGGTGTAGGGCAAAGAACAGAGTCATTGACACTTTGATGAGTGTCCTCTTAGTTTACCATGCCTGGCCCTTAGAAATCACTATCCCATCCTAGCAACAAGGACATTTTCTGTTAAAATATTAAAATACTCAAATATAGTAAAATGATTCAAAATGTTTAAATTCGGTAGCAATTCACTAAATAACATAAAAATGCTAATTGCCTCTATTCTGTACAACACAGTTTTGTTGTATAATTGGTTGAAATGTTCTATGGGTTCTTCCTTAGATGACCAGCATGTTTTGAATAGATATGTCAATATTTTGCTCTTCAATTTATCCCTTTATTTGAAAATTTTGACCCATAGAATTATTTATTCAGGACTTCTAAGGATAGAGTGAGATAATGTACATTTTGTGAATCCCAGGTAAAGCTAAATAAAATTTAACAATTGTGAAAGTGATGTACCACATGAAGGAGAAGAATAGATAATATACAGGAAAATTAAAGTATACCGAATAGAGGTAGAAAAAGAAAAACACTGAGGCATTTATATTATTAATAAGAGCAATGGTTTAATAAAGTGTCAAACCTAAATTTCCCAATACAAGTAGAAGCTATGTCCTTCAGCATGTTAGAAATGGAAACAGTGTGCACTGCTGTAGAAGGGAGCTCTCAGGAATGGCAGCATGGGTAGAGTGAAATTTCCTTTAGACTTTGAAGCATCAGTAATCCGTAAACACATAGACACTCTGTATGGAGGAGATCTTCAGAAAGGGTGCAAAAGCATTGAAGCACATAGTGTGTATGGTTGAAAGGGTTTATCTATTTGGCTTTATCAGGGGAGTAGTAAGAAATGAAATTGAAATGTTACATGAGTCTGAAAAACTAGCAAGTGAAGCCTTTGCTTGTTTTGATGGTATTTTCCACATAGGTGCATCTAACAGAAAGAGAGTAGAAGACTTTTATTTCCAGATTGAGCAGTCCCAGGGGTGGTAATGGGGATGTCAATACTGTGCCATTTCAAAATGAAATGAGTCAATTGGAGTCTAGAAAAGAGGTCTCTATTAGACACAGATAAATATCCAACCCACCCTTTCACAGGAACCTAACAAGGAGTGGGTGCTAGCAGTATTGAACAGATGTAGTCTTTTCTCATGACAGCACAACCCCACCTTTTTTTTTCCTGAAGGGAATATTAAGAAAACGACAGCATTCATAACTGCAGAGGAAAAACACACAGCCTTTGGTTATCAAACTCACAACTCTAGTAAAAGAGGTACAGGAGTCCTGCCTTCACTCTGGCACAGTTACTCTCTTTCCCAAGAGCTGAGACTCCTAAGAGTTATACTGATTGGAAAAGAAATATTCAGTTAATACTGTTTTTATACTTTATGTAAAAAAATGCTGCAGTTCCCCTTATATACAGGGAGTATTTCCCAAAGTCTTCAGTGAATGTTCAGAATATAAGATATCATTGGATCCTATATATAGCATGTTTTTCCTATACATAAATGCATGCTGTGAAACTTATGTATAAATTAGGCATTATGGAGATTAACAATAAGAATTCCTGGCTCTTAGCAAACTTTGAAAAGTATGTTTACTTTTTCCTTTATCAAATCAAGAACTTTCATACTTTACCTAAAACGAGCACTTTGCAGATGTTATGTGGCAAATTGAAACTGTTGTCATCAATATTCTTATGATTATGGCCCCCATTAAGTGAATTAGATGATACTAGTATGTAAGCATTGTAACAGCACAATCTAATAATTACGGTGGCTGTGCAGTGGCTAATATGAAAATATTTAGCATCTATATTGTGGATACCTGTGGCAGGGAGAACAAAGTGGGACTCATCCTACTATTTAAAAGTGAACACTTTAAAACCTACATAGAATTTATTCCTGGAATGTCCCATTTGATACTTTTAGAATACAGTTGTGTGCATGTATAACCTAAACTGTGAAATGTAAAATGTCCAACAGGGGAAATTCCAGCTTGTTTCATTCTTCAGATCAACAAGTGCTGAAGAGCTTAAGTTTTATAACTTTGCAGAAAACTAAAGCCATTTAATAGCCTTTTGAGTATCAAGTTACTAAGTACTTTAAAAACATATTTTTAAACTATGTATTCTGCTTGTTTTTTTCTCTAAGAAAATTGTATAATGAAAATAATTCTGAAAAAACATAGATGCTGTAAATTATTCCAGAAACTGTTGACTATATTTTCACACTTTAAAACTTATGTACTTAAAATATGTAGATATGAACACATATTAGTAACTATATCTCTATGCATGGGTGTTTGAAGTATCCACATATATTTCAGATGTAGCTCAAATCATATATAAATGTGCATTTATATAAATAACAATTCACAAATTTCTCCTAAAAAGATTTTTCTTAATGTTTTGATATATGAGAAAAAGATCTGACCTTATTAAGATTTGAGAAGTTTGCATCCTACACATATTCCTATACAAGTTTATGCAGGATTGTATGAATTTTGTAACTCTAAGTGATCTCTAAGCTCTGGTAAGAATAGGCTGGCTCATGGAAAGAGAAGGGTCCTTTATTATTTCTGAAGACAATAACATGCTGAATTTAAATTGGGTGGTGTATTGAATGACCTCTAGAATTCAATAAAGCAGTGCCAAGTAGCAACAAATTTGCTGAATAATGTCATGCATAGCATTATTGGCTTTACTAATGACACATTGTTTGTACTTTCAAAATGTGTACATCAATTATTGACAGAATTATTAGAATGGCAAAAATGTCAATACAATTTCATTACATAAGTGCCACATAAAAAGATGTACAACCCGTTTATCAAAAAATTACTGCAAAGTGAAACAGGAATTACTTTGACTCTGACAAAAAAAAACAATAACACGAAACAAGGGACAAATGAAGGGTATGTCTGTAAATATTTAATTAATTTTAATATAAAATAGTTGAGGGAAAGCTTAGATATCTTTAAAAAGAGCAGCTTCAAATGATCTCATATGTCATGATATGTATGCTATATGTGTTTATGTTGCTGTTATTGCTAATATTTATTAAGAGAACAGGTTTTGCTATTAACTAGCTTGTCAGCCTAAATATAATGTTAAATTACCATTTATATTCTAGGATATTGAGTACTTTCCATTTTAGAACATTTCATGCACAGAAGACATTCTAAACTTTATTATTCAGTTACTAACATTGTGGAAATATGTTCCTTTTTGACATAATTTCAAAGAATGTTACCTGCTTCTGTCTTTTTCTTTATTTAGAAATTTTTTATTCATTTTACATACCAACCACAGATCCCCCTCTCATCCCTTCTCCTGGTCTCTCCAGCTTTTCCCTCCAAACTACCCCCAATCTCCTCCTCCTAAAAGGTCAGGTCTCCTGTGGGAAGTCAGCAAAGCCTGGTACCTTCAGTTGAGGCAGGTCCAAGCCCCTTCCCCTGTATCTTTTTATAAAACAATGCCTGCTACTGAAGTGATTGTATGATACCATTAATTGAGATATTTACTTAATGAAAATATTAGTTCTTGAGGCATAACTGCAAAGTTTTTGATCGTGTGCAAAGTGATATCATAGTTTATTTCTATTGTTCCCAGAACTCCACCTTCAGCTATTGTTGGTAGAAGTTGTAGACATTTAATCTCATACACCACTTTAGAGCCTATTACTGCTTACTTCTATAATTGCTCATGAAGAGTTAAAACAATCAGATTACAGAAGCAAATAATCTATCATCATATAGAACAATTTAACACAATGGAGATTTTTCCATATATTTACTGCATGGAAGAAGTGTCTGCTTAGATTTTTGCAGTTAAATGATACTTGAGGGTGTTAAGCAGAAGCTTACAGAGAGAGCTACACAGGGGCTGAATATGCAGCAATAATATTGTTAGAGAAGTGATTCTATAGTCAAGGATCAGAATGTTCAGTGTTTGTTTAGGCTATGAAATAATTGATGAAGGGGAGAATCAAATATACGTTAAAGTTATAAACTTGTTGTTTTTATGTTTACTTGCCTCTTGAGGATGGGAGAAGGAAAAAAAAGTTGAGGGTGACATCAAGATTTTATTTGTTTACATTTACTCATCATACCTTGGAATGACAAATGACAGATACAATATAAAAGATACAAAAGGATATTGGTTGGAGAAATCCGAGTTAGGGCTGGCTGTATGAGTTTGGCAATTCATCAAGAAACAGTCAGAGTTAGCTAATTGACCAAAGATATAAATATCTGAAGCTCAAGTGGCCATAAAAACTTAGTTGAAATATGTACATAGTAGTAGAGTTGGGGCAATATCAAGAGTGAATGAATGAAGAAATAAGAGCAGTATGAAGACATATCCTTTAAAAAATTGTATATGTGTAGAGCAAACCAATGCTAATTAAAAAAAAAAAACTAATTCACAAAGCCAAGGAGGTAGACAATCAACAACAGGGTCTCACTGAAGTTGTGCTTGTGAATAACACAACTAAGCCTTCATCCAAGGATCAACCTGCCTGATATGTTATGTTCACCCTTGTTCCCTAGCACCAATTCTTAAGCATATGGCCGTTCGGGACACTTGACATAGTAGTATTATATGACTTACCACTGAGTTTGAATGAAATACACACACACACACACACACACATTCATTAAGCAAATGCATACACAAAAACGTGATTCACTGAAATGGAAAAAGCAGATGATGTACTATCAGTAAAGCACAAGCATTACAAAAGAGAACAAAGGCTTTCCCTCAAGTAATATTTGTAGCTGGGTGGTGGTGGTACATGCCTTTAATCCCAGCACTCAGGAGGCAGAGCCAGACAGATCTCTGTGAGTTCAAGGACAGTCTGGGCTACAGAGTGAGTTCCAGGAAAGAAGCAAAGCTACACAGAATCCCTGTCTTGAAAAACCGTGTTATATATATATATATATATATATATATATATATATATATATATATTTGTAAAGGAGCTGGAGAGACAGCTCCACAGTTAAGAAAACGCAATACTCTTCTACAGAATGCAAATTTGGTTCCCAACACTCACATTCAAAGGCTCCAACTGCCTCTTTCTACAGCTTCAAGATATCCAATACCATCTTGCTCTCTTCTGACTTCCAAAGGCACCTGTGCTCCTTTGAAGATACCGGTATCCCCATACCACATAGATATAATTATATTATTTTGTAATTAGTGAACAAAAATGTTAGAGAAAGTTCTTAAGTTTAGAAAAACAAGATAACAAAGTTTTGGACAATAGAAAGTAAAAAGGAAAGGTCTATAAATCTCAGTGTGGGAGAACTGGGATCAATTCATGCAGGGTATAGCAGAGCGGGAATTTCCTCACTAGTGGTCTCTCCATGAAGAGTGTCTCACTCTGGCCTTCTTACTATGGGTTCTGACATGAAGAGTTTATGCCTGTAGAATCAAAAACACTCTGTAGGTAAATTGACTTTCATCCCAAGGCCCCCATGCTTGGCCACACCAGGAAGAGAAGTGATTGGAAGCTGTCAGAAAATTTGTTAATATTGTCTGTATATGGAAGATTAATTATTCCAAAGTCCTGGGAGCTCTGAGGACATAGTGTAAAATTATTACTCTTTTTGATGAGATTAATTCTCACCTACAGATCACATTTATTTTATAACCCTTGAAATTTTTATGAGACTGGAAGTTTTTGAATCAGATACTAACACTTTTTGATCTTGGGATAATCAAATTCTGAAAATATAAATTTTCTAAAATTCAACTCTATGTTATAACTAATTTCAACCCCAAATGCAAGAGTATTGAATGTTTTTATATGCTTTCTGAGATACTGGAGAAAATGCATATTTTTCAGCTATTTACGTATTTTTTTTACAGAGGTGGATCCAGGAATCTGTGCTGGTTAAATGAGCCCACCACCATGGAGCTATGCCAAAGTAAAACATTATTATAAACTTGATTTTTGTTGTTTTATTTCCCCATTTCTCCCCCACCCTCCACATCTTCTATCTTTTTCTGGCCATATAAGTATATGGAAAAATGATTTTTTTAAATATAGGTGATCCTATTGAAGATGCCCTTTTCTCTCATATATTTTCTCTTACCTCTGTGAAGCTAGTTTACAGTGTTTGGATACATTCTCAGATGTTTGCAATGCTTTGGCAGAAACCTAACTGTAGGTAGACTGTTACATAAGCCCTGCTGCTGCACAGACTGAACATTTGGAGTGCCGTCATTGACAGTTGCAGATACCAGGAGCTGTTTTATCTAGACTTACAGGATGTCTCAGTGGATCTTTAATCTGATATAATTGTGCCAAAATAACCTGGTGCCATGAATGCACAATATGCCTGTGTTAAAAATTCTCTCCTCTCACACACACACACAAGAAAAAAACCTAGAGTGAGTAACCTCCCAGGCAAAGCAACTGTGTTCTGTTATTTTCAAAACTAGTGTGATTGTGTTCGTTGTTTTCAAAGAGCAAAGGGCATATTACCATTAAATGTGTTCAGCTGTTCAGCATCCTGTGTATGTGATGTGCTATATGCTTGGTCCCCTCTACAAAATGTCAGTTTATTGCACAGCTTTGAATGCTTGCTTCTACTCATTAGCATGACTGTGGAGTCCCCACTGGGAAAGTTTATTCTGAATGAGAAACTACCCTTAAGACAATTTTTGACAGGAGGAAAAAAATTCTTTACCATATAATCAGCTTTAAAATCATCTATAGAGAAAAAACAATTATTTAGAAAAGGATGGGAAAGCACAAGAATTGATTGGGACATGGGTTCTGAAACTTTATGTGCCTACAAATCACATAAAATGCTAATAAAATTGCAGTTGCATGACCTGATCTCAGACAGTCTGGAATGGAATCCGGGGGTGAGAATTAACCAGGAAATTAGAAAAATCTCCTTTGATGCTTGTTATGCCAGCACTCCTAGACCACATCTATATTTACTTTGTGTCCAAGACAAACTTTAGAACTCCTGAATATTTTAGCTGAGTTCTCCCCTGTTGCAGTTGGTTTTCATGCTTTCTTTCACCTTATATTCACATAAGAATGTGGCATGAGGTTATAAATAGTCCATCATGAGTGGAAATTTAGAAAAGAGAGAGGGATATGTTAGACATAGTTATATACATGATTCCTACTCACAAAGCAGAGTCCCAGTGATTGTGACTGACCAGGGAATTGGGAGGAAGTAGGTCATCCTCTGAGCAGGTATATTTGCTGTCTTTATTACCTGGGGATCTGCCCTAATTTTCTTGCCTTGGTGATAGAGTCTTGTCCTAAATTAATCATCACTGCATCCAAACCCACTATGCTAGTGGTCAGACAAATTGCAGGGTCAAGGGTGCTTCTCAAACCCTCTCGTTATTCTTTCACTAACTTTAATACCACATGAAATTGAATTATGAAAATCCTTTAGAAACATATCTAGACTTTTTAATAGAGATCATTTTATTTAAGTCGCCAAAGAAAGTACAAGATGGTATGTCATGCCTAAAAAGATTTAAGGTCGAGAAATGACTAATTTTATGTACAAGGACAGCCCAGGTTCCATAATTTATTGCTGTTTTTTTTAATCTCTGGTTATGCTTGGATTACTATTTGCTTAAGATTAATTTAAAATGAAAGCTTTATAACGCCAAATCTATTGGAATATTTTGCTTGCAACTTGCAAAAAAATTCATACAGACAATTTTGACCCCTATAACTAGTATGCTTATTAAGCTAGTATTATTAGCAAATGCACTTATAACCAGCATTGATTCAACTGAGGACTAATTTAGGTCCTTAAATGAGGACTGGATATTTTCCTCTATATTTATGTTCTCATCTGATTACTATTGCTCATTCCTCTATTTCCTTCTTTACCAACCAAGGCAAATAAATCTTTGATATTTTTATGTCAAGATGAGTTCAGTCTCGAGAATCCACATAGAGATAGAAGGAGAGAATTGATTCCATAAACTGTCCTCCGACTTCCACGTGTATACCAGGGCATGCACACACGGACACACACACAACACACACACACACACAAAATCTTAATTTTTTTTTTAACATACTGGCTTGATTTAGCTCATGGGACAGAGTACAAGGCATTACAATTGCTTTAAGTCTATCACTTACAGTTGAAAGTGGGGTATTCAAAATCCAGCATTGAAGAAACAGTAGCTTCATATGGAAGCTGGATTATTGCATATCAGATTCTTCTCTATCCTTCTCACTGAATTAAGAAATACTTATTTAGTCTGCTGGATCTTTGCAATAAAGAGCCTAAATAACTGGGTGCCTAAGTAGTTAGACTTCTCTCATAGAGGGATCATCTGGGTGCCATGGAACTCCTAATTCTGGCCATCACTCTAGCTCAGCATTACTTATAATAATGAAAGGAATCATGGCAGATTGTGTGTGCCTCCATATAATCTAGTTTTCACTTACTGTAAATATAACCTAGAGAACATCCTGTCCTTATAAATACTCAGTCACTCCTAATTTGAAGCCACAGGTCCAGTTATGTGCTTCCATTCCAGTTCTGCTCTCAAATCTCTGCTGAGATGAAGAAAGTTAAGCCTCTTAGCTGAAGCATTGGTACTAATTACTAGATACAAAACAAAAATGTATGCGCAGAAGAAATATGTGGAAGCAGAAAATAATAAATTAGGGAAGTAATTTTATGCTTCTCACTTAGACAGGTTTAAATATAAACTTAAAGAACTCATTTGGGAAGGTTATACAGTTTGAGAGAAAGATGTTCCAGTTTATTGAACAGTATACTTTCAGACACAAGTAAGCATTAAAATGGTACTGTTCATCAATGAACAAATGGATTCTAAATAATCTCAGGCAATGGATTTTTTTGTTTGTTAGTTTTCAAGAATCCTGTTCAATTTTGAGAGATGCTATGTCTCTTTTGGAAGTTTTCCATTTAAAAAGTATTTCTAGATGCACTAGCATCTCATTCCAAATTTCCTATGGTTACAATGATTTAACTTTGAAAAGTCATCGTGCTTACACATGTTCTCCATCCTGTTGATGTATCTTTCCACCATTCCGGGAATAGATGTATGCCTATCCTCTTAGATGTTATCTTAGTCACTTTCTATTCTTGTGATAATGTGTAATGACCATGACCAAGTGTTCCATTTGTCAACTGTTGACTTTAATTCCTCAGAAAATGGATCTTGATTTAAGAAGTCCTTTGCTGCATCTGTGTCTCATTAGGCATTCCTTATGTTTTCTTCTGGCAGTTTCACTCTTTCAGGCTTAACATTGAGTTCTTTGATATGTTTGGAGTTTATTTTTGAGGGGATGACAGATATTTGTCTAATTTAATTTGTCTACATGTAGGCTCACACTTCTCCACCTTTATTTATTAAAAATGCCTTTACATAAAATGACTTAATTAGTTGTGCTTAAGTTGGATCTTCTATTATGCTCCATTAATTGGCACATATGATTTGTGCCAGTCAAATGATCTCATTACTATACTCTGGGATGCATCCTGAAGTCTCCTTGCTAATCCCTTCAGTATCAGTCATTTTGCTTAGGATTGCTTTAGCATCCCGGGTCTTTTGTGCTTCCATATAAATCTTAGAAGAGCTTTTCTGTTTTTCTATTCTGTTATGAATGTCATAGGGATTTTGATTGGGATTGCATTGAAGCTTCAAATTAATTTTGGTGGGATGGCAATTTTCACATTGTAAATTCCATCAATACATGAGCATAAAGGGCTATTTCCAACTTCCAGTGTCTTCTTCATTTTCTTTCTTTAGAGGTGTAAGTTTTCATTGTTGAAATCATTCAGCTTGATTGCATTTATGTGCTATGGATATTGCTCTGTGTGCTGTGAATGTGTTGCTCTGATTGATAAATAAAATGCTGATTGGCCAGTAGCCAGGCAGGAAGTATAGGTGGGAGAAGAGAATTCTGGGAACAGGAAGGCCTAGTCAGGAGATGCTGCCAGATGCCACTGCCATGAGAAGCAAGATGTAGATACCGATAAGCCACAAGCCACGTGGCAAGGTATAGATTTATAGAAATGAGTTAATTTTAGATGTAATATCTAGCTAGTAAGAAGCCTGAGCCAATTGGCCATAATGTTTTAATTAATATAAGCCTCTGTGTGTTCACCAGTGTCCAAGTGGCTGCAGAACTGGCAGGTGAGAGAGATTTGTCCTGACCATGGGCCAAGTGGGACACAGGAAAACTTCAGCTACATGTATGCCTAGGTATGTTTAGGCTATTGTGAACAGCAATATTTCTATGATCTTTCTCAGCATTTTCTGTTATTGGTCTAAAAATGTTATCAATCTTTGTAAGTTGCTTTTGTACTTTGATACTTTGCTGAAAGATTTCATGATTTCAACATTTCTGTTGGAATTTTTGAGATCTCTTATATATAAAATCATATTTTCAGCTGTGGGCCTGGGTCAATGGTAGAGGAGTTGCCTAACAAGTACAAGGTACTGGGTTCCATCCTCAGTGCCTCTGACAACAACAAACTTTTTGTGAACAACAACAACAAAAAATTCATATTTTCTGCAAACAAGGATAATATCTTCTTTACCTATCTATTTCTTTACCTACAAATAGGTAGGTAAAGAAGCCATAATACCCTTCTCTTGTCTTATTGGATTAGTTAGGGATTCAAACACTATATTACAGCAGAACTGAAAAAGTAAAAAGCCAAGTCTTACTAAAATTAAATGAAGAAGAGATAAATAACATAAATGGTCCTATAATGATATTGAAACAACAACAAAAAAGCCTTATAACTGAGAAATGCCTGGGTCAAAATTGATTCACTACAGAATGCTTTTAGTCTGTCAAATAACTATTAATCAATGCTTCTCAGATTATTCCATAAAGTGGAAACAGAAGAAGAACTTCCAAATTCCTTTTACAAAGTGTTACTTTAATATTAGGTCCAGGTAAAGGCAAAACCAAAAAAGAACTAAGGCCAAAAAGAACTAAAGGCTAACATCCCTAATGAATATATATGGGATAATTCTCAAGAAAATGCTTGCAGACTGGATACAGGCATATAACAAAAAGATTATTTACCATAGTCAGGTTTGATTTATCCTAAAGATGCAGGAGGGTTCAACAAATACCAGCAAATAAATGTAAGAAATCATATTAATAGTAGTTTTTTTTTATTTTTTTATTTTTATTATTATTTTATTTTATTTTACAATACTATTCAGTTCTACATAACAGCCACAGATTCCCTTGTTCTCCCCCTTCCTGCCACCCTCCCCCTCCCCCAGTCAACCCCCCATTCCCACCTCCTCCAGAGCAAGGCCTCCCCTGAGGACTGAGATCGACCTGATAGACTCAGTCCAGGCAGGTCCAGTCCCCTCCTCCCAGATTGAGCCAAGCGTCCCTGCATAAGTCCCAGGTTTCAAACAGCTAACTCATGCAATGAGCCCAGGACCTGGTATCACTGCCTAGATGCCTCCCACACAGATCAAGCCAATCGACTGTCTCACCTATTCAGAGGGCCTGATCCAGTTGGGGGCCCCTCAGCCTTTGGTTCATAGTTCATGTGATTCCATTCGTTTGGCTATTTGTCCCTGTGCTTTATCCAACCTTGGTTTCAACAATTCTCGCTCATATAAACCCTCCTCTTTCTCGCTAATTAGACTCCAGGAGCTCCACTAGGGGCCTAGCCGTGGATGTCTGTATCCAGATTCCTCAGTCCTTGGATGGGATTTATGGCACAACTATTAGGGTGTTTGGCCATCCCATCACCAGAGTAGGTCAGTCCCGGCTGTCTCTCGACCATTGCCAGCAGTCTTTTGTGGGGGTATCTTTGTGGATTTCTGTGGGCCTCTTTAGCACTTTGTTTCTTCCTTTTCTCGTGTGGTCTTCATTTACCATGGTCTCCTATTCCTTGTTCTCCCTCTCTGTTCTTGATCCAGCTGGGATCTCCCGCTCTCTTTCCCTTGACCCTCGCCCTTCATTGCTCCCACTCATGGAAAGAGAATCAAAGTGCTAAATGATGGAGATGGAGGGATGGTTTAGTGGGTCAAGTGTCAAGGGTATACACTGACTGCTCTTGCAGTAATCCCATGTGGTACAATCTCATATCTAGTGACTCACAACCATCTATACCTTTAGTTCTTCTTCACTAAGTGAGTACCTATATTCATGTGCATAGATATAAACACAGAGAGAAACATATAGACACTCACAGTGAGACAGACAGACACACACACACACACACACACACACACACACACACACACACAGTTTTTAAACTTGCCAGGAGCCATTCCTGGCGGTGGATGGGTCCTGCAGAGGGTGTAAGGAGTAGGCAGGAGAAGGAAGTGAGCCAGGCCATGGTGGTTGGGAGAATCTTGCAGCCTGACCGACTAGCAGCCAGAGTGTTTCTTTATTTATACAGAATTTACTTAGCAGGCATACATTCATGATGTTCCAAAATATAGATCATATCATTTTTATTTTTGGACATGTGTTTCACTTCCTTTTGCTCATCTTTCAATCATCATTAATAAACTATAACAACAGAATTATCATTTCCAATCCTTTCCCCTCGTTTTGACATCATTAATAAACAGAGTTATCATTCTTACTCATTAACCCCATAACCCAATTTTTGAGAATCTAGAGGCATATGACAGTCTGTGCTCAGGCTGGTTGCTTCAAGGACATTATACCAAAACAAAATCTTCAACCACCCTGGGCATTTTGCCATGTCTCAAGCAGTGTATTATTAACTCAGTGATCAGAGTGCCCAGGAAAAATCCTCAGGCTAAAACTGCTATAGTTATTATTTAAATTCTGGCTCAATACAATCAATGTTTGCATTTATATCCTTATAGAATTTGTCTATATGTCTAATCCTGGCATTCTGTTGTTCCTTGGTCATATGACATGATAGTGGCTCTACATGAGCTAACTTCTAAGAGAGGGAAATCCTGACCTTATACTTTTATCACTTTCCACTCCACACTTTGCTCATCAATATGTCTTTGTGTAGGGCAGTTGTATACCACATAACTGTCTGAGTGTACAGTGTGAAGAGCCTTATAATCTCAACTGTGGACAATTCTTCTAGCCCACTGTATCTTGTTGACCTTTTTAATTTTACTTTGTTTTGAATATCTTGTTCCAGTGTAAGTACAGGGACAGATGTTTCAAGAATGTCTAATATCATCATCAACAGACCTCTGGCTTCTTCTTTATGTGCCACAACCTCCAATGCATAAGGAAGACCTTCAAGTAGATAAATATATCTCCCTCAAAGTAGGGCAGGGGGGATAGTATGTTCAGGACTTTCCTGGGTGAGCTGAGAAGCAGCATTCGTGGGAGGAGGCATAAATGATTCATAAGGAATTTTCCATCAATCCAACATCCTCAAATTGTACAAATATTAAAAGTATCCCAAGTATGTAACAGGTGGATATGAAAACCAAAGGTGGGCTGGAGAGATGGCTCAGAGGTTAAGAGCACTGGCTGTTCTTCCAGAGGTCCTGAGTTCAATTCCCAGCAACCAAATGGTGGCTCACAACCATCTGTAATGAGGTCTGGTGCCCTCTTCTGGCCTGCAGGGATGCGTGCAGACAGAACATTGTATACATAATAAATCTTTAAAAAAATTTAAAAAATTTAAAAAAAAGAAAAATAAAGGTGGCATGGCAGCTATCATGCAGCTCAGCTTTGTTGGATCTTTGTCAAGCAGCTGTGCAGGCTTTATGACTTCTGCTATTCCATTCAGATATGGCTGTGCCATCAACTTATTATAAAAGTCGTAAAATATTATGTGTTATTTATACATCTTCAAAATATATATGAAGCCCAAAGTGGTATCAACAGTTCCAAACATCTTATTACTGAGTGAATACTCCAATAACCATGTATATTTCTAATCTTAAATTAGATGTGAGGGTGAGCACAGCAAAATAATTCTTTCAGAGAGCTGCAGTTTCCTATAGCAAGAGTCAACATATCTAGTGTACCTGAGGCATATATGGGACAGGGAAATCTTGGGTCAAAATAAATATAAATAATATGAAATAATGGCCTAGGGTAAAGAAGTTACCAAAGGAATTATTCATAAGGAAAAACAGCCCAAAGCAATTTTCTTTTTTAGATTTCACTCAGACTTCTACAAGTACTTTACACTTTATTAGCTAATGCCTCATCTTTACTAGAATAAAATGCCATGGTTTGGGAGGTATTATTAATCAAAATAGATATTGGAATGGATTACACTATATTTAATGATGAAATGGCAGAAATCCATGTGCTATCAAATTGCAACAACAGTAACATAATGTGGCATTTGTTGGCTCTCTTTTTTAGGCTAAATTACTATTAGGAAGCCAGATAAGACTACATGTGTGGTTCTCTTCCCTGTCCTACCTCATTCAAT
The DNA here is from genome assembly GCF_004664715.2 of Peromyscus leucopus. Lineage (NCBI taxonomy): Eukaryota > Metazoa > Chordata > Mammalia > Rodentia > Cricetidae > Peromyscus > Peromyscus leucopus. Next base: position 40,336,340 of record NC_051066.1, on the reverse strand, counting down.
ATGTGTTATATTATAACTGGATATAATTGTATCACTATAAATCTTGATAAATTGTTAAGACATGGTTATAATAACAAGATATCTTCTTCATACCTAATGATTTATAACAGATCACAATTAATTTAAAGAAAAACTGAAAGGTTTTTAAACTTATAAATTGTATGCGGGTTTGAGTTTGAGAACTTGATGAATAATATGACGGGATCATATAAAAGTATAAAATACTTGGGATATGAAGAAATTGTGGAGAATCCTCCAGTTCCTACAACGACATGTTTATAAGCCCTATTTTCTACATAACTTCATCTTAGAGAATAAGTTACTCTTGGTACAAAGAACGTTTCCCATTTATACATGGATAATCTGCACAATGGTAACAGTATATGTGATGGCTAAAATATTTACTAATAGATCAAAGAGAATTTTAAAGCAACTAGAAATAGGATTGTGAATATTTAGATTAATGGAATCTACTTGAAATATGAAAGTTCTAAAAATTATGTGTCTTCCAAGAAAAGGTAGCTTGGTTAAGTATTTATTGTGATTGAAAATAGATTCTTCTCTCATACATTACACCCAACCACAGTTTCCCCTGTTTCCCCTCCTCCCAGGTTCCCATATCTCACCTCTCTCCCAGATCCACTCCTCCTCTGTTTCCCTTTTGAAAGAAGCAGGCATGCAGCATATAACAACCAAATGCAACAAATCAAGGTACAACTAAGCAAGGCAAAGCCTCCATATCAAGGCTAGACAAGGCAACCCAACAGGATGAAAGGGGGCACAAGAGAAAAAGATTCTAATCCAGAAAAAAGGAACACTCTCACAAATTGTTGAGTTTGATAATGCAGATTTTAAGATGCAGTAAGTTTAAGACAATACATGGCAAGCTTAACAGTGGGAAAAGCTTTGTGATGTGTCATAAACAGAAATTTTATCCAGTACACCTCACATGTAAGGGAAGAATGTCTCTTGGGTCAGGCACACTACATAGACACAAGTAGTTAGTTAACAAGAAAGATCTCGATCACATTAATACAAGTTTTAAAATTAGAAGAATAATTTATATAAGTTCTTAATAACTTAATAATTATTGAAAAAAACAATGGACAAGAATATGATGGACATATTACATAACTTGTGAATAAATGCAAATACTAAATTTTGTGTGACATTCCCAAGAGAAAGCAAATGGCCCTTCTCAAAAGACTCCGATTTGAAGCCCATTTTAATTTGAGCTTTGCAATAAATGCAGACATTTACTTGAATACTTACAATTCCACATTTCATCCCATTTCCCATGTTTTATGCACTTTGGTTAGTAATATTGTGCTTATCAATATTTGGTACATAAAATTGTTACTTCTGTAGTAAGTAGCATCAAATAATGCCCTCAAGATATTCAATATATCTTGTATTGTAAAAAACTATATTGTAATTATAGTTTTAATAGTCATAATAATTATTAAATTTTATTTAATGCTGGAATTACTTGGAAAGTCATTAGATAGATGACAGTAAGACTCATACCATTGCAGATAGATGTCTTCAGATGTACTGAGAAACTGACTTAAAATTTTCTTAGGAGATTGTGAACCTTAGATTTGTTTAATAATGTATTAATTATTTGTTTAAACTTTTAGCTCATGACACATTTCAAATGAAAGTTTGCTAACATAAGAGAATTATTAAGTCAGTGGACAATTCTAAAAAAAATAAAAATTCACAAGAAGTATATGCCAATTTGACTCTATCTTTAAATCAGTGCCGAGATGTTACCAGACATGCCTTTTAAAATTTGTAGTGGTTAATATTTATTGTCAACCTAATGAGATCTAAGATCAGGAAACAGTTCACATATCTACAGTACAGCAAGATCAACAGCTGCCCCCCTTACCAAAAAAAAAGTTCCTTCTCTGTGAATAAATGTTGGACTTTCAGTCCTGAAATGGTTTGCCTGCAAACATTCTATTGACCATTTAAGGTTACGGACCTCAGAAGAGAATCTACTGCTACCACTTTACCAGACCAGCATAGTTCCAAACTGCATTCTAAATCTTATCTTTATGGCAATAGTTAAGCATAGCTCTCACTCATTTTCAAAGAAGCTTCTTTTTAGGGCAAATGGAGACCACATCAGAAAACCACAACTGCATATAATTTCAAGGGATCATGGAGATCCCAGCCCCAACAAATGCATCTACACAACTCCTGCAGCTATGGCTCAGGGAACATCATGATAGGTGACAGAGAAAAATGCAAATGCCAGAATATCAGGAAGTCTGCTGAAACTCCCCCCAAAAATGGGTACATAACAAGACATGAACAAAGATGATATCAATAAGTGTGATAGTTCCTAAGTACAAACGCATCATTATGTCCCATACTCAAAGAATTAAGACAACTATTGCCTGCTGGGAGAGAGATAATTAGCATCTTCCACGGATAAGTCAACTAATTGGTTACCCAATACAAAGTGTTCATTCCTGAAACTATATATACACACAACAGAAGTGGACTTAATAGCTTCTATTTATTTGTTCATATATTCATGTGTGTGTGTTATTGATACATATACATGTATATATAACAATAATAGACTAAGAATTGGTGAGTAGAAGAGACATAGGAGAGACTTAATGAAGAAAGGGAAAGGAGAAAGTAATCTATTTATATTTTAATTGAACAAGTATTAAAATAATGAATTTTAGAAAAAATGAGATAACAGCTGCACGAATACCTCACAAGACTCCAAGAAGTGTTTTTAAAATAATTTGAAATCTAGGAAATGAGTTTAAAATGTAAGTATTGTTATAATTGTTGTTTATTTATTTGGACATGAATACTAAAATTATTTTAAATAGTTGTGATTGATCAATAGAAATACCTTCATCTGGGGAAATGGTAGAGGGCTTTATTTGGAGAAAGAAGCAAATACAAGAAGGAGAGGGAGGGAAGAGGGAAAAAACACTAAGACTTTTTGTAAAGGCCACAGGCAGTCATATTTTTTATTTACTTCAAATTACATACAATGTTTATGTGTATAATAGGCCACAGGCAGTCATATTTTTTATTTACTTCAAATTACATACAATGTTTATGTATGTATATATATATTTTATATGAACATATTAGTCTAAAAAATGTTCAGCCAGTCGTGTGTACAATGCTCTTCTTAAAAGCTATACAGACCTCTCCCCCCTCTCACTGTTTGCCTTTTTCTCAAAAAAGTATTCAAGTTTCTTCTTTCAGGTCATATACATATACACTTATGTATCTGTGGAACAAATGTGACATTTGTCATTGTGAGTCTGGCAAAAGTGATTATGCTTAATGTTATGATCTCCAGTTTTATCTTTTTTTAAAGTTTGTTCTTGTTAATAGAATAAATCTTCATCATGTGTGTCACCTTTTTTTAAATTTAATTTTATTATTATTATTATTATTATTATTATTATTATTATTATTATTTATTTTACAACACCATTCAGTTCTACATAACAGCCACAGACTCCCTCGTTCTCTCTCCTCCAGCCCCCCCCCCCCTCCCCCCAGCATACCCCCCATTCCCACCTTCTCCAGACCAAGGTCTCCCCCGAGAACTGGGACCGACCTAATAGACTCAGTCCAGGCAGGTCCAGTCTTTTATTAGTTGATGGGACCCTGGGTAGTGTCCATAATACAGCTATTGTGAAAAATAAAAATTCTTGTGATATGTATGCAAGTATTACTGTGATATGCTGCTTTAAGATTCTTGCAGTTAGTATAAAGCATATCTATCTGGATGATATGTTAGTTCTTCTTCCACTTGTCCGAGTTATGTCAATACTGGTCTCCAGTGTCTACATCAGTTCACACTTCTTTCAGCAGAGTATGATTCCTCTTCCCCACATTGCAATCCAAATATTGACTGTTGTTTCAAATATTTTCTGGCTATGTGTATTTCTTTTGTGAGTCATCTGTTTAACTTATGTGCTCATATTTGATTGGTTTGCATTATTTGGATGATTAACTTTTTGAGTTCTTTATACATACTAAATATCAGCTTCCTGTTAGCTGCACAGCTGTTAAAGCTTTTCTTCCATTGATAGACTGTCTCTACTCTGTTTATTCTTTCACTTGCATTGTAATTGTTTTAAACATCATGGAATCCTACTTTAACTTATTGGCATTTATTCTGAGATATTGAAATCTTGTTCAAAATGACTTTGATTATCATTATATATTAAAGGATCTTCCCCATGTGTTCTTCTGGCAGTTTAGAAGTTTCAGTGTCACATGACTGATAGCTGGCACGTGACCTACCACTGACATCAGGAAGCATGAAGCTTATCCATCTCCAATGTCATTGTCAGGGGACAAATTTACAATCTTGTCTTCAGGGGTCTGGCTGTCTCTCACCATGCTTATTACTGCTTGAGCTGAGCCTCCTAACACTCTACTTTTGCCTTGCCATTCTACAAGCCTCTTCCTCTCTGGTACTCCTTCTTTCACTGTTCATCACCCTATGGCCATGGCAGGTTGAATTCAGGCCCTTGACTTGTAACAGTCAAATTACCAGAATGGTTTAGTTTTAAATAATGGTTTTTCAGATGGCACCAACCACAATTTTCCAAGTCATGGGAAAAGAGGAAACAGAACTCCGCAGCACTGCTGCTTCCCAACACCAGAGATTCCCCTGTTGAACAAGTCACTGTCTCGCTAACCTACAACATGATTTGAGACAAGAGAATTATTGACTTGTTTTGTGAGTAGAACTGTCAGTCTCCTTTCACTAGGGCCACCTGGCTCATCATGTGGATGTGGCTTTTGCTTTCTCTGCAGTGGTTGCAGCTGTGGGTGACTTCTTTTTACCATCTGTTCTATTTTTTTTTACACTGTCCAGTATCATATCAATCACTTTATGGGTTCTAATGTTCATCCTCCCATTATCTCATTGAAAGAGATTAGATTTTTTGTTATCTTGACTCTATCTCTTTACCAGGTCATATGTAGGTATCTCAAATCTGCCATCTTTCATTTTTCATGTTTTGATGGCTAAGAAACATAAAACCATTGTGTCACGTCATATTTACACTTCATAATTTTCATTTTTCTGAATTCTGGTTTATGTCTCATAAAGACAGTGACTGCATTTTCCCATTATACTTGTTCATACAATGTAACTTTGTCCACCTTTATTCTTAAACTGTACATATCACTCTCTATATATTTTCCAGATGGCATTTCCTTCCTTTTTTTTCTTCCTAAAAACCTCTCCCTTATAGTTAATGGGTTTTGTTTTTCTGCTTATATTAATGGTAGTTATGTGGTGAAAATTAGGCAAGTCATTTTCTTACCCATTTCTGAAATAGTAAGATTTGATTAAGGGACTCCATAATGTCTATGCTCGCTTAGGTGGTAAAGACTGGGTCAGTGGCATGAATCAGCATGTGATCGGTCCCTAGATTTCCAAGGACTCTGCAACTGGATTTAGCTTATCCTGTATCAGTGAGTCTGTTTTTCCCCCTTAGAACCCCTTAATTGATATTTATAGACCATTGAAACTCTTATTAAAAATGGTGCCCAATGTGAGGTATTGATCCACCTAGACTTGATAAAACTTTAAAAAGATTTTAACACACAGAAACTGAGCTGCCCTGGGATTCCTGGTCTTGCAGTCTCGTGCCAGCAGCAGTGCAGAGATGTTTTTCCCTATAGCTGCCTGCGAGATGGAGCTGGCTGCCAGCTGCCATGATCCAAGTAGCGTGATGAGCTTCAACAGTCTCTCCCATAGGCAGCCATATAGAGAGGCTTCTCCCAACCCCTGCTGCTCCTGCTGCCTGTGGGCTTGACAACACAGCTGCACACTACTTAGTACTTCTTCCTAGAACTGGGGAGGTAAGCATAATTCATTAGTACCTGTGCCATGTTGGAAAGCTGAGCTGGGCAGAGCCAGCAGCCAGGGCTGCCACTTTAGTCATAGTCATTCAGTTTAGCAATTTAAAAACACTCCTAGTCAGAAAAGGATAAAAAAATATACAATAAAACAGATTCAGATGGAAGAAATAAACCTCTAAATGGTTATAATATTTTTAAAAATATATGTAGGCTTGGGAGAGAAAAGGAAAAAGGATAGAGAAAGTCCTTAAAAAAGAAATAGAATACAGAAAAAGCCACATAAAGATGGAAAATACACAGAGTCTGGATACTGTATATTATTGTGTTGTCTTTGGGATTTTTTTAACTGCAGAGAGACATTTGATTGTAGGGGCTGCTAAGTTAAACCAACATTATATATACACACATATATATTTGTGTATATATGTGTGTGTGTGTATGTTGTATCTTGACTTCAAAATTTGGTTCTAAGTATATGTTTCTTTGGAAAAGAGTTTCTGCTTTTGTTTCCACAGGAAGCAAGAGGCTGTGGGTGTGTTCCAGATTAAAACGGATCAGATTTGATCAGGCAAGACCTCTTAAATCTTGACAGATGGTACTTATCAATAAATGTTATAGCTAGCTCATCTTCCCAGGACTTAACTATTATCTCAAATTTTCTCAGCATCCCCATAAGATTACCAGTGCCTCTAATCAGCAGGAAGTAGTATAGAAAGCTACACACAAATTCCCAAATATTGTTTATGAATATTTGTTTTTATTTAAAGGAAGTTGATTATAAATGTAATCTCTTTCTAAAGACAAAAGGGGGTATGATATAGAAATGATGAACAAAAGGTAGACTATTGAATCTACATTGATCTAAAAAACAACTGTTAATTTCAAAATACTTTACAGTGATATGGATTTTGTTTATTTATACAAATTTAAGGTCAATTTTGTTATACTATATGTTTATTTCTACTTTTGTTTAAAGTACTGTTTATGCAACTCATTTAAAATTTTAATGTATAATTAAGAAATACAAATTAAAATAATTTGTCATCTGTGATAATCAAACTTATAGTCATGCTAGTTAAATTTTCTAGGTATACAAATATATATTTTAATTGAGTAGGCAATCTTCAAATACTTCAAAGACCTACAGAGTATGACATTTAAAAAGTTTTAAAAACTTAGACTTTTCTGAACAGTGAGACACATTTGCTTCTGGCAGCACCAATTACTTCAAAGAAGACGATAGCCTTTGAGGAAACTCTTTATGGAGTTTGCTTACAATATCCAAAGGCTAGCCCTAGCCATTTGGGCAAGAAACTGCTCTTGCCGGACTGCTTAACAGTATGATGTATAAACTGCATGTGCAGGACCCATAAGACAATTACCACTGAACTTTGCTTGAACAAGGTGGGATGGCCCTTCAGGTTTCTGCTTTGCAGAAGAAGCTGACAGACATTCTGCAGGACACAGAGGTAAGCGACTGATGAACTTTTCCATTACACAGAACAGTCCTTCAAATTTCCTGCTTCATTGAAATGTATGCCACAGACTCTAGGCCTGTAGGCTGAAGGGAGATGCTCCAACATTACAGAGAAACTTAGGGTGACTGTCCAGGTAACCAGATGTCTCTGTCATTTCTAGAATTTTGGAAGTTGCTTGCAATGCACTTCCTGTTTACTTAGATAATATTATATTCTTCTGGTGTTGTTGATGGAATTGAAGATTAGATAGTTATAACTATAGTTTTCCTTAGTTATGATAAAGGGCAAATTAGATGTAAAACTTTAGACTCACAAAGATAGAATAAATGATGGGATATTTTCTTTAATTTTGCCAAATACAAATAGACTAGCTATTGAAACTGTAATACTTGCTTGATAACTGTTATATGTAGTTTTACTATGTTGACAGTTGATTAGCTTGATCTGTTTGGGGTCCCATCCAGTGGGACCAGGACCTGTCCTCAGTGCATGTGCTAGCTGTTTGGAACCTGGGACTTATACAGGGACACTTGGCTCAGCCTGGGAGTAGGCGACTGGACCTGCCTGGACTGAATCTACCAAGTTGAACTCAATCCTCAGGGGAGTCTTTGCCATCGAGGAGATGGGAATGGGGGGTGGGCTGGGGGAAGGCAGGGGCAGGAAGGGGGAAAACAAGGGAATCCATGGCTGATATGCACAATTAAATTAAATTATCAAAAAAAATTAAAAAAGAAATGTATATATTCCTCTTTGATTAGACAGAAGAGAGAATTGTTGTGGGATGGTCTTTCTGTACACTATGAATATGTGTTGCTACCATTGGTTAATAAAGAAGCTGCTCTGGCCTGTGGCACAACAGTTTATAGCCAGGCCAGAAACCCAAGAGAGATAGAGGGAGAAGAAAGGCAGAACAAGACAGAGGCCAGCCTGCCACCCAAGGAGCAACATGCCAGTAGACTTGTAACCCCACAGCCACGTGGCAATACATAGATTAATATCAATGGGTTAATTTAAGATGAAAGAGTTAGCTAGCAAGAATCCTGAGCTATAGGCCAAATAGTTTGTAATTAATATTAAGCCTCTGAGTGATTATTTTATAAAAATAGCTGCTGCCCAGGCGGGACTGGGTGGGACTGAGAAAAATGTTCCTCTACATTCAACCTTCAAATACCATCACATTTTGAGATACTATGGATTGGAACATTCACATATGAGTTTTAGAAAAATAGAAGTTCTCTAATGACTCCATTTCTTGCTAGATTCATAGCTAACTATATAGGCCTCTTTGTACAGGTATAAAATTTTCTGATGCTTAGTTGTGTACCAAGAGCGTAAAATAGATTAAAAAGTACACATTTTCTTCTCAGAAGCAGAAAGCTAGTTATTATTACTTAACATCATGATTTTAAAGTTTTCTTTGCATTTTGACTTATATTATAGATGTAGAAATGTCAGTGATCTTTGTAAAGTTGTATCTCTGTTTCTAATATGTATTTGCTTAGACCAAATTTTTAATTATTTTTATTTTTTTACATGGGGACTTTATGTGTCTTGTCTTTAGTTTTATTTTCTAGTATATTAATAGTGGTATTTAAATATGGGTTGATTTCTATACCCACCTTCTTGTCAGCATATATTATTTGCAAAAATCTTACACATTTAAGCCATTATGCCATCAAGCGCTTTCTGTCAATACTTTATCTCCCTTATGTTTGTAGAATTCTGATCAAACAGGACAGAACAGGACACTTGATTTTTCTTTTTCTTCAACACTGCTCACTTTTGTTTTCTTGTTTTAAAACTATTTCTCATACAAATAATTTCTGTGGAAAATTCTCCATATATTATGTGTTTGATTATTACTTACAAGTGCCTATTGACTGATTTCAGTAATTTTGCTCTGAAAATAGCATGCACAATCTCAAATTTCCATTTTGTTCATATTTCCATTTCAGTTTTTTTCTTTTCTTTTTTTTTTTTTTGTTTGTTTGTTTTTTCGAGACAGGGTTTCTCTGCGTAGCTTTGCGCCTTTCCTGAAGCTTACTTGGTAGCCCAGGCTGGCCTTGAACTCACAGAGATCCACCTGGCTCTGCCTCCCGAGTGCTGGGATTAAAGGCGTGCACCAACACCGCCCGGCTTCCATTTCAGTTTTAAAACTGTCCCTACATACATTCACTTCAATATATTTTTTGACTTTTGAATATCTTTTAAATAGTTACTCTGAAATTCTTTTCCTAGAAATTTTATCATTTAGGTTAGTTTAAATCTTGAATTTTATTAATTTTTTTCTTCTTGTAATTTTTATTTATGCTAAACAAAGATAATAATTTGCAGGCATTCTGGTTTCCATTAACTTCCTCAGATGAGCATTGTGTTTTGTTTTTCAGGGAGTGAAATTGTAGTTGTTAGCTTTGAATCATGGGAACTTTGTGTTATGTTTTATTGGGAGTGCGCTATAGAGATTTGCTCTTTGAGGGAAGGCCTAAGTCTTGACCCATAATCTGTCACCTGTCTTCTTATGATTCACTGAGAAGAACCCACTATCAAAAATTCTGTTTGATTTTCTGTAGCTAAACTGAGATATACACCTGGGGAAGTTGGTCTCTTATTTGGTATTTTCTGCTATTGTTATTGCAGTCTTCTGCTGGCACAGTAAAAGAATCAACCAAGAAAATGAGGATAATCACACACTTTTGTGTCCTTCTACTTTCCAGATTTTGAATTTGTAAGTTCCAGCCACTCAGAGTTCTCCACTTTGCCCTTGGTGATCTCCAGGTAGGGGAGCAGCACAGTTCTGCTTGAATGCATCACTACTGCCTGGGAAAGCATTAAATAGCGAGGTGTATTAGGTCAGGCTGATAACGTTACTCTGGCATATGCAGACCAAACCCTTCTCGATTTATATTTGTAAGCAAGAGTCAATTATACTGCAAAGAATGATAGCATGACAGGAGACAACTCCTTGTGTCCTGCATATTCTTCAATGATGTATATGGAGTGTCACTGAGGACGTTTTGAATGATAGTAAACAGCTTTTGTTTCATTTGATTAAATGTTTAAGATAAAATAAGTGAAGAGATGTGTTTAAAGCTGCAAATAAATATAGAATATTTCTCTAGAATACCATGCTGAAAACGTAATTTAAAACTAAATTTGAATTTGACATGTGCCACTTCAGTTACTGGGTCTAAGACTTGTAAGGAAGAATAAATAATAAAGCTTTTAAATGCTTTATCAGATTCAGTAGGGGGAAAGGGTGTTTTTCTTACAGCTGATAGAACTAATACATCCACAATAAAATGTCAGTGAGCAATCACTCTGTGCATGCACACTTCCAGAGTGTGTTTGGCATGTTCATGAGGAAAGACTGATGCCCGCAGATGTCATTTTTTTCTCCTTCAAAATAGTTTATAACCCCTTCAAAATCTTTCTGACAGCTTTAACTGACACAGAGGAATCAGTCAGTTCAGTTTGATTGAAGAACTTTGATTTTATGAAGTGGAAGTTCTGCTCTTAGAATTTTAGAACATTTTTCTTTCATTTTCTCTCTTATGTAATTTCAGAAATTGCCCACAAATTGTTCTTACAGATATGCTTGTGAAACTGAATTTAACAAAGCTAGTTAATTAAAAATACAACTATGTTCAGAGAATGAAGTCGAAGCTTCTTAGTCTAAGCATTCAGCTATTCCCACATTGTCTTTTCGCTTCTCTAACTGAAACGCTTTGTTCATAATCTTGACTTTCCTTGTGCTTGTAAATGGATGGAAAGCCTAACTCTGGAAGGATTAAACTGTAATATTCTGAGTAAATAATTTTACACAAGTAAACACGTACTTTTAAGATAAACATTAAATACCATGACACAGAATGCTTTCAAAATATTATACCCTATTGGATAAATCTGTATTCCTCATCCATTTTTTTAAACAAAACTTTGTTTACTAAATTATAAGAAATGATGCAATTAATGTTTGAAATAAAACAAACAAAAATTTTTAACTTTTCCTTTTATGTATAATTTTATTTCTGACAATTTCAATGTCTTGGAGTTCTATCTGAAAAACTTAGACACTGTTTAAAGGTCAACATTGAAGATGCCAGTCACTGGAATCACTGTAATAGGGGAGATAGTCACAGTGTTTCCTGTGGGTATCAGCTTGTCAGATGTGAGCGATTGGCATCACCATATTACATAGGTGCATTCTGGCTTTTGTCCTACGAAAAGGAATATTGATTAATATTTACTTTACTGACAATACAGAGAGATACATATTTCTCTTTCTCAACTCAATCTCTTTGCCAATTATTTTTAATAAGAAACATTTACTTTGCTGGGGCCTTCTTTCTATTAAGCCATACTCCATAAAAATAGCATAGACCTTTGCTTTCTGTGGCAAGGTACATGTCATCTTTCCAATTCCTCATTGCTGTCAAATATTTGTCCCCTGATTGCCAATCAGATAGTAAATATTGGCCTTTTACATATTCTCTTGTACAACTACTATTAATATTAGAAACTAAAAGAGAAGGCATCCATTAGGTGAAGGAAAGTATAAAGAATCTGATGATGGGTTCTCTGGGAGAGTGACTAAATAAACTTTTTTACTTTTTTAATATTTACTTCATTTATTGTTGCTGCTAGTGAAATACATTTATAATTGCCACTGAGGTATATTTCACTGGATTCTTACTTTGTTACATGTAACATTGAAGTTATATTTGGACTATATGTGTAATTTTGTGACTAATTATATAACTTTATTTTTTATTGCTGAACCATATTTCATGCAGAAACTTAAAGCACATTATGGTGTTTCAACAATTATAATAACACTAATAAAATTAAGCAACAACAAAGTTTTATCAAATGTCTAATTTTTTATTGCTACCCAAGTAGTCACAAATGAATATTTCTTATAATATGAAGTCTTAATCTGTTGCTTCCATGGAATGAAAGGGATAAATGATAGTTCACTAAATTCATATTTGTTGAGCACAAAAAGGTGTGTGAAATATGTAGTGGCTAAAGCATTGACTGTAAGAGGTTGAGACACATCCATTATCTTAGTCAAATTCTCTAAGTTCTTCCAACATTCAAAAGGCTGTACGTTAGAGAGAATGTCAATAATGATCCAATTAAAAGAATTATACCACTAGATGTTTGGCATGATGAAGCATACTCTAGATTGCAATTGAGTTTCAAAGTATCTTGATGACTGCCAAGTCCAGTCTGCTGGCATTTCTTCCTGATTCTGCTATGCTGAGTAGAATGTCAAGGGCCTGCTCCGTTTCAAGATTAAAGTGTAATGAGCTAGCGTTGAAGAAACTAGGATTGGCAGCATTTTGCTGGACATTTTCCGATGCTACTATAGTTCTACTTATTAAGAATTTTGTTCTGTTTTTTTTTTTACAATACGAGACTATGAGCCCATGCCCGATACATAATACCCTAACATAAATACTCCTAAAGGCAGAACCATTTTATAAAGGTGAGAATGGCAACCAGGTAGATGCATCGTGGTCTTAAGTAAGTTACCAAGGAGAAAGAGGATTCATTTGCTTGACAGAAAAAAGAAGAAATGATGCTACTATGGGTCACCTTAGCAATTGATTAGGTGTTGATTAAGGAAGAAATGATAAAATCTCTATATGAATTCAAAGTTTAAAAATAAGAACAGTAGATAGAACTCGGGGTGTGTGTTGAACATTGGCTTGCAAACGTTGGGAACTGTCTTCCCTCTGGACCAACCCGTCATTCAGTTTCCAGAGATCCTGCAATGAGGAGAAATTTATCCTCCTGCAATCAGTCCTAAACCCTTGTTAAATACTGCCAAATGCCATTTAAAAATATTTAAACAATATTGCTTTCTAGAACACACACACACACACACACACACACACACACACACACACGTAGGCTCATGGGGAATAAAAGCAAAGGACAGGTTAAAAATTTGGCTTTTTAATAGATATTTTCTTAACTATTTTTGCTGGAAGCTAAAAGTCTCCTCTACGATCAGCACTATGATGACACTGATATGAAGCTTAACGAGAAAAGAAATGGGTGATTAACACATATGACTTCTGTTTTGTTCAGATTGGGCTTAGTTTAAATTCTAGGTGAAGAAACATATTCTTCTTTTAACTGGACATTATGGGGCCCCACATGCTTGCAAGCACTATACTACCAAGATTCATGCCCAGGTGACATTGCTTATTGACAAAATCTTCATGATTTCTATTCCTTTACTAAGTAAGAATTCTTAATGCTAGTATTCTTATTAACTGTATTTGAAGATATAGTTCTTAAATGTATTAGCATTCTCAGAGTAGATAAAACTTCATTTGTGAAGGTGTTTGTAAAGCCAATTTAATTTAGCTTAGTTATTTGATATATATTTTTTTTCTCTTTTAAATCTTTCTCTGTCTCTCTGTTTCTCTCTCATGTGTGCATGTGTTTGTTCATGTGGGTGTATATGGATGGGTGAATGTTCATGCACCCACCAGAGATCAATTTGGGGGCATCTTTTTCTATTGCTTTCCAACTTGATTTTCGAGACAGGGTTTCTTACTTAGCCTGGAGCCAGTTATCATCTAGCTCTGGCCAATGAGCTCTAGGAGTCATGTCTCTCCCTCCCCATCCCAGAAATAGATTGCAATCCATTGACAAGACAGGCTTTTATGTGGACCTAAACTTAAGCTCCCATGGTTGCACACTTTACCAACTTAGGCATCTCCCCTGCCTCAGCTTTTTAAACTTTCCTTACTGACATTTGGTGACTCTTAAGTGGTGGGTACAGATATAGCACAGAAATGAATTTTGTTTCATAAAGACACTTTTGTTTCCTATGCAGTAAGGTATCTGCAAAACAAAACCAGAGAAGGACAGTGTGAGTTATTAGCCAGTTTTTCATCCCTGCAACAAAATACCTGAAAGGAAAGCAATTTAAGGAAATATGGGTTTACTTTAGCTTTCATTTTGGGGATACAGTCCATCATGACTGGGGAGGCATGGGGACAGGAGAATAAAGGAGCTGGTCTTGGCACTTACCATTATAAAGCAGAGAAAGAGAGTAAGGTTGCTCAACTCACTTTCTTCTATTTAGCCGAAGACCCCAGCCCATGGAATGGTACAGCCCACCTTTAGAGTGGGTTATTCATAACTCATTGCATTCAACCTAGAAAATTCTTTCGGGGCAAGTGAAAATGTATGTCCTGGGTAATTCTAGATCCTGTGAAATTAACAGTAGTAACACTCACAGTGGGGAGACAGTCAGTCCTTTTTTCTCTATAGTGAACACATTATAATAGCATGTTGACAGGTTCACTTAGTGGACAGATTTATGGTCTGCCTCATCTGTCCAGAAGGTTGGCTCATAGCCATCAATACATTGGCATGTTACTACAATGAAATGTCAGGGTAGGATTGTTGATCCAAGGGTTTGGTCCACACATGTTGGAGGATCAGGTAAGTGTCCCACCTGGCTGCTGGACTGCCCCATTCCCTGGATTCTGTTCCCCCAAGACTCAAATCTGCACCCAAGCCCTACCACCTCGTCATCCTCCCAGTCACCAACACTTCCTCTCAACCCCTGTAGATGTCATCAGCTCAACACCATCCACACCAGTCAGAACAGCACCACTGCTGGGCCCTGCACCCAACCCTGGCAGAATTCTACTGCTAAGTGCAGAACACAGCAGTCTGAGAAACAGAGACCTTCCCCCTGTTGCATCAAAGGGCAAGCTAATCACCAGAAGGCCAACTCCCAACTTGGACAGACACTCCCTACTAGATCAGAGGTCACACTCACCACTAGAAATCCAGGCCACAAAAACTAGAAAATCAAAAATTAAACAGAAATCAAGAAACAAAACACATGCCCACCAAAGACAAACTCAGAAATCAGGACCTACACCTATAATCATGTCAAAACAAGATGTCTAAATATCAGTGTGAACACAATCAACAACAACCAGGGCAATATGGCTTCACCAGACCCCAGATATCCTACAACAGGAGACCTAAATATTTCAACACAGCTGAAAGTGCAAGAAAATGACCTTAAACACAACTTAATGAAGATGATAGAGGTCCTTAAAGTGGAAATGAGAAATTCCCTTAAAAAATTGAGGAAAAGACAACCAAAAAAGGGAAGATCAATAAATTAATTAAAGAATGCCAAGAAAAAACAAACAGGCGAAGGAAACTATTCAAGACCTGAAAGTTGAAATAGAAACATTAAGAAAACACAAACTGAGGGAATCCTAGAAATGGAAAATCTATATAAGTGAAGAGTAACCACAGACACAAGTATTACTGTAACTGAAAGTTTTCCTGTGTCCCACCCAGTCCTCAGCAGCTCAGACCCAAGTAAACACATAGAGGTTTATATTAATTAAAACTGCTCAGCCATTAGCTCAGTCTTATGACTGACTAGCTCTTACACTTAAACTCAGCCCATTTCTGTTAATCAATCTATCTGTTGCCACGTATTCTGTGGCTTTACCTGTGTGCCATTACATGGTGCTCCCTGGATGGTAGGCTGCCGTCTCCTGACTCAGCCTTCCTCTTCCCAGAATTCACCTTGTCTGCTTATCCCACCTATACTTCCTGCCTGGCTCCTGGTCAATCAGTGTTTTATTTATCAACCAATCAGAGCAACACATTCACAGAATACAAAGTGATATCCACAGCACACTGACAACAGGAAAAAAAAAAGAGATTGAAGAGAGAACCTCAGGCTTTGAAGATATCACAGAATAAATAGATTCATTAGTCAAAGAAAATGTTAAATCTCCAAAAGTTATAACAAAAAACATCCAGAAAGTCTGGAACACTATGAAAAGTCCATACATAAAAATAATAGGAACAGAAAAAGGAGAATTGTAGCTCAAAAGCCCAGAGAATATATTTAACAAAATCATAGAAGAAAATTTTCCTAACGTAAAAGAGGGACATGTCTATAAAGGTACATGAAGCTTACAGAACACCAAATAGATTGGATCAGAAAAGGAAATCCCCTTGCCAAACAATAATCAAAACACTAAACATACAGAACAAAGAAAGAATATTAAAAGCTGAAAGTGGAAAAGACCAAGTAACATATAGGGACTGACCTATTAGAATTATACCCAATTCTTCAGCAGAGACTCTAAAAGCAAGAGGTGCCTCAACAGACATCATGCACACTCTAAGAGACCATGAACAGACAACTATAACCAGCAAAAATTTCAACCACTGTAGATGGAGAAAATAAGATAGTTTATAACAAAGATGAATTTAATCAATATCTATCCATAAATCCAGACCTACAGAAGGTACTAGAGGAAAACTCCAACCCAAGGAAGTTAACTAAATCCATAAAAATACTGGCAATACATAATCTCACACCAACAAAACCCAAAGAAGGTAAATATAAACACACACACACACACACACACACACACACACACACACACACACACACCAACAACAGCAACCAAAACATAACAGGAATTAGCAGTCACAGGACATTAATATTCCTCAATATCAGTGAACTCAATTTGCCAATAAAAAGACACGGGCTAACAGAATGGATACACAAATAGGAGCCATCTTTCCTGCATAAAAGAAACACACCTCAACATCAAACATTACCTCAGAGTAAAGGGTTGGAAAAAGATTTTCCAATCAAACGGACCTAGGAAGCAACCTGGTGTATCTATCCTAATATTTGACAGATGAATCACTGGAATCAAATTGACAACCCAGACATAAATCCACACACCTATGGACATCTAATTTTTGACAAAGAAGCCAAAATTAAACAATGAAAAAAGAAAGCATCTTAAGCAAATGGTGCTTGTCTAACTGAATGTTGGCATATAGAAGAATGCAAATAGATCCATATCTATCACCCTGTGCAAAACTCAAGTCCAAGCAAAGCAAAAATCCTCAACATAAATCCAGATACAATGAATCTGATAAAGGAGAATGTGGGAAATAGTCTTGAAGCATTGGCATAGGAGACCACTTCCTAAATATAACAATGATGCTAATTACAATTGATTTAGTTCCCAACATTATTTTATTGTAAAGCTTATAATGTTCCAATAATTTTGTATTTGTTAATAAGTTCTGATCCTACCTTTTCTTCAGCTTTCACAATTTTGCTGAATTTGTAATTTTAGCCTTAAGGGGAAATTAACCTTAGAAAAACATCTATGATAAGGAATCAGAATGATATATCCATAGGGACAGAAAGGGGATCAGTAGATCACAAGAGATGAAGGAGGGGGGAAGGCAGTGTTTGCATTAATTTGAGGTAATGAAAAATATTTGCAATTAAATAGTGGAGATAATTACACAGCACCGTGAATATAATAATTGTCATAGCATAGCAGATCTAAACGTTGTTATTGATGCAAAGAGAGGTGTTCAGTCCTGCCTCAACTTGATGTGTCATGCTTTCTTCAAGCTCATGGAAAGTCTGCCACTTTCTGAATAGGGATGGAGGAGGAGCTGGGGGAGGGGGACAGGAAGAGAGGAGGGAGTGGAAACTGATTGGTATGTAAAGTAAATGGAAAAAAAAGTTATCTAAATAAAGTAAAATAATTGTTAGTTTTTTTTTCAATTGGCACATTTTACCACAAAAAAAAGTAAACTGCCTAAATATACACATGGTAATTACTAACATCTCAATACTAGCTTGATGATAAACAACAAAAAAGAAAAGGAAGAATTCAAATCCTTGGTCCCAGGTTATGCCTACTGTATGCTGTGGGCTGAGGTTGTTCATGGTGGGGAGTTAATACCTTCAATATACATGGTCCCAAGTCAAGTCTCTCTTAGAAAGATGTCTGGTAGATAATGGGTAGACTAGGAAGCTCAGTGATCTCCAGCTTATCATATGTATCTTCTGGGTATCTGAGTCATTGTCTCTTGATGATATAGGCCTCAATGATCAGTCTACAAGACAATGGCTCTGCTCTACACAGAACCAGTTTGTTTCTCCACTGAAAAATATGGCTACAGCACAGATGGACTTGTGTGCTGTCTCAATGCATGGCAGCTAAGGCAGTTCACCTCACGGTGGTGCCCAATCAGTGTCAAGGTTGAATACCACGGGTACTTCTCAGATCATTAAGCTTCTTGACACTAAGAAAGGTCTATTTAAAAACAAAAACAAAAGAAAAAAAACTTGGATATCTTCTATAATATTTCCTTGTTGGGTAAGTACAAAGAGGATCTTGACCCACCTTGGATCTGACACACTTCCCACATCTAGCAGTCTATTTATTGGATCTGACACACTTCCCACATCTAGCAGTCTATTTAATGGATTCTCTTTAGAGTCTGGCAACCAACAAGCTTTAAGCAGATCTTTTTTTCTTAATCACATTAGATAATTATGTTTAGTGGAGAATGCCTAATGAGAGAACTCAATAATGGCCTAGGTCTCACTCTCAACAATTACATTTTGTACAAAATAATTTATTTTCTAATTCTCTGGTGGCATTAGGTAAAGCTGGAAGGTAAGAAATAATTGCTTTACCAAAAAAAAGTGCCATATGAAGGGGCTATGCCACATAGCAGGCCTGTTCCAGATGGAAGTTAGTCTTCTCAAGTCTTCATTTTCTTCTGTCTCCTTGTAAGTGAACCATCTCCAGGCTAAACCTATTTTTGTTATATAGTCCATTCAAAGAGTTACAATGAGGAAATCAAAACACAAATATTTTCAACTTTTCAATTCTTTCTTACTTCAATATCACTCAGGCAGAAGGTCTGCTATCCTAGGAATAAAGCAGAAGTGGAAGAGGATGTGAGAAAAAAGTTATTTAAACATTTAAAAATTCTGCTAGATTCCAGTTAGTAATTGTTTCATGAACTATTTTGCTTATGGTCATGGTTGCTTCTAGCATTTCATTTTGCAAAATGATACCTTAGTTTAGAAAACTTCTGTTTTCTGCTTGCTAATAAATACCCTTTCTATCAATTAGCAGTTGTTCTGTGTGGTTTAAATGAACACATTTTCAGTGCTACTAAAGCTAGAGTCTAAAATCAAAATGTAAGTATAATTGGTAAAAGAAACGTTCTACATTCTAGCTTCTGAAACCATCCTTGTGGTCCCACAACCCCCACCACCACCACCCACCCCCGTCATATGTGTGTGTATGTGTGTGTGTGTGTGTGTGTGTGTGTGTGTGTGTGATATGTGTGTGCATGTGTTTGGTGTGCCATACTCTGTGGGATGTCCTGTATGCTGTGAATATATGTTGCTATGATTGATTGATAAATAAAATGCTTATTGGCCAGTAGCCAGGCAGGAAGGATAGTGTAGGTAGGACAAGGAGAGAAGGGAATGCTGGGTGGAAGAAGGCTGAGTGAGGAGACACCAGCCTGCCATCCAGGGTGCAGCATGTAAAGGCAACAGGTAAAGCCACAGAACACATGGTGACATACAGATTAACAGAAATGGGCTGAGTTTAAGTATAAGAGCTAGTCAGTGGTAGGTCTGAGCTAATGGCCGAGCAGTTTAATTAATATAATCTCTTGGGTGATTATTTTATAAGTGGTTGTAGGTTCTGTGGGGCTGGGCAAGACTGGAGAGAACTCCAACTACAGCCATGTGTTCTGGGGGAGGGGAGAACTTATATCTTTAATTTAGCTTCCTCTT
The DNA here is from genome assembly GCF_004664715.2 of Peromyscus leucopus. Taxonomy (NCBI): domain Eukaryota; kingdom Metazoa; phylum Chordata; class Mammalia; order Rodentia; family Cricetidae; genus Peromyscus; species Peromyscus leucopus. The sequence continues at coordinate 40,316,327 of NC_051066.1, read as the reverse complement.
ATGATAAAGATTCCATTCATATTGATTAAGGCCCCAATTTCATATTATTTCTCTTATCCACATATTAAAGGTTCAAAAATACTCACATTGGGAGATTATGTGTTCAATATGTAAATATTATAGAAACACAAAAATCAAAAATGGATGATGAGAAATTACCTTTGCTTTTGAGGCTAGAGCACAAGCCTCTGTGCTTTGGTGTTCTGTCTTTCTTATCAACTGTGCAAGCAGCATCTCCTCATGGCCCTCAGAATGTTCTCTGCCTCCTTGTCCCTACATACTTATCTACTCTTCAGATCATTGAGTTGCTTTTACTTCTGGCTTATTAAAACATGAAAAAGCCTCATTTCACGCTTCTGTGAAGGGAAGAGCAGGTCCAAGAATTTGTCTACCACTTTTAGGGTCATTGTACCATTTTCTTAAAAGACAGTACTCTTCATTTCTATTGTGCTAGTCTGCTCTAGTCCCAGGAGTTCATCAGCTCTCTTCATCATGTCCCATGTCCCATTCTGTTTGTCCCTCTTGACCTGTGTTGTCTTCTTATATAATCCCATCACTATTTCTACCTTAAGTTGGGATGACTAATTAAAACCTAAGAAGTCTGTTCATGGAGTGATTGTTCATACACACCTTTTATCTTCTTTCTAGAATATGTTGCCTCGTTTTGTATAGTATAGATGTCCTGAGTACATTCCAACTTTTCATGTATTGGTGATATTTTACTTAACAACACCTTCAGTCTATTTCTGTCTTCTTTTTTTTAGTTTAAATGGTTAAGAAATCAGGCCATTACAATATTTCATTTAAAAATCTCTAATAATTATCCATGATCATCACTTATAATCTCTACTTTCCACAAAACACTAGGATACTATTTGGCAAGATCTTTATGAGATTATAGGAATGATAATCTTTCCTCTATGATGTTCTTTATTTTCATCTAGGGCCTCACCACAAGCACCTAAATGCATCAGAAAAAAAAAAAAAAACACACATCAAAGAAATACAACTGAACCTCCTATTTTGGATTGTCTCACCCGTGGAACACAGGACACTTCTAGGAAGAGTGATGGATTTCACTCAAGAACTTCTATTGTTGAACTTTGACCTTTATCAAAGATTATGAAAATTGTACATCTCCCAAAATGGGCAACTCAGGGGAGTTGGGAATTCATCATTATCATGATAACTTACCTGAATGGGAAAGGTCTGATATATGTCAGCTTTCCTAGTATGTTTATTTTGAAATGTGAATTAGTTACCACATAGTAGATATATAAAGGAAATAAGTGAGCATAAATCAAATTATGAGTCTGATTATTATTATTTCTTCTATAAGAAATCCTAACTTACCAGTTGGAAAACTCTTTCACTGCTTTGTAAACATAGATTGTTTGAGCAAATACATATCCATATTTATATTAATTTAGGGTGATTTCAAGCAAGAATGCTGCATTTTATTTAATTCCTGCCCCTCTAATTCTTCCTATACCCCCTTCTTTCTCAAATTCAAGACCTCTTCTTCTTTAATTTTATGTGTGTGTGTGTGTATACAACCTGTATATACATATAATTTTCTGAGCCCATTTGCTGTTGTTCACATGTTTCTTAGGACTGAACACTTGAGATTGAATGACTATCAAAGGTCCCTGAAGAAGACTTTCTTTCCCTTCTCTCAGCAGCCATTATTACCTGTAGCTCTTTATCTAGGAGTAGAGCCCTGTGAGACTTACTCCAGTCCACATTGGTATGTCAACTGTTTTTGTCATTGTGCTGGTTGTTCTAAGGCCACAGTAGTGTCAAGATTTCATGGATGCAGCTTCCTTGTCATGTATATAAGGTACAATCTTAGAGCAAATGTCATGGTGTTCAGGATCTTACAATTTTTCTGCCCACTCTTCCATGGTGTTTCCTTTGCCTTAGATGTAGGAATTGTTTTGTAGATGTGTCAGTTGGGAAGGGAACCATACAGTCTGTCATTCTCTTCACTTTCAACTTCTTTCCTAGTACTGTCACATAATCATATGTACCATAGTGATGAATATACTTACTATCTGACTCTCAAAACAGTGTGTGATAATCTCTGATGTGTAAATCAGCAATTAATCAATTGAAATCACATAGCATATGAAAATAGTACATTTGCTCATATCTCAAACATCTAGTGACTTCAGGGCACATTATGAGCCACAGAGAAGGAGTGTTACCATTGCCTACTGGCTTTCACCTAACTCTTCCACTGAATTCCAATCAGCCCCATACTAAAATGCTTCCAGTATTGTTACCACAAACAAGCCCTTTCTCAGAGCAAAGGGTCATCATTGGAGATCTTGTGGGTTTTAAATGGTTATCATAAGTGAATCTGTGCTACCATTTGTAAAGATTAAATCATTTTTATGTGTGAACAATATAAGCACACTGTGGACTTGGTGCTATTTTTTTTTTGTAATAAGCCTCATGATTTTTATTGCATGATTTTATAGAATGTTCTTGCCCTGTCATAGCAGAACAAAATGTACTTTCTCCATTGTTTGTCAGAAGCATCTCAGAGGAGCTGAGCCTCAGTAGATCAATTGGCACCATGTCAATTAGAAGAATTAACATCATTAACAGGAACATAAATTGGCTTTTCTTTCTTTCTTGGGTCCCTGATTGAACTTTCTTAAATATTCTTCTGGGAATCATCTCTCACAAAACCACACATTTCTGAGTTTTTGTTTCAGGCTATAACTTCAGGCAGAAATTTGGACAAATCCTTCCTGTCCTCATGAAGCACTGGTCCTAATCTAGGACAAAATCATAATTTATTAAATAAACACACAAATAATCAACAACCAAGCAAAACAATTACAGATCATAATAATTTTCATGTAGGAAACAACCAGAAAGAGGAAAGAAGAGAAAAGAATTGAACAAAGCAACTTTAGAAGATTTAAAGACAGACACGGAAAAGATGACAATTTAATAAATACAGAAAGAATGTAGATGTGCTAACTATTGGCAAATACTACTGGTAATGCAAGAGAAATCCAGAGGAAAATCACTGGATGGGAAAGGAACTAATGGTAATGTCAATACTTGAAGATGTGTACTGCAAGGATTGAAATTTCTCCCACTGGTAACACAAGATGATAATCAATCTTCATAAAGCCATGATACTGTCAAATTTAAGAGGAAAAGAAATACCTGCTTGGTTTATGAAAAAAAGCTGTCACACATTACCAATCAGTAATTTTGTTTGGAAAAGGTGCTTAGAAGTCATGCACAAGGGAGAGCCTTAGACAAAAAATGGTACTTGTATGGAAGAGCTAAACACAACAGGGGGCTCAAATGTTAGGACCTTAAATGGAAAGGAACTTCATTAAGAGTGAGAATAAACTCTTTTTTGTGTGCTGTTTTCTATGCCCTCAGCTGTGGGCTGTGTCAGAATGAAGGTGATTATCTCCTACCCAGCCACCAGTTGTCAGAAACTCATTAAAGCAAATGATGAATGTAAACATCAAATTTTCTTTCTATGAGAAGCTCACGGCCCACAGGAGTAGCTGCTGACTCTCTGGGTGAAGAATGGGAGGGACAGGTGGTCCAAATAGTGGTGCAAATGACAAACAAGAAGCAAGGCTCCTTGACCTACAGAAGAGTGTATCTGCTGAGTAAGGGATATTCTTGTTAGAGACCAAGGAAAAGCAGAAAGAGGAAGTGCAAGTGTGTTTTGGGAGCATTGTGGATGCCAAGCTGAGTTTTCAACTTGGTTGTCATAAAAAAATAATTAGTATAAAAAAAAGTACAAAAGGAGAGAAGGATATTCCTGGACTGACAGACACTGTGTCTTCGCTGTTGGGCCCAAAGGAGTTAGCAGAATCTGAAAACATTTCATCTCTTTAAAGAAGGCAATACCTGCCAATGTGTTGTCAGAAATACCTTCAACAAAGTTTCTAAGAAGCACAGCACCAAGGCACCCAAGATTTAGCATCCTGTTGTCCTATGTATCCTGCAGCACAAATGCCAAGGCATTTCTCAGAACAAACAACACACTGAGAAAAATGAGGAGGAGGTTGCAGAATATGCAAAATTTTTGAGCAAAAGAATGAATGAGGACAAAGAAATGACAGGCATAGAGTGCCAAAAGACATAGGCAGTCTGAGGACTTATATTTCTAAGACTGAGACCAGTCAAAATTAATTTTTAGGTTTGGGGATTTTGGTGTTTTATTGTTTTTTTTTGTTTGTTTGTTTGTTTTTGAGAAAGAACTCAAGTGGGGTATTGAGGGAGGAGAGGATTGGAAGGACTTGGGGAGGATAAGAAGATGATCAAAATATATTGAAATTTAAACATTATCTTAAATAATAAAAATATAATAGTAAAAAAGAGTCATAAATAAATGGTCAGAACTTTACAAACAAGAGTTGGAATAACAGAGGATGGAATAGAAGCACAACTACCATGAGAGAAATGATGGGTCAGAAAAATACATTAATAGAGAATCCCCAGTACAACAGATATGTAAGATATGTATAAGCTTTTTCAGAATGATGGAAAATTTTACACAAACTGGTTTAGTTAACATGGGATATATGAAAAAGATCATGGAGGTTCTGTGGTGGTAATCTAATTGTACTGAAATATTATTTTGATTGTATGTTAATAAATAAAGTTGTCCGGGGGTCAGAGCTATTAGAGCCATAGCAAGAGTGTGGCGGTGGTGGCACACGCCTTTAATCCCATAGATATCTGTGTGTTCAGGGATATAGTCAGCATTGGAGACATATGCCTTTAAGACCTAGGGGGCTGTACATTCAGACAGTGACGAGGCAGTCATGTGTTTGGGTTTACAACCAATGAGAAGGCAGAACAACATACTATAAAAAAAACGAACAGATAGGAAGTAGGTCTCTTTCACGAAGCTGGGACAGCAGGAGGAAGGGTGAGATTTTAGCTCTGAGCTCTGACCTCTCCGCTTTCTCTTTTACATTGTTTCTGTGTTTCTTATTTAATAAGATGGTTGGTTACATCTATAAGGTTCAGTTACCACAAATTAAGAGCTTCAAAGCACACAGGACAGATTGTTTCTTAACTATCTTTCCCAGACAGAGCTACAGGTAGATGGGATCTGATCCCTTCAGGCTGTGAGACATGGCTCTCTAGAGTGGTTGGTTCATGTGTGTGTAAGTTAAGATGGTGGTCACAATTGACCACTGAAGTTGTTTTTCCAGCATCATTTCCAGTGATGAAACTAGAGTGTTTAGCAAAAGAGAGAAACAACATGCAGTTTGAGATGAGCAAGCATATCAAAATACAATATATATAATTCATAGGTGGTACCTGGGATGATTATTCAATCTTTATGGCTTCTAGTCTCAACTAATAGTGGTAATGATGACTTTGACATTGACATTGACAATGGCAGGGGGTAGAAATCATGGTAGTAATTATCATTTTTAGTGCAAAGGCACTTAAATACAATCTAAATCATTAGAATTGTTGTGACTGTAAAAAGGGTCACACAATTTGAATTTTCTTTACAGAACTCTCCAAACTTAACATACCTTTTCAAATAAACAGAAGAATTATAAGAAAGGTCATGTCAAGAGAAATGACATCGCTGAGGGTCTGGGCGCCATCCCTCTCAAGTACACTTTATGTGTCATCTTCCCCATTTTCACTGTGGCCTAATGCAAAATGTACTGTTTCCCTAACTCCTAAAGCCAGGAAACTGAGTTTTGAAAAGGCCCTCTAGCTTAACCAAGTTTGCTCAGCTTATTCAAAAACATTGTATCCTTTTCCATAGAATACAATAAGAACAATAAGCTATTATTATGCAGAGGAGATATGGACAGTTTCAAAGAGAAGGGAGAAAGTGGCTTAAAAATGTCAGTATTTGACTTTGGGGAGTTCTGAAGAGGTGAGAAGACAAAAAAAGGCTGTAATGGGACTCACAGTTTCCTTCCTCATACTGCTCTATTCTCTTCAGCAGCAGATCCTTTCTCATGAATCATCACCTTTGCCAGCATACCTAGCACTAGGCTTACTGACAGTGAATTAATGCTGACTTGGATAAATTTCTAAAAATGGTTGTGAGGTCAAATTAATTTAACTCTTTTGCTAATTTACCTAATTAGCCTCAATGTAATGGCAGGTGTTGGTATAATCAGGAAGAGAGCCAGAATGTCTTTTGTAAGAAATTGTGGACTTAGGCTTGAAAGTTGATTACTTTTATGTCAGCTAGCATAGTCACCTTACCCCTCCTGGTAAGTATTCCAGCGTTCCAGCCATTCCAAGATGAAAAGAAGATAAAAGCATTTCAATGAGGTAAAAATCAATCCAGAATATTTTAACATATGTCTCAAAAACAAATATTAAAGATAACACGTATTCATCCTCTTCCTTATAATGTTCCTATATAGTTTAAATGAAAATCAAGGGTTCTAAGACATTCAATGAAGGTGGGAATAAAAACTTTGGTTGTTCTCAGGAAAATACTACACTGCAGTGAGTCTGGGATGCCCTCTATACTTGTAATTATTGAGGCAGGATGATCCATGACCACCATTAAATTATCATAGGTTATGAGACGGACGCGCTGCCTACTGCGCTAAGCGGTGGTGCACGCCTTTAATCCCAGCACTTGGGAGGCAGAGGCAGGCGGATCTCTGTGAGTTCAAGGCCAGCCTGGACTACCAAGTGAGTTCCAGGAAAGGCGCAAAGCTACACAAGAGAAACCCTGTCTCAAAAAACCAAAAAAAAAAAAAAAAAAAAAAAAAAAAAAAAAAAAAAAAACAATTATAGGTATATTTGTCCTTGATCACTGCACCTCACACTAGACTGTTGCCATGTCCAGATCCACATCTCTGTAGTTGCCTTCTCAGTTTCTCTGTGTTTTTTTTTTTCAACTAAGATACCCAGGAGAACCTGGATCCCTCATGTTCCATAGGAAGCTTGGGAACCTGACACATTTGAAAAGACTTTTCTAAATATCCTTCTGCTATTGATACGCAAAAATATCTAATAGCAGACATAGTGCTTTTGTCCACACTCATTTAAGACAAATTCCCATCCCATTTTTCACATCTTCTTTTTCCCACTTTGGCAAGTTTCTGTCAGATGAATGCCTCATCTTCTTACCATATCCATGTGTCTGTCTAGTTTTGCTACCATGTTCTGGGATATGGCATTTTTTACTACTTACCTTCCCATTGAAAACGAAGACCAACTAACATTTACCTTCATGTTTATTTTATATACAGATAATAAATCCTGAAAACTTCAAGAAATTTTGTTCCTCAGAACAATGGCAATTCAGTGGTAACCAGCATTCTCAGACTTCTTCCAAAATGTACTGTATGAAACTGTAGTCTTTTATATGACCCTGAATGACAAAATTTCACAAATAATTATGATATTGGTGCTATGCTGGTGAACACCACTGCTTTTCAAACAGGACAACTAAATGAGCCTTATGTTTTTAATAACATGAAGTTTAATAGGATTACATGAACATTAATGACTACATATCTCTTGAAAACTTGGTTTATAGACAATACAGCCTCCTGCTATCAACACTGCTTTTCTCTATCAGATACAAATAAGCACTTATTTGCTTAGCATTGACATGGGCTAATGACGTAAAGGTAGGAATTAATGGTTTTCACCTAAAATTGATCTGTTTCTTCTCAAAATACACTTTCAACAGCTCTAAAGCTTGAATAATTTACTTAGACTGCAACAACTATTTCTATGAAGGAAATTGAACTTTCACTATTTATTACACTCAAAATACCCTTGAGTTTCTCTATCACCCTCTTGTAAGCTAGTATTTTTTTTGCAGTATTTATATTTTTAACCATTGTGGCTTTTAAGAATGTGAGTATTTTAGAGTGAAGACACACTCAACTCACACATTAATGCTTTATGTTGTGCAAAATATCTAAATCAATAAACATTTTAGAAAGAAAAAAATCAATACTGTTCAAATTCCAGAGAAGCGAAAGTGTCCTGGTGCTTCAAGCAAATGTTGAAGATCAGAGAGGAGACCATAATTGCACTACCTTTGTTTTTGGCTTTGAGATATGGTTGGGTTGACCATGATATATGCTAGACTTACCCTTTGTCATTTCCTATGCATTTTGGACTACATCCCGTTTTCAAGATGTCTAATATATTACAAGTGATATGTATATGGAACCATACATTTAAAACCACAATAAAATGACTATAAAAACACAAATTAAGGGTGATTTGTAGTGTCATGATACTTTCTAAATCAATAGGGCAATTTTCAATAGAGAACTGACATTAGAAGGGCCCCTATAAGCTCCATGACATACCTAGCCATGCAATTTTGACCAGATTTCCTGTGCCAATCATGAATTGCTTTCTGTGGTATAAGCTTCATATTCAATCAAAAAATGGCTCATTGCCCCCCCCAATAGTCATATTACTACTGCATTAATAGATATATCCATGCCAGAGAGATCAGTATTATGGCTTGCAAGGTCCACAGCTAGGGAAAACCAATGGTAAATTTTTCTCCCAAACAACTGACTTAGTGCCTTTTCACACTATGCAAGCCGGCAGTGAGTAAGCTTCCTACTCAGTCCCACCTTAATTCTTCTATGTACCATAACCAAAGAGTGTGATGTCTTTAGCAACAACCTGAATGGCCAGAAAGTAATAGGCATGTTCATTTAATACCATACAGCTTCTGGGGGCAATTTTCTTGAAGGAAGCTCCAAACAGAATAAATAAGCAAGTACATTTAGCAAAACATTGTGTCTTCTGTCTCTAGTTGGCCTATGAAGATTGATAAGTTTAAGTTGCTGTCACTGTCACTCTATTCAATAATTCCCACAAGTAGAAAGCAAACATACAAACCAGTAAACCATTCTCCCAGATGTTCGTTCCAAATTCTGATCTTGTTTTTTTAAGGAATATAAAGTCATTATTATGTCCAGGGTATTTACAATTTAACTCTGATGTATTTTCATCTCCTTTCATTCCCTTCTGAGTAGTCTCTACTATTTCTGCCCTGTTTTTGTTCTCATGCATTCTGGATGTTGAATAGGTTATATTTTAGGGAAACACATTCAAATTTATCATTTTACAGGTTTATGTCTGATTTTCAATCTTTTTTTTAATCAACCTTTTTAGCATGCTAGCTAACTGGAGATGTGCCATTCTAAAAAGATTTGTTGTTTGGCAGAGAAATAAAATTGTTGTGCTTCAAATTAAAAAAAGATATCACCAACTCCCTGAATGTTCTTTCACACCTTAATTAATATGATTTACAATCAAATGTATATGTAAGAATATTTGATCTTATTCTTGGACTATTATGTGTAAATACTATTCAGTAAAAACAGGGCATATTTTGTTGTTATTTTGCAAGTTAAATTCATGAAATCCTAATGACCATTTAAGTACAGATGGAAAATTCTTCTCCGAGTTGCTGTCATTCAGTTCTATGGGAAAGAGTCTATAATACTGTTACTGTTTTAATTAAGCATTCATTGTTATTGTATGTTTAAATGACTTCCCATATCTCATGGCCCTAACCCAAGTTCAAAATCTTTCTACAAAATGCTTCATTATTCATTCTTTCTCCCATATATTATGTCATTCCTTGTGAAAACCTTAGTTTTTCTGTGTTGTTTTTGTATTGGCAATTTTTTCCATAATTTTAAAGTAATTGAAGTAGAAACTTCATCTGTGATATGGAGGTGGTGATATATATTAATCTTTCATTATTATACATAATTTAATTACAAGCACTAATGTATATGCATTATAAGATTGGTATAAAATATTTTATATATAGTATAGCATATAAAATAACATTCTCTGAATATGTATTCAATAACTTGAACTATTTGTTCAGCATTTAGAGGCTGTTTTTACTTTGCCCTTTGGGGGTGTGGAGTATTTTATTGTTTCTACTCAGGTTGACCTCAAACTTCTAGGCTCAAGAACTCATGTTGCTATTGGCCCCTGAGTTGCTGGGACTATGTCACCTATTCACCTGGCTGAAGGATAATCTCTTAAGAAAACACTCATGCCCTTAATAAATATGTAAGTACTACTGAATTTCAATTCAAGTAATATGGCTAGAAGGTTAATTTTGTATTACATGCTAGAAGGAAAAAGTTAATCTTACCTAGGATGAAGAAGAGTCGTCTATTGATAAATTTGCTATTGGGTCATCTCTTATTTACTACTTATTCCAACACTATACTAGCTCTTCCTAGGTTTCTGTTACTGTTCAATTATGCTGTTGTCATGGCCACAGATATTCTCACATCTAATAGACATTTATTGTTGGACTTAGGTTGCCACAACTTAATTGAACATTCCTCTATTACCAATCTATTTTCTATCCTTTTTTCCATGATGCCACAGGCAACTATTTCTTTTTTTGGGTGTCCCTAGATACTATAAGTTGATTTCTATTTCTGGTTCATCAAAACATACTTCAGGGTTTGTTTGTTTTTAATGAAACTTAACCTGGTTTTGTCTACACTGTCAACTATATTGTGAGCTATTGTCTGCCACAAAAAAGCTATAAAACCTTAGAGAAATACTATAATCAGTTTCTTGGATGTTTGTGAGATGAAAGAAGTGATTCATTGACCTTTCTCCAAGCGTCCACAGACTGGGTGTTGGTTGGACTAGGTAGACTCAGTTGGGCAGCTTAGCTCTGTTTAATGTATCACACATTCATTTTAGACTGTTGGGCTAAGCACAGTATGCCATTCTCATGGAGATGAGAGATGACAAAGGGAACAAGCCAAAGCAATAAAATATTTGTATAGTATATCTAGAGTTTTATCCTGTTGTTTCTTTACCTATTGCATTGGCCAAGGAAAGTTACATACTTGAACCAGAATTTAAAATATATAGAACTGTACACTGCCTTTGTAGCAAACAAATGTATTGTGATATAGTAAATGATAGAATGCAAGGATTCAGAATTCCTATCAATGACTTAGTCTTTCACACTGATCTGACCAACTCACCTGACCTTTGTTAGTTATACAAACATATTTATGCCATACTAAGATCTTCATTATACTTTTCCTGTATTGTGAGTTTATCTTTAATCTCATGCATGCTGTTTACAGAACAGCCATATCCTTGGAAGCATATAGTATATGGTTATCATTATAAAATAATCGAAAATCTTCTATCACTGCACACATCACATAACCTTATTGTTTTCTTACCAAAATCTTCAGTTTTGAATATTTTATTTTATTGCTTTTTGGGAGTTTTCCTCTTTAGGATTCAAGCTCCTTAATGCAGTGTCAAGGCTTGCCATATTGTCATATATCCTCAGCAGGACACAAGGTTAAACACATGACATTAAATCATCAAACATTTTTATTACTATTTTTTAAATGTGATTGAAATGTTTTTATTTAAAATTGTATCAAGTGTATAGCATTTGAAGTTTTCTCTCTATGCCTGAGATTTTTATTTGCCGATTTAAAGAGAAAGATGAAGAAAATAATTTTGAATAATTAGATTACTATTCTGTTATTTTGTGTAATTTGTGTTATTTTAATAAAAAGAGGCAGCTATTCTTAGCTTTTTTTCTTACTTGCAATGATATAGGATCAAAACAGAAAACAGACTGGATAGTATATCACCACAATGGTGCAAGTAAAATGGTTGTTTGGAGACCCCAAGAGAACTAACACCAGCCAAGCTTCTCTTAGCATGATTATACAGAGCATGTACTCTGTTTTGCATATGTACTCTGCTTAACTACTTTCAAACATGATACCATTCTTCCTCATAATATTCTCATGAAAGATGTATGAATATATGTTCTCCCTTTATGAATAGGTATACAAAATTAGAGAAATTGAAACTTGCCAAAAATACTAGGTAATAATCTGTATGTGGTAGACTTATAATTTTAAAACACAAAGACTCTAGAACTTAAATGTTTTAATCCATTTACTGACAAAAAATAAAGGAACTCAACCTTCATTATTTTTAGCCCAGGAGCCCAATGTGCTAAAAGTACTAAAGTAAAATTTCTGCTTAGATAGAGCATTCTAAACACATTTGCTGGCAGTATGAAATATTATCTGAATAAGATGGAAAATATATTACTTGAACACACATGTGTATCCATACACACATTCACTTAACTTCATTCCAGGTTGAGTTTATCAGAACAAATTCAGCGTGTGGAATGATGTCAGCCTCATGCAGCCTCTCTACTGGGCAGGAAGGACCCTAATAGAGGAGGCAGGAGAATATGAAAGAATATAAAGCCATGCCTTGTAAAACAGAAACCATGACTATGGGTATGCTCCTTTGGAATGTCCTGGGCTTGCTGATTTCGGAGGATCACAGATAGAGAAGATACACAAAGATTGCAGCATCATTAATGAAGAAAACCCAGGTACTATACTCAAGTTCTGACGTATAGAGAAAGTATGATATGCGAAAGACTTTGCTTACCTTTATACCAGAGAAGTAGGAAAATCAACAGTCAAGTATATGCCACATGCTTTGAACCTTCTGCAGTTGTGGCGCACAGTATGTCCTGATTTAAAGTTCACTCTGGTCATTATCGCTTAAACACATGAGGTATCTCTTCATCATGGAGTTTTTTCATTCTCTCATACTTTTTTCACTCTTGTAAATACAGTAAGGCCCCTCTTCTTGAAATGCAGCTTGAGTCAGTTAAATGTTTTGTGCAAGGCCCTTTTCTGGGATTCCAGTGGCAGACTGTGTTAGAATAAACACTCTATACTCTTTAAGAACACTGGCTCTGATGCAAGATGCTTGGGCTTATAACAAACACAGAGCCTAATGTGTAAATTTATTTGTAAAAGTTAAGCTTTTAAACTTTAAAAGTTTCCATCGTAAGTTAGAAAAGATCAACGTGTCTATCTGGTCATTACTTGGAGAACATGGTTAGCACGCATTATTTATTACATATTCCTTACTTGTACTCAGCAGTGCTACTTCTGCAGTTATGTTTTATCAATCTATATCAATCTGTCTGTACACATGTACACATACTGCTATGTACACATACATTCTCTCTTCAGTAAAAAGCAAAGACTGAATTTTATTTCAGGTCATTTATCCCTACACCACTGAGCAGAAATTTATTATTTTCCATATTTATACTTTCTGGTGCGGATCTTTGTGGTTGGTATATTGTACACCCCAATAAACTTATCTGGGGGTCAGAGAACAGAACAGCCACTAGATTAGATGTAGACAGTGGCGGCACACATGCCTTTAATCCTATCACGCAGGAGGCAGAGATCCATTCAGAATTCCATCTACTGGAATTCAGTGTGGCACCCACCTTTAATGTTTGATTTTTATTAATAAGACCTTTTAAGATCCTTGCTATACTTTAATCCTAGGACTTGAGATCTCATGTCTTTGCTTGGGAAAGACACATACCTTTAATCCCAGGAAGTAATATGGCAGGACATAGAAAGATATATAAGGCATAAGGAAACAGGAACTTTCTATCTTGAGGCTGAGGACCAGGAACTAGAGGCCTTGAGTGGCAGTTCAACTCAGACTGTCAGGGGTGAGGACTCAAGCTTTCAGTCAGTAGAAACAGGAAAGAACATTTGCTCTCTTGAAAGAGAAGCTTCCAGTCTGAGAATTCATGGAAACAGGATCAGCTGAGGAGTTGTCCAGGTGAGGTTGGTTGTGGCTTGTTCTGCTTCTCTGATCTTTCAGCTTTCACCCCAATATCAGGCTCCTGTTTTTTGTTTTTTTTTTGTTTAGTTTTTTTTTGTTTGTTTTTAATAATTAGACCATTTAGCAATTCATGTTACAGATCATGGAGTCAAGACCTTCCCATTAATATGCCCTACAGAGTATGTCTCAAAGTATGTTATGCTATTACTTTAAAAGGCTTTCCTTCATCTTGGCTGGTGACCTCATGGGCAGTCACATGGCTGGCAGCCATCTTTTACTAAGGTTATAAAGATCTATTCAGGTTAACAAAAGCTAACTTAGAGATTTAACACCTAGGGGCTGGAGAGATGGCTCAGAGGTTAAAAGCACTGACTGCTCTTCCAGAGGTCCTGAGTTCAATTCCCAGCAACCACATGGTGGCTCACAACCATCTGTAATGAGATCTGGTGCCCTCTTCTGGCCTGCAGGCATATACTCAGACAGAACACTGTATACATAATAAATAAATAAAACTTTACAAAAAAGAAATTTAACACCTAAGTACTTGTGTCTTTACCAAGTATTCAACAGCAAGCTTCTAGAGAATTTAAATGGATGGTTATATATGTTTAACAAATAAAATGTTTGATTAAAAAAGTTCATTATTAGCCCCAGAGGGAAAAACAGTGGTATAATAGAGAAATCTGAGCCTGGAGTTCAGCTATGTTAACTTCATGGTTTGGGACATTCATACTAGAAATTGTTAGAAGACTGTCAGTGTGTCCTAGGATATTTAGTAAAGTAACTATCTCTATGTAACAGATATCAGTAATATCCAGTTCCTATTAGAGAAAACCCATCATGTTCCCTTCAGATATTGTCAAATATCTCCCAAAGAGCATAGGTGTCCCCAGGTAAGGCCCACTGATCTAAGTATTAGTCCACTGACATCTGAGATGTGTGATTATTTTTATCAGCATATGACCTCAGGCAAGTCACCTCAATACTCTAAAGCCTTAAATTCCTCATTTGTGAACTATGCATAATCCTAGCCACTATATATAAATCCTGTAGGAACTAAATAAGATATTGTTTTATGTTGTCTAGCATGGAATATAGCAATCATACAACTTATTGATTCAAGTTCAGCATTTTCTATTGCTTGTAGTCAGAACTACAGAAAAGGGTGTTAAAATACATCCAAAAGATGGAGAAAGATCTTGCCAATTTCAAACTTTCTGACTTTTCTCCAACCCTGGCATCCACTTCCACTTGATTTGACCCATGTTTGCTACAGTGCTAAAACTGGCAGTGTTTTAAGTAACCTTCACGCACCACCTGTCTCTCCTGGCAACCACAGCTTAAAAGGAGAAGTTAGACGTGGGAGGAAAAACGAAACACAAGTGAAACATACTGGCAACCTGGGTAAGGGTAGAGTTTGTAGCTAAAAAGAAGTGAATCCTTTGTTTCTACATAGCACAGTGCATTTCCCAGATGACTTCATAGAAATAAATGTTAAGGGAGATGTTATACTTGATACTTGAGAAATAATGTTCCTTAATGTGGTAAAAGAATTATTATTATATGAAAAGCCCATTAAACCAACATATTACAT
The DNA here is from genome assembly GCF_004664715.2 of Peromyscus leucopus. NCBI lineage: Eukaryota > Metazoa > Chordata > Mammalia > Rodentia > Cricetidae > Peromyscus > Peromyscus leucopus. Next base: position 40,301,056 of record NC_051066.1, on the reverse strand, counting down.
CTCAGTAGACTAATAAAACAGCTACCTATGTAGAATCACACTAACCTTGAAATTTACTAAATATGTTACTGAAACTATGAATAAAATATTGTGATGTTGGAATAACACTGGATGTTTTAAAATATGTAAATAACATTCCATATAGTGAATGGTATGGGGGACCCTTTCCAATACTATGATGTGACTCTTAAAAGAAAGTCCAAAATGGACTAACCTGCAGACTTCAGAACTGAAAAATACTGCTCAACTTGCTTTGTTTAGAATAAAGGTCGAAAATTAAAAAAACAAAACAAAACAGATAACTTGATGTAAATATGTATTTGTTCTTTTTTCTTTCTTAAGCAAAACATCTGGAATAATTCTTCCCAATAGAGGATCCTGAAAGATTTAAAGTTAGGCTAAGATATTTGAATATCCAGCCATTATTATCATTCAAAGTAACACAAATGATTTGAATCTAACTTACTTTGCTTTGCTCTCACCACAGTTATGATTCTTTCTTTCAAAAGTACACAGCAGAAAGACAGGCACATCCCCCAGCTCCTGAAATATCCTTGCATATATAAAAATATATGCACAAGCTTACAAATAAGTACACATAAGACTTATACCTAATCCAGTCTCTTGTTTTTATATAGACTGATTAAAATATATTTAAATTTTCACTATTTATTAAAAACTGATTTTAATTGCTTTAATAGAGAATGTGAAAGCAAGCACAAGATTTTAGTGTATGAATCAAAGTAAGCTTCTATCCTAAATGATTTGAAGACCATGTTCTCTGTATCCTTTACCAAGTTAATATTTTCAGTTAATAGTAATCTTATATTCACTTCCTTGACTCTGTTATGGTACTTTAAGTTCTTTGACTATACTTGAAAAATTAAAGATAATTATTTTGCCTTATTTTCCTATATGTTAATCATATCTTCCTCTATGGCCCTGACTGATCTAATTTACTATATAGTCCAGGTTGGCTTTGAGCTCATGTGAATTTTCTATTCTGATCTTCCTAAATCCCGCTTGTACAAATAGTTGCTACTAGGCCATGATTCATATTCTCATTTTATAATTTAAGCAAATTTGCCAGAATGTCTATCATAAATTTAATAATAATATGGATGGGAATAGTCTTGGATTTTTCTATGAGTGTTCAACCAAGAGAATATACTCAATGTAAACTCTCATTTAATTATTAATGCTGCAATATTGTAATACTTAACTTAAATGCATCTCACTTTACACGCACTTCAATATATGCCTACCACAAAAATACATCTAAAAATGAGGAAAATTCTAACTTTGGGGCATATGCCGTTTACCCATCAATCTATACATATCTGAAAGTGTAATTTTTATTTTTAATGTATTCCACATATCTTAATTGCTTAATCATAATCTTAATTGCTTTTCAATTGCTATGAAGAGATATCATGTTCAAAGCAGTTTACAGAAGAAAGGTTTATTGAGGCTTATAGTTCCAGAGGGTCTGATTCCAGGATCATCACAACAGGAGCATATACCAGGCAGACAGGCCTGGCAACTAGAGTAGTAGCTGAGAGCTTACAGTTTGAGGTACACTTAGCAGGCAAAAACAGCTAACTGGGAAACAGCCTGGGATTTTGAAACCTCAAAGCCCACCCCCAGAGACACATGTCCTCCAACAAAACCACACCTGCTAATCCTTCCCAAACAACTCTACCAAGTAGGTCCAGCATGTAAATAAATGAGCCTATCACTCCCATTTCCTTTCAAATCTCTAGAATCATAAAGTACTTTTTACATGAGTCTCATAGCATTTTCCTTGTGTAATGACAAAGAAAGTTAAGCTGAGTTTAGTGGTGCACACCTTTCATTCCATCACTCAGGAGGCTGAGGCCAACCTGGTCTACATAGCAAGTCCAGGAAGTGAAAGCAATGTAGAAAGACCCTGTCTCAAAAACAAAGAAGATAACTAACCACATTTTGATGAAGTACCTTATATAAGGTCAGATATTTAGGCTTAAGATGGCCCAACCTAAAACTGGAACCTGAGGCTTCTGATTCTCTGTCTAGCAGCCTGTTCACTTCATGCACTTCTGTGTGGTGGATTTTAACCCTTCTGAGGAAAAGATTTGTATTCTCAATCCCAGAGGTTCAGTACACAATAGTGTAATTTCATGCAACACAGAGAACTAGTAACTTGAATTGTTTTTTTGTGCCTAAGGTTTCAAGAAACACAAGCAAATACTTTTAGCTTTTATTATTAGAACAAAATATTATGGAGGGTTTTAAGGCACTCTGCCTCCTTTCTTGACTTGCCATTCCACTTTCTAGACCCACATATTCTTCCCTCAATCAATATTGATACTAGGTTTCTCAGTGTAGGATGTGTGTGTGTGTGTGTGTGTGTGTGTGTGTGTGTGTGTATGTTTGTACACTCATGCCTCTGTGTATGCACATCTTCTCTTTTGTTTATTATTATGTACTCTGTCCCAGATTCTGTATTTGAGTGGAGTACTTCAAAAATTGTTGTTGTTAATGTTCCCACTAAAGCTCTTTACAAACAGAAAAGTGATTCAAGAATGACTGTGACAAAGCAGGTAGACAGGAGAGCTAATTATTCATCCTTGCATTTCTAATCTTCTTCAAGGCAAAATAAAAATAAAAGACGTGTGAGTTTAGAAAACACAGACAAGGTGAATACAGATGCTTGCTATTCTGGGACAGATGTCAGAGACTTGACTCAACTCAGGAATAGCTATGTAATATTCAGAAAGCATTGTGCAAGGAAAGTAGTCACAAGCACGTGCATAACAAAATGCAAAATGGCACTTTCTATACAAATAGATAAATGTTGCATTATACTAGGACCAAAAACTGTGCAATTTGAAATGTGAATCTCAGTCCAGATTTGATCTTGTCAAATGAAAAGGTAAAAGCTTCTTTTAAAAATGAAGATTCAAATATAGATTTTTAGTTGCACCAGATGAGATGCAACTAAACAAATATATTGTTTTCATTATTTATTGAACATATTTGAAACTGAATCTGTGGCTGTTATGTAGAACTGAATAGTATTGTAAAATAAAATTTAAAAAAGTAGTAAAAAAAATATCTCTTATCCTCTTACACTCATTGCATAACATGCAAAAAGAAAGCTGTGGCTAGATACAAAGGAATCTATCTGTAATTCCATACTGGCAGGCTCAGGCAAAAGGATCATGAGTTTGAGGGAATTATGGGCTACATGGTAAGGCTCCACCACAAAGGGAGAAGGAGTGAAATCCTGTAGATAATGAAGCTGCACTCATTGTGTTCTCCAACTGCTTTCTAGTGAGACATTGTTAATACAGACCAAGAACAGAGTTTCTGAGAAGTCCTGCTGCTATCCAAGTTTCCTTGAGTCTCATATTGTATCAGAGAAGTATATGATAACAATCTGATTAATATACCAGAAACTGTTGTTTAAACAACTCATTATGGGTTTGAAAACCCATGCATCCATGTTCAACCTCCAGAACTCACATAGAAAAGCCTTATGTGATGGCATGCATTTGTAATCCAAGCCCTGAAGATACAGAAATGGGAAGATCGCTGGGACCTGCAGATCTCTGGACAGCCTAACCATCCTGACCTACTGGGCAATTTCCAAGCCAAGTAAGACATTCTTTCTCAAAGCAATAAAAGGTAAATGGTACCTGAGGGATGACACTTGAGGTTATTCTCTGGCCTCCATGTGTGATTGCACATACATACACAGAATAGAATCAACTAAATACAAATTAGGATTAGTTTTAGTCCTGTGGATAATACTTTAATAAAAACAATAACTTCCCAGGGGCTGGAGAGATGTCTCAGTCATTGAGAGTACTTGCAACTTTTGCAGAGAATCTGAGTTCTGCTTCCAGCACCCATATCAAGTGGCTCACAACTGCTTATGCCTCCAGTTCCAGAAAATCTGTGCCCTCATATGGCCTCTGTAGGCACTAGCAATTATCATCCTGGTATCTATACACACACTGGGGCAAATATACACACAGGAAATTTAAATGTAAAAATAAATATTAGAAATTATATTTGACAAAGTTTCTAGATTATATTTTGTCTGTATAAAAGTATAATAGTCTTTCATTGGTTCTGTATGTGGTCACTATGATGGATTAGTACTCATGATCTGCAAACTCTTGCATATTCTTTTCTTAAAACATAAACATTTACTCTATAAGTAATTATACTCAATACCCCAACCTGGAATATCTAATGTTCACAAAAGTATTTTAAAGACAGTTTTTCCATGATTTTTTTGCTCTTATCTGATTTACTTTATAATGATTTTAAATTTACTTAGGATAATAAAAATCTGACCACTAGGGTGTAACAACTTCCTTTCTGGAAATAAACCATATACCTTCCAATTTCAAGGCATATTAAGTATTACATCCTTCTAAAGGTTGGTAAATATGAACAAAGTAATGTACTTTAGCAGCAGTTTTACAATGAAATGTGTAAAGAAGAAGAAGAAAAAGAAGAAGAAGAAGAAGGAGGAGGAGGAGGAGGAGGAGGAGAAGGAGAAGGAGAAGGAGAAGGAGAAGAAGACTAGACTGTGTTGCAATAGTACCTCATTCAGTATTAGTTTCCAATGTGAGAAAGTATGTCTGGGTCCATGGTACTGCTGTAGCTGGGGCCTATGTTGATGTCCATAGCCTTTGTTATCAGAGGGATCCATAGAAAAAATGTGCATGATGGCCCTAGGATAGCTGGCAATGCCCCTTGATGGACAATGCAAGAGAAGGCTTGGTCCTGCCCCTCATGGGAGAGCTCCCCTTCAACACCTCCACCTCTGTACTTGGATGAGATGGCTCATCAGTAGCCTGTGAGAGTTAGTACCAATGGAATGAGTATAGGGGAGCTGGCTTCGCCCTCTCCTGAGGGGGGTGATCCCAGTGTCTTAGACGGACCAGTTCAGCTACCACTCAGGCACACATCCAGGGCTTTGAGTTTGTCCAACCTAACATCTACCCCATCTATGTCCTGCTGGAGTGCACGAAAGGACTGGGCCTGCAGAATGATAGCCACGGGATCTACATGACTCCAGGAAACTGCAGGATATTAGAGAGGAGTTTTGGTGAGGATCCAGGGATGATGGTGTGCCAGAGGCCAGAGGCCAGAGGCCTTGAACTAGACCAATGATTCATTGCAATGAACATTTATTTGCAGGTGGGGTTGATTGGACAAAAGCATATACTGCATGACACACAAAAGCTCCAAATGCCACCAGGATGAATGAATAGGTGTTTGGAGATGTGGGAAAGATGGAGGAACAAGGTGTTTTGTTGTTGTTGTTGTTTTGTTTTTAATTAATTTGAAGGAGATTTCTTTTGAGGGACGCTGCAGGGCTGCAGGGGTGAGAGGCAGATATAGAAGAACTGGGAAGTAAGTGGAATTGGGATACATGATGTGAATTTCCCAAAGAATCAATAAAGAATTATGTTTATATATATATATATATATATATATATGTGTGTGTGTGTGTGTGTGTGTGTGTGTGTGTGTGTGTGTGTGTGTTATAGCCAGTTATGCTGGGACATGCTTTTAATCTAACTTAAAAGTCAGCCTGGTCTACATAGTTAGTTCCAGAAAGCCCAGAGCTACAAAGAAGACTTTGTTTGAAAACAAAATTGCTCTAGTTCTAGGAATCTAGGGGTCTGAAATATTCTTTGTGAACAGCCTAAGTTCTTAAAGCCCTAGTCAATGAAAGTTTTATATACACTATAAAACTCTGGGTATTATTAACACAATGTCTCTTTACTTAGTGGAATTATGAAAAATAAAATACAAAGGAAGGGAAAATGTATCCATCACACAGTAGTTAGAATTTGAGAATTGTTACAACTTACCCAACCCAAATTGAGGAAGGTAGAAAGGTATGCATTCTGACCTTCCAGGATAGTTTTTCTGTACAATGTACTGACTACCAACCGGGGAGGCAGCCTGTAAAGAATGATAGAATTCCTGGTTCTCACTGGGGAGCTACATCTGCTTTGTTATTTGATCTTTGGCTCATATATCACATATAAAATTTGTTTGTGTTCTGGCAGAAAACTAAAGTGGAATCCATTTATACTAGGGGTGATTCTTCATTTTAACAGGCATTTTGAATGAAAGAGATCTTTGTGGCTTAATTTGGATTTTATATACAAGGAACATTAAAAAAAATGAAGAATGTAAATTTTAGGACCCAGGATGTAGCTAAGTTAGATTATGTGATGCTCTAGCTTCCATATCTAGAACTGTGGGGTAAAAACCTGTGATTCTAGCTTATTTTTTAGGAGTCTGAGGCAAGAGAGTTGTCATAATGTAGAGACCATCTAAGCTAGCGTGGACTACAGAATAAGACACTGACTCTACAATTATTAATAATGGCTTAACATTTAAAGACTGTCTGCAAGTCCAGTTCCAGGGAGATCTATTGCTTCTTGCCTTCATTGGACACTCACATACATTCACACACCCTAACACACACACACACACACACACACACACACACACACACACACACACACACAGAGATACACAGGCACACGCATACACACATGCACACACACACAAGACCTGTACAACATATATGAGAACATTTATACATATATGCAAATATATCAAACATACAAAAATAAAAAGGAAGGAAAGAAAAATTGTGAGCTGAAATAAACCCTCCTTTCCATACGCTGTTTCTGTCAGGTGTTTTGTTGAAGCAATGAGAAAATAATTAACACAGAAAGCTGGTAGTCAAGAGTGGGGCCACTGCTGTGACAGACAGGATCATGCATGGTTCTGGAACCATTAGAAATGGCTCACAAGGGGAATGTGGAAAGTTTGCAGTTATGGGTTAGGGAAACCTTGAATAGTGAAAGTAGAATTAACTGGACCACTCTAGAGGAGTCTAGAAGATTAGAATGCCAAGAGAATAGTGGAGGAGAGGCCCAGCTCAGGAGATTTCAAAGAGGAACAAGATTTTTGTTGATACCTGGGATACAGGTTTCAGGTTAGTATGGCAAACAATCACACTGCATTCTGCCCAGGTACGGATGACTTAATGGAGGCTGATTAGAAAGGAATGGACTGATTTGTTTGGCGGAAGAACTTTAGGGATAGGTGAGCATTCAGATTGGTGCTGCTCACTCTTCCTACTTGGGTCTGCAGTGAGAGAGAGGAGATGTGACAAAGGGGAGGTGTGGAAAGGGAGGGGGCAAGAATGAGTTCACAGCTGCCAGACAAGGAGGGTACAGAGAAAGCAACTGTAACTGTGAAAGAAATTAGAGCTATCAACGAGATGCCTTGAACTTACCACTGGGACTATTAGGAAAGACACCCTGAGGGCTAAACCTCAAATATGTATGCCTCCATCTGGCAAATATGCAAATCCATTTGAAAGAAGAGTGACTAAAATGAGAATGGTATTCCTGAGGAACAAGTCGATTACAACTATGTCCCCGGGTGTTCAGACCTGACAGAAACATCTGGGTTGACAGCAGAACTTGACAGTACCATTCACATGCTACTGGTTTTCCAGGCATGATAGATGCAAGAGTAAAAGAGTCATGGAGGCTTGCACCTGGTTCCTGACTAATGCCAGTCAATATGTGGCAGTGTCTAACTCCTTACAAGGATTGGAGAGGCTTTTGGATAAAGCTGTAAATGTAAAATCTAACTTGAAATACAGACACACACACACACACACACACCCCACTACCTGCATGCCCATCTCCCCTCCCTGCTGTATGTTGGAAATGCCAAGACCATAGAACACTGTTGAAGAAAGCTAAAGACATAAAATGGAACTAGCCCAAAAGTGTGCTGCAGGTGGTTAAACTGGAGGCCTGCTACCCAAACTCATTGGATTCCAGATGATTCTATCATGAGCTGAAAATGCCAGACACGGATCTGTAGGAGTTGATATCCTATATGGGTTCAGTCTTGTTTTGCTAAGATAATTTTTTTTCTATGCTCTCATTCTTCCCTTTGGGGACAGGCATGTTTATTCTGTGCAATTTCATGTTGCAAGGATGTAATGTGATGTCTGTGATGTTATACAGTTTCAGTTCACAAGTTCCCTAAGTCACCTGAAGATTCAGCACTTAAGCCTCTGAAAGGGTTGAAACTGTTGAAGACTTGGGGGACTTTGGCACTCAGACTGAACTCATTTTACATTATGAGATGGCTATGAGACTATGCGTACAAAAGATTGCCTTCAAATTGATGTTTCAGTGCTAAGTTGGCACCAGTAGGATTCTGATGATTAATATTGATCGTCTACTTGGTAAGACCTCAAATTTTCTAAGAGAGAATCTATGGACATGTCAGTGAGAATCTTTCTGGACCAGATTAATCTAGGTGTGCTGACCCTTACTAAATGTGGGTAGCATCATTTTATAGGCTATTTTCCCAGACTGTATAAATAAGAAAAAGTGAGCTACCCACCAGTATGTGTTTCTCACATCTCCTTGATAATGGGTGTAATATAACCAGCCACCCTAAACACCAACAGCCATGCCTTTTCTGCTTTAATTAACTGAACCCTGGAACTGTGAGACAAAATAAACCCTTTCCTCTTTAAGTGGATTCTGTCTGGTGTTCTGTCACAGCAAGGACAAAACTAATACAAGTCCTGTCAATAATAATAACTCTTGGAGAAAGACAAATTATTAAAACATAGAAGAGTTTTTTATTTGTTTCTCTTTCTCTTCAATAATTGGGAAGCTCAATCATGATGAAAGAGCAGGGATGGTTCAGCTCTGTCCTGCAAACCATTTGTTTGGTTTTTGTTGTTGTTGGGAGTGGGCAGGTTCTCGCTGTGTAGCTCTGGCTATCTTGGCACTCATTACGCTGGCTTTGAACTCACAGAGATCTGCCTGCCTCTGCCTTCCAAGTGCTGGGATAAAAGTTATGCGCCACCACTGCCCTATGCATACTATAGTGGTGCATGTGTTATTTCTCAGTTAAAAGAAATACAGAAAGTTAAGATTTTCACATATTTTCGAATGCTTATATAGTACTTAAAGTTGACATTCTGGCAAATTTGCAAAGCTCCCCTATTCAAAGAGACCTGGGCTAACTCTTTCATTCAATTAGGTATTTCATGTGCTAAACATCTGCCTTTGATTCACTTGTTGCCACATTTAGACTGACTCACATCTTTGTTTAGTTATCTAAACCAAGTGATTAATAACATGCTAATTCTTTTGTACATATACTCCCAGAATGTACTGCTAAGTTAGCAGAGTCCTAGTCAAACCTGAGTCCTCATGCAGAACCCAGCTGTGATCAACATGTACATTCTCAATTAGATAAACAAAACAAACAAAACAAAATGTCCTTCTTAATTTTAGGAATCTGTTCTTTCATAAGAGACACTTGGTTGCCAAAGGACTCCTTTACTTTTAGATTTAAAACTTTATGGCTAACATTTCAATTCTTTAATCATTGTAGGCTATATGAGGAAAGTAGTAACATGTAAAAGAAAACTAAGATTGTAAAAGATGACTTTGCAAAATATAGAATTTAAAGAGAACAAAAAGGGAGAAATCACCAGAGAATACAAACTACTAAGTCTTTGAAATGCTGTAGTTTAAATTCAATCTCACAAGGGGACCCATGAAATATTTATACTTTAATGTCTCCAAAGTAGTTTAATGTGATCTGCCAAGTCACAGTTGGAGCAGTATATCCTGTCCAGGGTCAGGCAATATGCTGTACTCAGCAGGTCAGGTCCAGTTTCCACAGCCAATATGGGTCCTACCAACCATGGGAGAAAACAAGTAATTTTAGGTTCTCCACAAACTCATAGCCAGAGAACTCCCTTAGAAATACTGAAGAATGTTCTATTCAGAGCTCTGCATACATCTTTAATTTATCCCAGAGTGGAAGAGACCATATTTTCATATGCTGCATACTCACATAAAGCTAAGGTATTCATCAACAGTCTCCAAGGAACCTTTTTAATTGAAGCTACAAAGCAATTTCAGAAGATTGCATGTCATTAATACATAGAAGATGAGAAGAGTTTGTTACAATGGGGGCATGATGGAGCTAATGAATCTTAATTGATTTATCTGTAATTCAGAATAACATCATGATAATTTTCACATGAGCACAAACAGTTGTAGCATTTCCTTTCAAGTGATATTATAACAACGTATTATCAGCATACACAACTTAAGTGCTTGCATAAGTTTTTCTCCTCCACTTAATCTAATCAAAGGTGCAAATCCTGAATCTGTTCCAGAGCCATATTCCTAGTTCGAAAGTCACAGCCTGTACTGTGAATCTGCTGGTCTGCTTGATGTCATATGACAGATAGTCCTGGAACAGAGATGAAAGGATGTTCAGGCAACGAGTCTAGAGAATGACAGTTTTCTTTGTGATGAACCCCAGAATCACAGCTTGTTAAATAAGCCTGTGACAATGATAAAAGACAAAGCCATCAGTCTGCTGCAGGATGTGGCCTATCTGCCTACGACAAACCAAGCTCTCTCTTCTCACACATGCTGACACCTCATAAAGCATTCCCACAAGTAGTAGCCGGAAATAGTCTCCGAAGGAAGACAGCACTACAAGAGTGTAATAGCTTGCTGCTTATCTTTGAGCAAATGAATGGAATGAAACCTGGAGTGCACAATGTAGTACTCTTAACCTCATAGATAAAGTTACCTTTTCCCTTAGGACATTTTGTACAATGAACTATTTCACATAACATTAAAATCCAAGTAGTAGCATGAAAATGGCCACCAAGGTCCCTATTTTCAAAAGCTGTTGATTTTTAAACTGCTCTCCTATTTTTTCATTAATCAATAGATTTACTTTCCAGGGCCATTTATGTTTATTTGGAGACACTATAAGCCAAATAATTATCAAACACTTCTAACAGCTATCTCTTGGTCAGTGTCTACAATGTACTGAGATATGAATATTCATGGAATATATGTTATCTCAGCTAATGCTCTTAACACATACATTACCTTACCATAACTAGATATACTATCTCACTACTGCAGGTCCATTATTATACATTTTAAAGATCCCTGGAAATACTTTCCTCAGGTGATTCAATTGATACATTAAGTTTGGGGTCTGAGAATGCTGATTTATCAGCGTTACACTGTCAGGATAGTAACAAATACCGCGAGAAACCTAACAAATGGAGAGTCTTAATGTGAGAGCTCTAGAGCTTTTGGAAAACCCATTTTGAGGCCACACCTGATTTAAATTCATTGGTGATTTAAACCTGAGGTTGAAATTGTTACTTCTATTTATCTTTGTGTTAGAATCTAACATTCTTTCAGGTGTTCACCTTCTTGTGGTTGTTCTCCTGGAGAAGTAGATGGTTTTCCACAAACTGAGGCTCTTGTAGCAGGAATCTTAAAAGTTCTTATTAATAAAATCAAACCTGAGGCGAGTTATTGGGGTCCATGCTGGTAGATCAGAGAACCAGAACAAGCCACAGCTATCTCACCTTGCCGGATCCTCAGCTGGTCTTGTCTCCTCAGACTGGAAGCCTCTGAGTCCTCATCCGGAATGGGTCTTAGCTGAATTACTGCTCAAAAGCCTGAATGCTTAACCAGCCCAAATCTTCTAGTTTCTGGTCCTCACGCCTTATATATCTTTCTGCTTTCTACCCCCACTCCCTGGGATTAAAGGCATGAGTCACCATGCTTAGCTATTTCCAATGTGGCCTTGAACTCACAGAGATCCAGAGGGATTTCTATCTCTGGAATGTTAGGATTAAAGGTGTGAGTGCCACCATTTTCTAGCCTTTGTGTCTAGTGGCTGTCTGTTCTCTGACCCCAGATAAATTTATTAGAGTATACAACATTTTGGGGAACACAATACTACCACAGGCTCCTCTTTCCCTAAGATAGACTTCTTTTTCTTACTTTATTTTACTATTGTTTGTTTTCAAGACAAAGTCTCCTTAGGCTCAAACCCAAGGCAGTCATTGTGCTTCAGGTCTGATTCCTTTTTTTATGTCTCCCATTCCCCTGTTTTCTCTCTAACACTCTTACTTTTAAAAATACCTTTTCTCTGCCTCAGACTCTTACATCTCTGACTGTTTCAGCTTTGCTCCCTCCCCATGAATGATTTTATATACATCATGCCAATTCTGAGACTAGGGTCCATTTAACTTTATATTCTGTTCCCACAGTTCCAGAACTGTTTTTACAGCGAGATGCCTTGGCTCTCCTATCTTCACCTCAAATTCCTTAAAGATGTAAATCGGCCACTGCTTCTCCCAAGCTCTGGACAACTGGCAAGAGCTCAGTGAAGGTTCAGACAGTTGTGGTGCTTTTCTCTGTGAATGCTTTTCTCTTGGAATACAATGAGGAGATGGTTGATACATAGACATCACAGCTGGATAGAACCATTTGCTACTTCTCTCCCTTGGAGACTTGCATAGTACCTCCTGATGCTATTAAAGCTGGTCCTTAGGGGGACAGGCCTTAAGGCCAGATCTAGTTCAGATCTTCTCAGTCTTGTGTCAGAATGGCACTTTGCCTTCAGCAACAGGGGCTTACCTTCAGCATCTGGGAGCTGACTGAGGGTAGTAACAATAGTCTACATTGTTTGGGGGAGTTTCTTGGATTCCCCCACCAAAAACTTGAAAATGCATTTTCCTATAACCAGCATGGCTTGGTGTAGAATTTTATTTTAAGATGTCTTACATTTGTTTATGCTGTGGAACATTTGTTTAATGATGCAAAGATGTGTTGCATTCTTTTATGTTGCATTTGTTTTAACTCTGTGAAGTTGTGTTACTTTGCCTGTCTAAAACATTTGATGGTCTAATAAAGAACTAGATGGCCAATAGCAAGACAGGATAAAGGACAGGCAGGGTTGGCAGGGAAAGAGAATAAATAGAAGGAGAAAATCTGGGAGGAAAAGAAGAAAGAGCAAGAAAACAATGAGAGGAGTATGTTAGGAACCAGCCATTCAGCCACATAGCCAGCCACAGAGTAAGAGTGAAAGTAAGATACACAGCAATAAGAAAAGGAAAAAAACCCAGAGACAAAAGGTAGATGAGATATTCAAAGTTAAGAAAAGCTGACAAGAAACAATCCAAGGTAAGGCTGGGCATTTATAAGTAAGATTAAGCCTCCATGTCATGGTTTTGGCAGCTGGGTGATTTGTAGCATGAATCTTAAAAGGTCTTATTAATAAAAAACTAAGGGAGCCAGATATTGGGGAGGATGCTGAAAGATCAGAGAGACAGTACATGCCACAGCTAACCTCACCTAGCCAACTTCTCAGCTGAACTGCTGCTGAAAGCCTCAGAGCTGGTGAGGTGAGGTTGGTTGGTGGCTCTCACTATTTCCCTGATCTCTAAGGCTTTCACCCCTATATTTGGCTCCATGTTTTTTTATTGAATAAGACTGCTTAGAAATTCATCTACACTGCCAGCACCCGACTGGACTAAGAGCTGAGGCAAGAATATGCATGGCCTGCAACATGTTTATGAGTGGCGGATGTGTAGAAGGTGAGGGTGAATGTACCATGGAGGAAGGCAGCACATGCACAACCAGGGATATCTATTTTTCCAATGTCAGAGGTGGGTTTCTCTACAACCACGCTGTACTGGAGTGCTCTAAACCGTGTAAGCCTTCAAGGGAGAGTTATTTTCATCTGAAAATTTCCAGCTTTTGTTGCCAAAGTCAAGATTTCTAAAATAGATATAAAGGAAAGCTAGTGAACAAGTATGCTAACTGATGGCCAGTGCCTTTCCCTGCTTCAGTTTCCCTGGTTCACCTGCTGGATTCCCGCATGTGCTCTGCTGAGGATGGAGCCACTCCTGGAATTCCTAGGCATCCTTCTTCCACTCTGTCCCGGATACTGACTCCTTCTACCGTACATCAGACACCATACATTTCCATTCACCCTTGTTTCCTCTCTCTTCTTCGTTCCCATCTGAAAATCACCACCAGTCTTGCGAGTCTTGCCTTTCTCTGTCACTGAGTTACTCTGACTATCGAGGTGCCTGGCTTCTAGTCCCACTGACTTAGAAATGACTGTTGAGAGAGTCTGCCCATGTGGTGGACTCCATTTTATTCTAAGAGTTACAGGCTCTATAGATAAACTGAGAGAAAATGCCCAATGGATAGAGAGGTCCTAAAGTTCAGAAAGAAACGAAGGCCTGAGTCAGCAAGCTGAGATAAACAGCTTTGAATAACACATAGCCAGGACCTCCTGACAGCTTTGTTATGAGATCTAGGATCGTCCATGAGTAGAGTAAGGACGGGGGTGCTTTGGTCACAGCAGACAGAGACAGACACACAATAATAGAGTGGGTGCAGGTCCTACCAAAGATTGATAGGTAATAGTTGGAGAGATTGGAGGAGGACCAGTAGACAGCTGCTTCTGTGTTTTCTGGAACAGCTTGGGGGTTATCAACAGAGCAGGTTCAGTGCAGAATTGGGATGAAACCATAGTACTGATGAATAAGAGTTCTGTGGCCTGGAAGATAATAACGTATTCAAGTCTGAAAAAAGTAGAGATAATTTAGAAAATGTCTGTCTGACTCTCTCTCTCTCTCTCTCTCTCTCTCTCTCTCTCTCTCTCTCTCTCTCTCTCTTATTCTCCTTTCTCTTTAAAGAAGACTGAGATTAATACCTTCAAGTCCAAAGCATCTTCAGTTCTCACATAACTATTTCTCTCAAACTCCCTCTAGAGTCACCTACCACCATCTTCCTGCTCTTTAAATGTGCATTTTAAACACTTTAGAAAGCTCTTGTATTCCTAATGCATGGTGTTAAATTCTCATTGTTCTGGATCATTTCTTCATTCTCCTTTCTTCCCAAGTGGCAGCTCAAATGTGAAGAACACTGTTAGTATTACAGCATTCAACTATGTATTTCTCGTGAATAATTTTTAAAGAAAGGAGCATTTTGTGTTTCTATAAAGAAAGCTAGAAATAACTTCATTTTTGCTTGACTTCTCTTGAGTGAATTTATTGTTGAATAAATGAGATAAATCTATTAAAAAAAAAAGAAAGAAATTCATTTACAATGATGGCCCCCAAAGAGCAAAAGAGAAAAACAACCAACAACAGCTTGGTCCTAAAAACTGGACTAGGAGCGTTAGGCTATAAACATCTAGGATGAAGAAGCTGTGATAGATGTTTTCTGCACACATTGCAACATTTATACGCAGACTAGGAGGAAGGATTTGACATTTCCCTGTGCCTGACCCAAGGAAGGCTTCACCAGTCCCATGAGTCTGCCCATGTCATACAACACACCTTCATTCAGGACTTTATCTATTCTCAACAAGGATTCTCATACCTGAAAGTGGGATAACTTCATTTGAACTATATTTATGTATGCATATTAAGAACCTATATTAAAGTTCCCAATGTAATTATATTTAAAATTTTAAAACATTAGAAAAAAAGCATAGAAATATAGATGAGCATGAAGAAGTAAGCCAGTAAGCAGCATCTCCCCATGGTCTCTGATATGGTTCTTCCTTCCAAGTTCCTTCCTTAACTTCCCTATATGATGGACTGTAATCTGTAAATTGAGATGTACCTATTATTCACTAATTTTTTTTCAGTCATTGTGGTTAATAATAATGCTCATTTCAGAGTCTCAAGGATGCATAGTAACTTCAGTTTAAAGGGAAACATGTGACTATATATATGAACTTGATAATAGGCCAGAGGAGAAGCATTCTATGACACTAGAGGCAGTCTTGGGACATTTTCAAGTGTGTACACACACACACACACACACACACACACACACACACACACACATATATATATGCATATGTATTTGTGGATATATGTATATAGAAAATTAGATATAGACAGTTATAGACATAGATCAATAATACAGATATAGAAGATAGGTATAGATAGATTTGTGTGCATACACACACACACATAGCTGCTATATACTAGCTCCACAAATTATTGCTTTTAAAGATTTTAGTCATTTTATTTTATGTGTAAGATTTTTGCTTGCATGTATGTAAGTGCCCCATGTACATACAGTGTCCATGGATGACAGCATAAAGTGTTGAATTTCCTCCTAGAACTGCAATTACAAATAAGCCATCATGTGGGGCTGGAAACTCAATCCAGGTCCTCTGCAAGATCAGGAAGCACTCTTTACTACTGAGCTGTTTCTCTAGTCCCAGAATTTCTTGTTTAAACTAGAACAGGTGATTTTAAAAATATCTCCAGGTGATTGTGTTACACATCAACAGTACAAGCCATTGGTTTAGTCTTTGATTAGCCCTAGAATCACTTCTATAGTGTTCCTTGCCAGAATCATTTGGTCTATTCATTTTTAATGTTTTCAGCAACTAAACAATGTCAGAGTTCCAGTGACTTTTGAGACAGAAAGACATGAGGTCACTTATGAAATTCATTGTTTGCAATCAGAAAAGCCCGGTTTACTTCTGATTATAATACACAATGCTAGCAGTTTAAAAAAAAAAACAAAACAAAACAATCTTTTTTAAGGTCTTTTGTTAGGTTGGTTGGTTGTGTAAGTTGATTGTTACTTTTTTGTTGGGGTATATAGTTACAACAACAGAAAATTTTGACTAGTACAGAATTTTATTTCAAATTATGAAAAGCAAGAAAAGATTTTCATAAATGGAAGTTGTTTGTGTTCAAAAACATTGAGAACATTTCCCATATAGCTCAGAGAATGGATTGCAAAGAAGAGGCATGGAGGATGGTGAAGACCTGAAATGAAATCATCACGAAGAGCATTCATAAAAGAAAAAGGCTGGATGTAGGTCACAGCCACAGAAACAGAAAGGAAAGGTCAGCGAGCCTTCCTAAAGCAAGAACACAAGACAAGTGACAATTTCTTCTTGTTTACTTTAGTATTTTTATCATTCAACTCTGATCAGAGTCAGGAGTGAGTTGATTTGTGAAACATTAGCTCAGTAGAATGGGTGACAATTTACTACTTAAAAGGTCACAGATGGCAAACTTGAAAGCTTCTTATTTGGATAAAATTACCCAAGCTGTGTTTGAAACAGCATTTCACTCATACGCTGGCTTCCAAAATCTAGCCAGTCCCCTCAATTAGGCCTTTTCATCTGTGGAACTTATCCAATCCAGCAATGTTCCGTGGCCTCTGATGTCCTTTCCTATCATATTTGACACAGAGAGAACCCTCCGTCTGTGCTGCAGACAGAAAACAACATTAAACTCTACAGCAATGCAGGTTCATTACCATTTAAAAGGATTTTGAAAACACAGAGGTTATGAATTTGACCACATAAAAGCTCTTCTTTGCTTGCTGGCACTTAAGGTGATGGCACACAGACAAATCAGTTTTGAGGTGACACAAACAATCACAACAGCAACAACAAAAGAAACCAGAAGTTCTGAAATCTGATAAAAATCGAAAGGGAAAGCAATCACGTTTCAGATCTTGACTTTTCATACAATTAGATAGATGACAGTTGAATGATCAAACAATTGTGACTTAAAGTATGTCAAGTTTGAATAAAGCAGTTTCAAGCATTTCTTGAGGATCTAGTGTCGCATGAGATAACCAGGCGTTTTATCTTTGTCCTTTCCATTTTTCCTACGTTGAGAAACCTTGGCAGGTACACAAGTTGATGCAAATGACTTGCTTGTACTTTATGATATACTCTATAATTTGCTCAAAGTAGAGCATTCTCGGATTATACAGGAACCTCTAGCACTTCGTGAGATGATAATGCTTCACAGAAGATAACACTTTAAATTTGGAAAAGACTTTGGAAATTATATAGCCAACCTCCCACTCAGCATAGAAATACCTTCTTGACAAGGATATCCCTGACAGAAATTATCACCCAGACTGTCTAAGTAGTCTGCAAGTATTTCATTTTATAACTCTACTATAATTTTTGTCTTCTATATACTTATCAAAGGCGTTTTTTTTAAAAAAAAAAAAAACCTTGAATGAAGCCTAACCAAATGTTCAGTAGCACCAGAACCAATCAAAAATATTTCTATTTCTTGTTTTAATATTTGATCTCACCTTACCATCTTGTTCATAATAATATAAGACCCAAACTATTAGATCTTCTAAAGCAAAACTTTCTAAATAGAAAAGTCCAGGCACTCCATGAAAGGCATTCATATCTACCAGGGGAAATCCTATTAACAGGGATATGACTTGTTCTCTGTGACTCCATAATAGATTCTAGTCATTGCCACTTTATTTCCAAAGTGCTTACAAATGATCTGCTCAATAATTTATTCTGAAGGAGTTCCATGTCTCACTGTTAAATTCTCCATAATGTGCATTCAGGATATAATTTATTGATTCATTCAGTTTAAAAAATAATAATGAAGTCCTTTTGGTGTACTATGCATTGCTCTTTGTTTTTGAGTTCGATTGGTATACATATTCCCTACCTTCCAGGAGAAAATAGAAAATAGAAAAGGAAATAGAGAAAGAACACACCACACTGTTCTAACAACAGGGAATGGGAAATAGAGGGACTATGGAAGCATACTTGGTCTAGTTAGGCCTTCTATTGTTGTACTACAACACCATGACCAAAAGCAACTTGGGAACGAAAGTGTTTTTTTCCTCTTACAACTCTTAGGTCACACTCAATCACTGAGAAAGTGAAGGCAAGAACTCAAGGTAGGAACCTGGAGGCAGGAACTGATGCAAAGGCCATTGAAGAATGCTTCTACCAGTTTGATACCTATGGCTTGCTCAACATGCTTTCCAATAGCATCTAGGAACACCTACCCAGAGACAATATCGGCCACAGTGGGTGGGGCCCTTCCACATCAATCATTAATCAAGAAAATGCAGTATAAACTTGCCTACAGGCTGATCTCATGGAAACATTTTCTCAATTAAGAATCTCCCCCAAGATCCAGCTATACCACTCTTGGGCATATGCCCAAGAAATGCTCAATCATACCACAAGAGCACTTGCTCAGCTATGTTCATATCAGCATTGTTTGTAATAGCCAAAACCTGGAAACAACCTAGATGCCCTTCAATTGAAGAATGGATAAATAAATTGTGGCACATATACACAATGGAATACTACTCAGCAGAGAAAAACAATGACATCATGAGGTTTGCAGGCAAATGGATGGATCTAGAAAAAAAATCATCCTGTGTGAGGTAACAGACTCAGAAAGACAAATATGGTATGTACTAACTCATCGGAGGAGGATACTAGATGTGGAACAAGGATGACTGGACTGCTACTCACATCACCAGTGAGGCTACCTGGAAAACAGGACCCCAAGAAAAACACGAGGATTGACCAATGACGGAGAAATGTCTGAGATCTACATGAATTACCTGGACATGAGTGGGAGCAATGAAGGGCGAGGGTCGAGGGAAAGAGCCTGTGGGAGCAGGAGATCCCAGCTGGATCAAGAACAGAGAGGGAGAACAAGGAATAGGAGACTATGGTAAATGAAGACCACATGAGAATAGGAAGAAGCAAAGTGCTAGAGAGGCCCACAGAAATCCACAAAGATGCCCCCCCAATAGACTGCTGGCAATGGTCGAGAGACAGCCGGGACTGACCTACTCTGGTGATGGGATGGCCAAACACCCTAATAGTTGTGCCAGAAACCCCATCCAAGGACCAAGGAATCTGGATGCAGAGATCCACGGCTAGGCCCTGGGTGGAGTGCTGGGAGTCTAATTAGCAAGAAAGAGGAGGGTTTATATGAGCGAGAATTGTTGAAACCAAGGTTGGATAAAGCACAGGGACAAATAGCCAAATGAATGGAAACATATGAATTATGAACCAAAGGCTGAGGGGCCCCCAGCTGGATCAGGCCCTCTGAATAGGTGAGACAGTTGATTGGCTTGATCTGTTTAGGAGGCATCTAGGCAGTGGCACCAGGTCTTGTGCTCATTGCATGAGTTAGCTGTTTGAAACCTGGGACTTATGCAGGAACACTTGGCTCAATCTGGGAGGAGGGGACTGGACCTGCCTGGACTGAGTCTACCAGGTTGATCTCAGTCCTCGGGGGAGGCTTTGCCCTGGAAAAGATGGGAATGGGGGGTGGGCTGGGGGAAGGGGAGGAGGGCAGGAAGGGGGAGAACAAGGGAATCTGTGGCTGTTATGTAGAAATGAATGGTATTGTAAAATAAAATAAAAGGGAAAAAAAAAAAAAGATTCCCTCACCTATATCTAGGTTTATGTCAAGTTGACAAAAATCAACCAGCACAACACTCTAAGAACATTAACTGAGATTATGTTTTCCAGGAGATTTCAGATCTCTGTTATAATATGACCTATAAATAGAAGTTATATTAAAAAAAACATGAATTATCACTGTGATGTAGACACACTGCTTTGGAATTCTAGAGGTATACTTTCAGTCCCATAAACAAAATCAAATTAGAGGAGAACATTAGACTAACATCAGGAGATGTTTAAGGAGGCTGTGATGATTTAAATAAGAATGCTCCCATAGGATCCTATGTTTGAATGCTCAGTCCCCAGTCAATGGAACTATTTGGGAAGGATTAGGATGTATGACTTAATGGAATAGGTATGGCCTCTCTGGAGGAGATATGTCACAGCAGGGTGTGAACTGAAAACTAAAAAGTCAACATTAGGCCAAGTATCTCCCCCTCACTGCCTGATACCTGCAGATCAGGATGTAAATTTCTCTGTTCTGCTTCAACACCATGCCTGTCTGCTTTCTACAATGATGATCATGGTCCAACCCTAAAATTGTAAGCAATTTCCCAGACAAATGCTTTAAGAGTTGCCTTGACCATAATATTTTCATCACAGAAACAGAATAATAACTAAGATGCAGGCTATTGCAAGAAATGAGACAAAAGAAAACAGTGTTTACTGGCATTCTATCAACCAAGTAATAAGAAGTGTGTATATAAAATGTGTATATTTTTCTGCCCTATATCTCTGTTTTTCATTTACTATGAGTAGGTGTGAGAGGTGGTTATATGTATCTATAGGAAAGTCAGAACAAATGCTAGAAAAGTGTACCAGTATGATTGTTAAAGAAAATTCAGTTTCTGAGCACAGGAAAGAAACTGTTTTGAGGCATTTGTCTTTATGAACTCAAACAAGTAACACTGTGAAGCCTTTACTATAAGTAGCTGAAATGGGTTTTTGCATATCTTGATAGGAAAAATATTAATGGATTGATAATAAAGCTAAGATGTTCTACATGGATAAGTGAGCATATTGATGGAAAGCCAAGGACTAGCCTCAGATAAACCATGGATTACTGTACTGTGAAGAGTTTGAAAGAGGATGGCCTTGTAGATGGGGATAAATCTCAAAGGTAAACATTTAAGATAGGATAGAAAATAGGAAAAATTATGACTGAATTTTAAGAAAGAAGAAAATGGATCAAATGCAAGAATTTGTCAGATGTTCAATAAAAGGTGCATATTCATTTTATTTATTTTGATTTTTTATTGTTTTGTATGTGTATTTAAAATATTGTATTTTATGTGTATTGTTTTGTATGTGTATTTAAAATATTTAAAATATTGTATTTTATGTGAATACATGTTTGTGTACCACTTGTGGATCTGGTGCCTACAGAGGCCAAATGATGGAGTCACCTCCCTTGGAACTGGAATTACTGATGGTTGTGAGTTAATATGTGGGTGCTAGGAATGGAACCTAAGTTTGAAGACAAGTCAGTGTTCTTAACTGCTGAACCATGTGTCCGGTCCCCACATTCATTTTAAGTGAGACAAAAGAGGAAAAGCCATACATTATGCTACCAGAAACCTATCTCTTCTACTCCTGTTAGATCAATGTACCTTAAATATTTAAAAGGTTGAAGTTCTTGCAGTAAGGAAGCCTGGAGGCTTGAACATGACTTTCCAAATTGTTGGAAATATTAAGACCAAATTTTAAGATTTTGTAAAAATTAACCAGTTATACTCAGAAATGATGAATTTATAATTTGTAAATTTGTTCACTTTATTTACCACAGTTCACCAGTAGGTTGTTGATACAAGAAAAGAAGAAATGATTGGTGAAAAAGCACCAGAAAATGGGTGAAGCAAAGTGAATATGAGAGTTATTGGAATTAAAATGAAAACATTGAGAGGCTGGACTTAAAAAGTTACCTTTGTAGAGGTTAATATCTCCAAGGGTCAAGTTCACAGAGAGTGAAAATGGAAAAGATAGCCAGGTATGAATGCCTCCAGTGAGAAAGGAATGCATGCAAAGTAGGGTGATGTGAGACAGTCAGAAGAAGTGCCTGGAGCTGGAGTAGCCTGAGTATTTGCCCTCCAAAGCTAAGCTGTTATTCCATAGAAAGAGAGACGCCGTATTTCCTCATCATAATTTCAGATCCTACCAAAGAAAGACGTTGGGGTTTGCAAATGCAAGAAAAGGTAGCCTCACTCAGAAAGGCTTACAGAAGGGTAGAGGTGGCTGAATTACATTTTCCTATATTTCATAAACTAGAATATTTATGGCTTTAAACTTCTTTTTGACTGAAAAAGACACATAATATGAAATGTGGGTAAAGTATATATATATATATATATTACATATAATTATAATGCATAAGAAACTATGAATGCATAGATGTCCTAGGAACCCCTGAACCATTACAGAGTAAGGAATATTCATGTTTGCAAGAAATGAAAGTGAGACTAAAATGGTGCATCCTATGAAATTATGTTTTAATTACCATCAGCTCTACCAGAACAGCAGGCTCAATAAGCAGTTCTGAACATATGCCATGTATCTTCAAGCTTCTTAAAACTTCTTTCTTCATGGTTTTTATGTGTTTCCACTTGATAGACTACATTCATATTTGGAGATAAGACCCACTTTAATCAACATTTTACAATGAAGGCGAAACATAGAGAAGGAAGGCAAATGGCTAGGCCCACAAGCTAGCATACATTAAAGCACTCTCATATCTTTGGCCATGAACCAATCTGTGTGTGATTTCTCCTTTGCATTACCTACCCAGCAATGCTGTCTTAATGAGCCCTTTTAACCAAATACTTTACATGGTCATCACTTCTTTTTTTCAGGAGAAGATTGTTTTTCAAATAATTTCCAATCAACCTGTGACATAAATATCTACTGACAATATGGCTCCTTTATGTCTCTACATATAGGTTATAGCATTCCTGTTTTCTTACATGGCCATAATTTCCTACATGTATATAAATGTAATCTGTATATTTCCATAGTAAGTTACTAATCATTATAGTAACACCAATTGCTGGAAATAGATAACTTCATTGCTATGTAAAGAAACTAGAAGCCTAGCAGAATAGCAAACAGATGTTCTCAAAAGATCTATGCTTTGAGATCCTACTGTAACAAAGCCAGACTTTTTGTGAAATGGATAGAATGAGAAAATGAGTCAAAGGTGAGAGCAATGTCATTAAACCTCACCCATGATTCTTTAAACATAGGACAGCACATCTTGTTCTTCAAGTTTCTCTAAACTATTAGGCTTCTTGAGCTGCAATCACTGTACCACAATGGAAATTCAATCATCATAGGTCCTAATCACTTGAGCTAACATCATTTTACAAGCCTCTGTTGCTCCAAAAGCAAGTCATTGAATATGGAGGAGAAATGAAAATGCTCTTTGAATAAGAAGAAAAATATTTGTAACTCACAGGAAAAAAATTTATAACCCAAGTTGGCAATTCATTCCAATATAACCAAATTTTTTTTCTTTCAATTTATAACTTACATTTTTAAACTTAACGCTGATGACAAAAAATGTTGGGAAAGTCCAAAAAGGAATTACACAAGGTGAAATTGTAAAGATCTATCTCGCATAGGAAAGGATGGATATAAAAATAGATAATTATGGGGTTGTAAAATATATTGTGAAAGCCTCAGCAATTTCAGCATAAATTTAAATTCAGTATTTGAAGATGACTATGGGGATATAATTCTCAAGTCATTTGAAGATGACTATGGAGATAAGATTCTCAAGCTTTCATATGTAAACAAAACACTGCAATTTTCCCGTGATTAGAGGCTGATTGTCAGAGCTTGAAGGAAATCAGAATGTATACTAGACTCCCAGGGATTGCAAGGAGTGTACAAGTTTGAAACCCTCAAGAGTATATGATGCATTGCTCTCTAGTGAGGCACACCTGGACATCTTTTTATAAATTGTCAGCTAAACAAAGGATATGCAGAGACATTGCAATTTTATGGCTTAGAAAGAATATCTGACAACTGAAGGAAAATTGCCAGATTTAGTGGTCTAGTATGATTTAGTTTATTGGTAATTATTTCTTTAATCATTTTCCTGATCAGAAGACATTCTAAATTAAAATCAATTCAATTATTATTTTATCATGAACTAATAAATCTAATTTGTAATTGTTGGGAATATTTCCAAAATACAGATTAGATACTAGAAAGACAGCAAAATTATTTTAACTTTACATTAAAATTTTTCAATGAGCTTTTATAAACAGCTTCTACAGATTAAATAAAAGAAGAAAATCACTAAGCTGACTGGGATAACTATTTTGACTTTTATATATAATGAACAAAAACTTTTAGTCTGGGGTAGTTTGTGTCATGGATTTAATGAGCAGAACCAGAACTCTACCATATACAGGGCCATGTAGATATGAACACCCTTCATCCAAAGTGAAGAATAAATGCTTCAGAAATGTTTGGCAAGGATCAGGGTAGAGCTATGAAATACAGACCTGTGGTAGCAGAAGTTGGAAGAAAGTGAAGTATGAGGGCTTTACCTTGAAGTTCTACCCAGGATACTTTTGTTCTAGAAAGGCTTCATGTCACAAATGCAAGCATGGAGGATTAAATCATTAAACACTGCTAAGATTACTATGGTTATATGTAAAGATAAAGAAGGTGTAAAGACAATCTCTTGGTGTCTATGCAACTCAAGGTGAAGGGACAGTTCTGCAGTATCCAATTCAGCTACCACCAAGCAGTAAAGACCTGACCCCGAACATCTTCATTGTCCCATGCCATTTCCCTTTCTTTTCTATTGTCCCTTTCTTAAACAGAACCATTAATATCATATTTGTAATGTCTACTCATTTTTTCACATGTAGTTTAAGGCAAAAGTAAGAGAAAAAGAAAATTTAGGATGATTAAAATATATGCATGCATACATATTTTGAAAACAAATTGTATAACAGAAATAATTAAATACTTAAAATTCAGATAATGAATTTTAAACTTAAAAATAAAAGGATTTGGAAACTTTAATAAAACGCATTTAGAAAACCAAGAAAATAGAACTTATATTGGAATAAATAAGAATTGCTATTAATTTATAAAAAGATTAAATAAAAGAAGTTAAAATAAAAACTTTACTTGGGTACATAAAATATGAATTTATCAAAATTGATTAATAATTATTGAATAAATGTTACTTAATGGTAAGTCTCACTATTCTAAAGGTAATACTTCATAAATTAATTTCAATTGAAATAGTATTCCTGATACTTTCAATATATACAACAACAAATTTTAGGAACTATGGTAGTACTGTAGCATGCTCCTGTAATCCCAAGACTTGTGTTCCGAGACAATAGAGTCTCAATCTTGAATCCAGAGAACCATACAACCAATTAAACAACAGCAAAAGATTGTGGACATTTTTGTTTGAATATATTAAAGGATTCTTAGAATGTCTTCATCACATCACTAAGCAAATCATCAAATCATTTGGTGAACATTATCCAAAGGCACAAATGTAAAGTTTACAGAAAATAGCTATGGAATTTGTTATGAAAATATGTATCTTCAACAAAGAACATTATAAGCATTTCCCTTTTATGTTAGTATGTGCAGAGTTTGAATACTGTTTCTTCCTGAGATTATTTGGTGACTAATGTTTTGCTTTTTACCACTGGGACTTACATCTTCAATGTTTAGAGACTTCTAGCCTTACTATTTGCTCCAGCAGTTCTATTTTTAGAAATATGTTTGCAATAAAACACTGAATTAAGCCAAGCAGTAGTGGCACATGCCTTTAATCTCAGCACTTGGGAAGCAGCGGCAGGAAGATCTCTGTGAGTTCAAGGCCAGCATAGTCTACAGAGCAAGTTCCAGGATGGCTAAGGCTACACAGAGAAACCCTGTCTTAAAAATGCAAACAAATAAAAAATACACATTTATTAATACATTACTTGGAGTACTTATTTATATAGAGCATATCATCAACAAGCATCTTAATTGAATAAAAGTATAATTTTAAATAATTATGACATACCTTTAAAAGGGATTATATTATGACTTCATCCACAGACATAGAGAATGTCCTATAATATGTAGATAAATTCAGTAAGAGAGAGGCAAAAGCAAGCAGATATTTGATATTTATTGTTTATGACTAGAATGATGGAGAGAACCCTGGTGAGACAATATATCATACTGGAGTCACAGGCTCCTGGGTCCAATGCTGTTTCTGCCACTGACAGACATTGTGATCTAGGACAAATTATTTAACTTCCCATTTCCTCACTCTGGAAAAAACAGGTGTATTGTTGGCTCTTCTGTTCTATTTCTTTGTGTTCTCGGCAGAGTTGCTAGCCTAATATAGCATCCTGGGACTATCTGGTTGTTTAGAGACAAACCGCGTTTTAGTGTCTTACTAACTACACTGATGCTAAAGTTACAAAAACCAGAGACACAAGCTAGTTATACTGTCTCAAAAGCTGCAATGTGCTGTTGGAGGAAGACTACTTAAATAAGAACTCCATTTAAACTCTTAAAGTTAGCCCAAAGTAGTTTGAATACTCCTGATAGCATTGCCAAAAGCACGTAGGAACACCCCTGTAAACTCGGGAATTTGACGTCTAGAAGTGAAGGAATGTCAAGGTACACAATACATCTCCTTTACATTTGCTTCAAATAAGGAATCCATGTACTAAAATCTCTTCAGATAAAAAAAATATCAGATGTGATCTGAAATGGTTAAAAAAATGTTCTCAAGTTGATTAAACATCTGATCTGTTTCTCAGAGGGGGAAAGTTGTAGATTTAAAAATTCCTAACAGGGCACCCTCAAAATACATTGTCCAATATATATAAATCCTTTCTGATTACTCAAATTATCTTCAGACTGAAATGTAAGTGACATGTTGCAGTATATTTACTCTTCCAGGGGAATGAGTGTAGGCCAAGGGATCATGCTCTGGGTTTTCAGTTGCCTCTTCTAACTTAAAACTCCAGAATGTGAGATTAATGAATTGAGGAAGTAGAGTTCATGATAACAATCACAGGTAGATCTACCACAACGTGTACTACATTTTGATTCATATGGACCAGTTAGAAATTTAAAAAAAAATGCATTTTAATGGAACTATTTTTTGAAGACAGTGTGTGTTATCCTCACTTTAAAAGCACAAGCCTTGAGTGATCCCTAGGAGATCAGATTTCCCACTTAGAGAGATAAAATAGAACACTGTGAAAACATTATGCTAGCATTTTAAATTTGGAAAATGATCTGCCATGCTCTATAGGAGAAACTCCTTACTGTGGTAGGGGGTTGACTCATTCACTATAGTTTGGGGAGAAAGCTTAAGCTGCACAGAAATACATATAGCAAGGCTAAGATCTCCTACATTCTACAGAAAGATCATGCAATAGTATTTAATATTAGTGAGTCATTTGTATACTGTGCAAACCTTCACTTTTAAAAATGAAGATGGTCCATCCCTGAATTACAGTATATATTTATACATTTCTTACACTCTGAATAGAGAAAACACTACAAATATCTCAAACATATATTAATATTTATATGTACAGAGTATAAGCCTACTGATCAATAAATCTCAAATGGAGAACATGTGTATAAGAAACAACTTTATCCAGCTCACAGGGTGGTAAACAATCTGGCTACCTGCAGGGAGGCTACCCAGCAACCCCACAATTCCCCAGAGTTTTCATGAGTAAGAGCAGCAGGAAATATTAGACAGAAGGATTTAGCGTGTAGAGATAAACAGATAGAAAATACAGGATAGCTTCGAGATGGCCTGGAACCTATTCTAGCCGGCCCTGACTGTCTCTGCCCTAGGGTATTTATAGAAGTGCCTAGGGATGGAGCAAAAGACCTCCCCCCCAGCACAGCCAAGTGCAGACCATCTCAGACACCTGCACTCAGGCCCATGGTCCAATCATCCTCTATGCAGACCTGCTGGGTAAAGCCGCTAGGAACCTGAAAATGGGCTCCCACAGCCACCACCTTCATACTCCATGTCTCTGTTGTCCAAGTTCAGCAGCACTCCAACTTCTGAGTTAACATTTTTGTTGATTTAATTTAAACTTGAAGTTTGCTGAATTGTGTGGCATGTGCTCATTTTTATCTATCATCTTTTAATCACCATTAGGTTTCCTAGATGGTATGCATTGTGTTTGTCAAGGTGGTCTGATCATTCTCATTCTTCAAGTAATTTTTTCATGAATACACTATACTGTATGCATTTCTTTAATATTTAGGCATTTCAGTGATTCCCATTTAGGGCTAGCAAACATAGTGCTATTTTAAGTTGTCAGGCATATTTGCATCAAATACATACCTATATTTCAGCTCTTTCCAAACACAGAAATGGAGCAGCTGAGTCATAGGTTATGTGTGTGCTCAAAGTTAGTATATAATGTCAGTGTCTCAAAGTGGAGTTTCCTAGTTTTTATTCAACCTTTATAAGGCAGAGAAAGGTAGACAGTATGAGTTTGAGGACAGCTAAAACTGTATAGTAAATGAGTTCCTGAGAAATAAGAGTTACCTAGGAAGACTGTACCTATTATAACAGTTCACTTTCACCAACAATGTAGAGAATTCTCTATGCAGTGCATCCTCTCAACACATTTCTTTAATTTTAAGTCTTCTTAATTTTAATTATTCTCCTTGATTGTGGTATCACAATATTATTTTCAATATTATTTATTTAAAATTTTAAATAAAATCGATGATATTTAAGATGAATCTTTATTAATTTCACCAAACTCTTTTTCTTGAGACAGAACATACAATTTTTCTGTCTCATTCAAATTATCTTCTTTGAATTCCCATTGCTGTGTGAAGTACTCAAATTGGTCAACTTATAAAGAGAAAGGGTATATTCTGGCTCATAGATCATGCAGAGAGAGAGCTGGTGTCATGCAACATTTGAACTGGCGGAGCTCTAAGGAGTCACCCAGGACGGCAAACTTACATCATTTCAAACCCACTAACACCTTTTATTTATTTTCATAATTTTTTAAAGCTTAAGTGTATGTGTATAAATCAGAGGATCACTTATGGGAGTTTGTTCTCTCTTTCCATCATGGAGGTTCCAGGGATCAAATTCAGGTCATCAGGCTTGGCTGCAAGCATCTTTACTCAAGGAGTCACCCCACCAACCCAGCTATCATTTTTCACAGAGAAAAATCAGTGAGCTTGAAGCTTCTACTTTTACACTGGCTTATGCTACTTTAGTCTAAGTCGGACAAAGGACACTGCAGGCAGATGATGGGAAGCAACAACACAGCACCTCTGCTTTGCCATGTTGCCGACCCCCCACCGCTGCTCTATGCTCCAACATCTTGTCATTTTCAACATTTTGGTGTATTCAAAGCATGTTTTAGAGAGCAAAGTTATCATTTAATTTCACTATAACAAATGTGCTAATTTAATTACAGTATCTAATCCATTTACTCTTAATATAATTGCTTATACAGTTTAAGCTAAGCCCTAACATTTCCTTTTGTTTTTTTCAGGGCCTTATTTCTTAGTCTTTCCTTTCTATCATCTTAGCTACTACTACTCCATTTTCTTTCCATATTACCTTTTAAATTATACATTCTTTTATTACTCTTTTAGTGCTTACTGTTTAAAAATGTATTTGTGATGTATTACCATGTATGTTATTAATAATTTCACTTCCTCTTAGCATAGTCATCTTAGAATACTTTCAAGAACCCCTCTCACATTTTCACTATCATCTTAAGGAATCCTGAGTCTATTTTACATTGTAAGTTTCCACAATCAAAATAATATTTTGAATAAAATTTTACACAAATATTTACCAAATACAATGTTCTTTATTATAGTACATATCACATGTATTTGTCTAAAGTAACTTTCTTTTCTTTTTCGGTATTGTCAAGACAGGGTTTCTCTGTGTAACATTCATAGCTGTCCTGGATCTCGCTCTGTAGACCAGGCTGGCCTCAAGACTCACAGAGATCCAGCTGCGTATACCTCCTGGCTAAAGTAACTTTTTTTTTAACCTCAGAAGTCTCTTGTATGTATTTGCAAATACCGATGGATGATGGTCCCATAGTTTTATTTGCTAGAAGCATATTCAATTTATGTTTTCTTTTGAAAAGTATTTTGGTAAGCATAGAGTTGTAGATTAACAATTATTTAAACATTTTTTTTTTTCTGGAGCTGAGGACCGAACCCAGGGCCTTGCGCATGCCAGGCAAGTGCTCTACCACTGAACTAAATCCCCAACCCCATTTAAACATTTTAAAGGCATGAAGTCAATGGCTTCCCACTTTCTTAGTTTCTCGTATATCATTTATTATTATTATTATTACTATTATTGTTGTTGATCTTCCAAAAATTATGTCTTTTTATTATTTATCTACTTATAAATTGCATAAATATATTCATATTCTTCATCATTCAGCAATTTAACTGAAGACCCCAGCATTATATTTTAAATTGTTTTTTTTTCTTCCTGCCTTTTTTTACCTGTTGTTGGAGGCACATAGACTCCATGGCAGATTCATATCTATTTTGTTCTTTTTCACTATAATAATATTATTTATTATTAATGACATATTTTGGATATTTTTAGTGACCTGTGAAAACTACCCATAGATTTCTTAATTGCAGTTATTGTAGTTTTGATTCTATCATATTTACTTAATCTTCATTGTATAGTGAATACTTCCACCCACCTTTCCACTGTTGCTGTAATTTTTAAATCTTAGAGCACTGAACAGAGTCTCTTTATGATCATTGATTCTGATCCCAACATCAGGACATCCAAAACTCTGACCATGTGTTCTATGTCGCCTCCTAGTCAATGATCATAGAGTTCTATGCCAACTCATGCCCCATGGTTTGCATGATAATAAACATTACAAATAAAGGCTATAAAGTCTGCAGCTGGAAAGACAGCTCAGAAGTTAAGGGTAGGCGGCACCAAGGCTAACAACTTGAGGTTGATTCCCAGAACCCACAAGGTGGAGAGAGAATCAACTTCCAAATTGTCCTCTGACCTCCCATAAGTGTATCGTGATATCTACCCACTCTACCTGCATAAATAAATCAAAGTAAAAAAATATTGTAAATGGTTAGACTTTGGAGTATGTTTTATACCACAGAGTTTCCAGACAAATAAAAGAGTACCCTTTTACTTTAATCCAAGCTGAAATGGGGCCAATTCAAAAGTGCACTGGATTTGGTGAGATGCTTTCCTCTACTGGTAAATGTACCATAGCAAAGTCTTTTCATTAAAGGCTTGGAAAACGTTTCCTTCTCCTACAGGGAGATGGCAGGTGGTAGAATTGTCTTGTGTGCCTTCTGCAGATTTTCAGCTTGATCTTGTCCTCTGCAGTGCATGTTTTGCAAATATCTCAAGAGGGAGGCTATTTGTGTGCCTGTGGTATCTCTGTTGTTTCTTAGTTTCCCTAAACTCTCTACCAAGTGTCAAGTCTAGATTTTGACTTTTGTCATAGCTTGAATTGGTAAATATTTCCAGAAAGATCAGATCTTGCTGAACGGACATGATCAAATTAATGTTCTCTTCAGATACATAAGAGATAAGTGTCCTTAGGGCCCTTTGTTCCAACATCAGTATTTCTGCTCTGATTTTCCAGTATTTGCCTCTTGAGTCTTTGTGGGGAGTAGATGGAGTCCTGGGTGAATCTGCATTATTGACATGAGCACAGCCATTTCAAGGACCCCAATGCTTTAGACACACAGAAAGGACAAGGTCTTCTCTGTATGGAGCCTAGAGTAATGGCAAAGCTGTCCCCTGGTCCAAGTAGAAATGATGATGAGTGGCCGACCTTTACCCAAAGCCAGCCTATGCAGCAGTATCATTTACAGCTTCTTCCTCCTGGATAGATTACTCCAACAGAGACCTACTAAGATTAGTCAACTGGTCTCCAACCTAGATCAGCTGCATATAATAAACTCAATAAACCAGTTAACTGTCTGTCTTGTGTGTGTATCTTTATCAAGGCACATGGCCAACAAACAAAGTTCCTAGCTTTTCTGCTATCTGTGTCTATTGTTTCTTCATTTCCTGTCACCCTAGTTAGGTCACCCTAGTTAATCCATGAAGATCACAACAGTTCTTCAGTCAACTTCTTTGCCTATCTGTGACTTAAGTTACTCGTTTAGGTAGAAATTGGCAGAAGTTTGAAAGAGTGTAAGTATACATGCCTGGGTCAAACCAAAAGGCTTTGTTGGGTGATACGTTCCATAACACACTGGTTCTCTCACTTGGAAAACCTTCAGTATCTGAGTCTGAAACACACCCCAAATTATCATACTTCCCAAAAGACAACTGAAAATCCTGGGTAACATTTTCTCTGAAACTGTTCTAGGTAATTCTGTCCCCTTTGTCTGCTTTCCATCTTCTGCACTTGTGTGCCTTCGAAGATATGTTTTTATCCCTATCTGTACCGTTTAGCAGTGTGAATCTACTATGGGTTCCTTATTCATCTGAGAAGTAGCAATGTCTAAACACAGATCGACATGTTGATTCTGAAGGTCATTATGTTGGCAATTACTGTTTGGATATCCACAGATTTCATGGATCCCTACTGTATAAAATATACATTCTGATACGTTATGAAAGCTTGTTTGTGAACACTATGCCAAAGGAAATGGTAACTTTTCATCTCTTATGCCTGCACATTCTTCATCTGAATTTTAAACTTCAGTTTGAGAATGGCTCCTCTAAACCATACCTGACTTGAAAGATATGCCTACTTTCAACAAATCTCTTGGTATGTCCTTCTATGTCACCTTCATCAACAACAAGGAGCACATAGCTTTTGAAATAAAACTCTTCTATTATCTGTGGTAGCTTATATATAGGGGTCCAGAAGGGGAATCGATTTTTGTTATTGCTACTTTTATCTACCATTTATAACTGAAAGCAGATGTTAAAAGGCCTTGATAGCCATGTAGAGCGCACGTGCACGCGCGCGCGCGCGCGCGCGCGCGCGCGCGCACACACACACACACACACACACACACATACACACAAGCTAATGATGTTGAAGAATAAAGCTCTCTGACAATTTTGGAATATGTATTTTCATGCTTCCCCAGTTGTTTCCTACATTTATTTTGAAGATGATACAATGAAAATGGCGGTGGGGGGGAGATAGTGTACTCTGGAGTTTGTTGTCCCAGATAGCAACAGCAAATTTATCTCACTGACTTTAACTTAAGAGACTCCTTCCCTCAAGCTACAGGGTTGCATGACAAATTCCACTAGTCTACTAATCAATTTCATCTTCCTAATGTTGGAAACGACATCTCTCTGAGCCCCAAAGGTAGACAAATAGTCACTAGAGATACAACTTAATTATAAATCACTTAATAAAATGATGGCTCTCCTTTTATAAAATAGCATATACCAGTATTGATGACAGTCTAGCAGTAGTATTTGAAAATCTAGACACAATACCTTGATATTAAATTCTTATATTCTGTAGCTTGAAGATTATCAATACCACCACATGATTTATTCATACCACTCGCTCAGTACCCTCAGACATTGATCTCAAGGCTAGTTGTGAACTGTGTAATGAAACTGCAGAGCTTAAAATCCTCATCAAATGTCATTGCTTCAACACATTTGATATATACAGCTCATGAAGATTAAGGTAAGGGAAACTTGTGCAGCTTGAATTATAGAAACTCACCAAAAAATTCAGCATGGGTAAAACAATTCAGAAGTCAAGAGTCTCATATTATTCCCTCTGTCATCAGCACAATTTGGAATTATCCTTCTAAGGCACATGCTCCCAATATGAAGAGAAATAAAACAACCTTTATCTAACAAATAGGATGATTTTCAACATAATATAATTTTTGAAGGTGTACTTAGGGCTGAAAGCATAAAAAAACTTAATTAAAAAGAGGTTA
Organism: Peromyscus leucopus; assembly: GCF_004664715.2. Taxonomy (NCBI): domain Eukaryota; kingdom Metazoa; phylum Chordata; class Mammalia; order Rodentia; family Cricetidae; genus Peromyscus; species Peromyscus leucopus. The sequence goes on along the minus strand of NC_051066.1, from coordinate 40,266,943 downwards.
ATTTAACATACTAGCAGTGTGAAATTTACTAGAATGTTCTATTGTCATTTTTAAGTTCTTAGGAGTTAAGAATGGATAAAATGAATTGAATTGTTACTTCTGACACCATGGGAGACACTGAAGAACCAGTGTGATGTTTACATATGTAAAATGAAAGCAAAAATCTTCCAAAAAACTCCTGAAACAGTTCTGGATAAATGTTAACCAAATTGATAAACCATCTTATTAATTAAAAAAAAAAAACAGAGAGCCAGTTATTAATTTAAAAAAGGGGTAAATTCTGAAAGATCAAGAGACAAAACAAGCCATATCCAACCTCACCTTGCCAACTCCTCAGCTGGTCTTGTTTCCTCAGACTGAAAGCCTCTGAGTCCTCACCTCAGATGAACTGCTGCTAAAAATGCTAAAAGCTTAAAAGCCTCTAGTTCCTGGTCCTCACATCTTATATACTTTTCTGCTTCCTGCCATCACTTCCTGGAATTAAAGGCGTGTGTCTTTCTCAAGCAAAGACATGAGATCTCAAGAGCTGGGATTAAAGGTGTGTGTCACCAAGCCTGGCTCTATTTCCAATGTGGCCTTGAACTCACAGGATATGGATGGATCTCTGGAATGCTAGGATTAAGTGTGTGTACCACTACTGTCTGGCCCCTATGTCTAATCTAGTGGCTGTTCTGTTTTCGGGCCCCAGTTTTATTAGGGTACACATTATATTGGGGGACACAATATATCATCACAGTTAAAACCCTGGAGTGAATTTCATGAACATTGCTTAGTATAGTCTCTACATTTTTTGGTTATATGATCAGCTGACAGAAAAGAAAAGTGTTAGATTTTTCTTTTGAAAGACAAAAAAGCACATCAATGTTTCTGCTGTTACTGACTTTAATGAAAATCCCCATGTTTCATGTTTAAAAACAGAGTTACTAGCAGTCTGTCGTCTCAGAAAGTACCACCTATACAGCATATTTATGGTATGAACTTCTATAGAGTCATCCAAAACACTAAATGTGAAATCAAGTATGACTCCCAAATCCAAAAGAGTCTTGAGAAAAATACACTGTAGATAAACATTCACAAACTGAAAGGTTATCAAGTAGTAATGACTTATAAACTCTTAATTTAATTAATTTCTAAGATGTTATTTTATTTTCACATAGGTAGGAAGTTCAGTTTATTGCTTGGAATTCTATGTCATTGGTTTATATTGTGTTCTTTATTACAAAAGTCCAGGTAAGTATATCAGTGAAGCTTAAACCAAAGAAACAGAAATGTTAGAAATTATAAATTACCATATTTATCACAAAGAACATGCTTACACTAGGGTGTGTTCATGATAAATAACTGTGTCTAAGGCTTGTAGGGTAGTGTATACAGAGGGACAGGCTGGACTGATAGGCTCAGGGTGAGGCAGCTGCCCCTAATAAAGTTCAGCCGTGGTTTGAACTCCTTTTTGCCCAAGTCAGGTTTGCCTTGTGATTTCATCTATCTCCATTGCTTCAAGTAAATCAATTATAGGTTTTAATCATATAAAGATATTATCACACCAATGTAGTTAATATTGCTTGAATAGAATAACTTGGGAGCCTAAATCAACCAAAATAACATATCAGAAAGATTTCTTTAGTTACAAATAGAAGTTGCAAATTTAAGTATTAGTTGATTTCCCTACACTCCAAATAGTACTAGCAATTATGCAGTTGAAATTAAAATCCTTCTTTTCTGAAGAAACAAAGTATTAAACAAAGAGAGTAAGCGAAATTTTAGAGCTTCTTGGGACAATTTTTATCACAACTTTTGGAAATTCTTATATGATGAAAATAGTACATATTTATATGAAAGTATCCTTCAGTGCAACTTTTGAATATCCCTTTCACCATACTTACTCTGAAAAAAGTATTAAAATTAGAACATATAATTTTATAGAAAGAAGTTTACCAGTCACTGACTGATAGCATTAATATGAATACAATGACAAACTGATAGAGAATTAGAGAATCTTATTATATATGCTTTGATTAGTATTTTAGAAATCTTGAACTATATACAGACAATATTCCAGTCATAATAGATATAGCATGGAATATCTGCAGCATTTAAGAATGAAAGGCATAAATCTAGTGATAGCTTTCTCCTTGAATTAACAGTCATTAAAAATATGTCTTTTATTCTAGTTGTCAGCATAAAAGTAACTAAATATTATTACAAAAAAATTCATAAACGATAAATTTGTGTAGATAAAACTGCTTTGCACTTTTCTAATATTTTCTGGCATTTAAAATTGTGTATGCATTCAAGAAATCACTGCTATACTAAATATATAAATATATGTTGCCCAAAATTACTGTTTGGGACATCAATTTATAATCAAACTATTTCTATACCTGAATTATAGGCACCTGAGACTTGACTGCACACAAGGAAAAAAAAAACGCATTTTCACAAATGGTCCTAAGGAAACTAGTTTGTCCACATGTAGATGAATGAAATTAGACGTATCATTCCCATATTCAAAAACACCAATTCAAAATGAATCAAAGATTTCAATGTGAAACTTGAAATCTTGAAGCTGCTAGAAACAAACATAGTCAGTATCCTACTACTCTATAGGAAAGCAGTAGGAAATGTAGTGGGTAGCCATTCCAGCTTTTACCTGGAAGTACCACCCCCATTGAGGCTTCGGGGAAGCCTGTCATGCCTACAAGGCGGAGTCGAAAGGACCCCTGAAGACCCTAGTTCTGGATGCCGCGGCAGCTCTCTTGGTTCCTGAATCCTGGATGCTGAAGGTAGAGCAAGCAGAGTTCTCCAGAGAACACTGCTAGACCGTGCTTCACCTTTCCCAGACCCTGTAACCTATCCCTTCACTTGTAAGTTACACCACAAAATAAACCTCCCTTTTAACTTGTGGAGTTGCCTTAATATTTAAACCAATAAGGAAAGGACTTTCTGAGTAGGATTCAATTTGCTAAGGAATTGGGGCCACAAATTGACAAATGGGAACTCATAAAACTAAAGAGCTTCTGTACAGAAAATGAAACAAGCAATTCAGTGAAAAGGAAGCCCACAGACTAAAAGCAAAACTTTATCAGCTATACATCCAATAGAGGGATAATATTTAGAACATATGAACAAAAGCAAGGATCAAGAAATTCAGCTACCCAATTAAGAAATTGGCTTTGGATCTGAACAGAGAGTTCTAAAAGGAGGAAATAAAAATGGCTATGACTAAGAAATATTTTTAAAACTGTTCAATTATATCCATAACAGTTATGGAAATGCAAAGTAAAATTACTTTGAGATTTCATCTTAACTGCAGTCAGAATGGCCAAAAACAAGAAAGCAACTAACAACAAATGCTGATGATAATGTGGGGGGAGGGGATCCCCCTTTACTGTTGCTTGGATTACAACCTGGTGCAGCCACTCTGTAAATCCGGGGTGGAGAAATCTCAAAAAAGATTCAAAGCTAGAAGTAGTCCTTGGCATATGCCCAAAGGACTCAGCACCCTACTCTGCAAACCCTTGCTCAGCTAGGCTTGTTGTCATTCTCTTCACAATAGTTAGAGATTGATACAGCCTAGATGCAGTTAAATTAATGAATGAATAATGAAAATATGGAACATACGTGGAATTGAATTCTGTTCAGCTCCAAAGAAAAAAAGGAAATCGTGAATTTTGCAGGAAAATGAAAAGAACTGGAAAATATTACACTGTGGAAAGTAACCCAGACTCTGAAAGGCAATGCTGCTGATTCTCTCTCCTCTGTGGTTCTTAATCCAAATCCTCAGATGGAAGTATATAACCTGGTGTAACCATAGAAACCAGGAAATGAAAACAGGACCATTTAGGGGAGAAGTAGCTCTAGAAAGTAAGATAATAGAATACAGGTGGTATGAGGGTTATTGAGAAGGATGAGAGAAACATATTACCTGGGTGGTTTGGGAGAGAGTAGTAGTATAAAGTCTAAGTTATGCCAGTTGGGGTGATAATGCTTCCCCCAAGAGCCATAGATTGTATCAAAAATGTCAGTGCCAGGTATGAAAAAACCTCCCTTCTAATTTTTGGTCAAGCTAGTTCAAGAGGTTGCTAATACAATAGGTCTACACCATCGCAATTGGTGGCCTTTCAGAACTTGAAGGTAAGAACACATTGCTGAGTACACCATGCCCTTGAAACACAGGATTTGGAAGAATGGCACTGGCATTGACCTGCCAGCCTCCTTCATGAGAACCAGCTCTCATAATACCAGAAAGTACTATGAAGTCAGTCAAGAGAGAAAAGCAATCAATAATCTCACATAGCTGAGCGCCTGCAAACCCCAAGGACCATCATGGCAGAAAATGTCTAAGAATGCCATAGTGTCTTTTAATACCTTAAGAATAACAAACAGCCAACAGCCACCTGGGTTTAAGTTCTATTCAATAGGAGATAATTCATGTCTGATATGGTAAACCTAACTATCCCTGGCTAATGAAATCATGGACACTAGAAGAGAACATACTATTTTCACTTTTCTAAACTGATATACTTTCTTTTTTAAATAAATATTTTATTTTATAATTAAGTTAATTTTACATATCAGCCAGGGATTCCCCTGTCCTCCCTCCTCCCATCCCCCAGCCTTCCCCCCCCAGTCCACCCTCCATTCCTGCCTCCTCCAAGGTAAGGTCTCCCCTGGGGATTCAGCTCAGCCTTGTAGATTCAGTTGAGGCAGGTCCAGTCCCCTCCTTCCTGCAACAAGGTTGAGCAAAGTGTCTCAGCATAGGCCCTAGGTTCCAGAAAGCCAGCTCATTCACCAAGGACAAGTCCCAGTCCCACGGCCTGGGGGGTCTCCTAAACAGTTCAAGCTCATCAACTGTCTCACGTATCCAGAGGGCCTGGTCCAGTTCCATGGAGGCTCCTCAGCTATTGGTTCATAGTTCATGTGTTTCTACTAGTTTGGCTATTTGCCCCTATGCTTTTTTCTAATCATGGTCTCGATATCTCTTGCTCATATAATCCCTCATCTCTCTCACTGGTTGGACTACTGGAGCTCCACCTGGGTTTTGGCCATGGATCTCTGCATCTGCTTCTACCAGTCACTGGATGAGAGTTCAATCATGACAGTTAGGGTGTTCGGTCATAAACTGATGTACTTTCTAACTTCACTCTAAATACTCCTCTTTATACCCATAGGTAATTGTAGCTCTCCTTGTTCATCAAAGAAACTTCCTTTTTCCAGCAGATAGAATCCACTACAGTTATAACTGATAAAAATGCAGAACATACTGACCATGTGCTGCCAAACTCTACTTTATACATCTACAACTCAACACCTACATCTAAGACTCAGAAAACATCACTGAAGAAGGAACAGAAAGATCATAAGAGCCAGAAGACCAGGAATATCTGATCTGCTACAAGATAATATCTTCTGTACATGGCAGAAAAACTACACAGATAAAATCTAGATTGCCTAAATAATATCTGTGTAATGGCAATATCAGTTATGACTTCAACATGGATGAGAGAAGGCTCATAAGGACATAGATAAAAACTACAGTTAATGACTGCGGAGACAGAGAGAACAAGTCTTCTCCAGAGATGAGCCCTAAATACATATAGTGAATTCACACACACACACACACACACACACACACCACCACCACCACCACCACCACCACCACCACCACCAACAACAACAACAACAACAACAACAACAGCAATAGATATGCTAATGTAAAAGGGGTAAATCTTACAGGGTCCCACTCCTAGGCAGAGATCTACAAGTAGCTAATAACTGATGAAAAGGGGAAAATTTGTCTGTTCCAGGATGAGCCCTCAATTGGTTATGCAAAACAAAGTGATTAGCCATAAAATCATATACACACAAGCGAAGACACACTGAAAGGGCCCAGTAGGTTGAATTTATGTTTGTGTACTGTGTGTGTGTGTGTGTGTGTGTGTGTGTGTGTGTGTGTGTAATAATAAATTTAAATAGAGGATGTCAGATTCAGAGAGAGATGGTTAGCATTAGAAGGATTAGAGGGAGGGGACATGGGAGGTGCTGAAGAGAGGAAATTATAATTATATTTTAAAAGTTATATTTTAATTTAAAAAACAGATGACTCTAAATTACCCACCACCACCTTCCCAAATAGCTCACACAATAAATGATTGTTTTGGGGAGAAAGTAATAGAGAATGGAGAAGTATTTTGCTCTTTCAACTTCCTATGGGCAAAGGAAAAGGCTTGTCTTCTTTGAGGTTTGTGTTCTTGTCAGATACCTAGCTTGGCTCCTGCTACGCTGACTTGATAATGCAGCAGGAAAGGAGAAAAATATGAAAACAAAATGTGGTGAGAGGTAGTTGTACATAGGTATGATCATACATCATATGTAGTGGGTAGCCATTCCAGCTTTGAGCTGGAAGTTCCAACGCCCATTTGAGGCTTCAGGAACTGTCACACCTACAAAGTAGGGCCAAGAGAGGGCCCTGAAGACCTGAGATCTGGATGCAGAAGCTCTCTTGGTTCCTGGACCCTGGATGCTGGAGGTAGACCGAGCAGAGTTCTTCAGAGAACACTGCCGGACTGTGCCATGCCTTTCCCAGACTCTGTAAACTATCCATTCACTTGTAAGTTACCCCACAAAATAAACCTCCCTTTTAACTACGTGGAGTGGCCTTAATAGTTTCACCAATAATCATATATGTATGAAACTTCAAGGAATAAGAAAATATGTTAAAAGCCATAAGATATTATCTTAGGTCTCATTGACCTTCCTGGGATTCCTGTTGTAGGCTTCTGATGAGAATCTAGGAGCTTTAGTTAGTCCTCTTTCTTATGTGCTGCGGGCCGCAGAAATATATCATAAGAACTCAGCTGGTTATGGCAAAGTCACTACCTGGAGGGATCAGGGAATTCCTCCAGAGGAAGCCATATCCCAAGGAGTTTTTGGTGTTACTTGGCTTGTTATATATCAGCTGTCTTCTGTTATGAAAATCATGTGTGCCTTCATAGTTTTCCCAATTGACTTTCCCCTAAGAAGGACTAACAGTGTAGACTGATCACTCTCTGGACATACACATTCCAGGTATTTGGAGAACAGCCTCAGGAAAGGCTTTCTCTGGAACCAGTTATCTCCCTTAGCCACTTTCAGGGACTACAGGAAACACCACCCAGGTGGACGCCCAACTGCCAAGGACTAACAATGATAACAACCCACCTGAAAGTCTCCTGACTTAAATTCCACAAGGAGACACCACCCAGGGGGGCGCCCAACTTCCAAGGACTAACAAGTGATAGCAGCCCACGTACAAGTCTCCTGACTTACAGTAAATTCACAAGAGGACGCCGCCTAGGCCAGGTGGACACTAAGTAATAGTTTTACACAATTTAGCTTAGGCCCTCCTTTCTTACAGCCTTACTAACTTTATAGACCTCTAACTACTTACCTAACCACTTCTAGGAATATTTAGATAAACTTCTGTGCTAACAGCTATGCTCAGCCAGAACTCCCAGTTCAAGCCTCCCTGTAATTATCATTATTGGTAGCATCTGGCCAGGCCCATCACCGGATGGAGGAAAGTACCTTATCAGAGATACCTCTGTACTCTCTAAGAACAGACTTAAGCATCCAGGTCACCTGTTTGAGAAGGCCTGGTGGATGTGCTAATTAAGCCTAACTTCCTCCTTTCCCAAACCTTACCTCCAGATCTCCCTTTAGCTATCACCAGAGGCATCTAGCTGTACACAGGTTGCCTAGAGACTGAGCACACTTTTCCCCACCCTGCAGTAAACGGCAGACAGCTTGAACAGATAGGAGCCACAGGAAAAAAGAAGACAGTTTTATTTTCTCCCATTGACCTAGCAACTTATAGATTTTTAACATCCTTTACCAAACACATTTAAGGTTATAGTTGTGCACGTAAGATCCCTCTTCTTAGATGTTACCCATATTTAGCCTTTAGTTAATTCATTAGCCACTTCCCCTTTGGGTCACAAATGGTAATTAACAACTAGCGCCCTTCTTTGTAATTCTTATCAACCCTCCATTTGATCCTGATAGTGGACAATCACTGCCTGAGGAAGTTCAGGCTGAGTGTCCTGGGTGGAGGGGAGGATTGTGATTTTGGGGAGATATATAACTGTAAAGCAGGGGACACAGGGAAAGAAGAGAGAAGAGAATGGAAGAACGAGATGGATAAGAACTTGAGAGGAACGGACTGAGATGGGGAAGAACTAGATTGAAGAGCTAAAAGAGAGGACTAGAGGAACGAGATGGAAGATGAGGAAGAGTCAGATGGGGAAGAACAAGATGAGAAAGAGCCAGATGAGAGAGAAGGAGACGGGAGAGAAGCTGATGGGGGAAAGAACTAGATAGATGAGAACCTAGAAGGGACAGAACTAGATGAAGGAATTAAGATAGAACCTATTGGGGACAGTAGATAAATATAGAGAGAAATCAGGCAAGAAAGGAGCTAGACATGAGAACAGAACTGAAGCTGTGTATAAGGATGTTATGCCAGAGGTGTTAAAGCGAATGGACCAAAGTACTCGGCGTGCGTAGACTGATTTACCGACCTTAAAGATTTTCTGCTGGTTGATAGAGCCTTCCGTGGACCCTGGGAGGGGACTATCGAGGGGCTGGACCCCCATAGTCCTCGATACTTATGCACTCAGTGAGCAGTTATGAATCCCAAGATTCGTTTGACTCTTTTCTGTGACCTAGAAGAACAATGAGGTGAGAAACTTGTTCCAATTGAATGTTCCTTCAAATGTATGTTTTCTTCTCTAATTGACCTGTCTCCACTTACTTTTCATGGTCCTCAGAAATATTACTGTGCATTCTACTCAAAGACTTTTAGACATATTCCATAGGGATGCACTTAGCCTATCTTAGTTATAAATAGACTAATACACATTTGAGTTTAGTATGGTGCAATATAAAAAATTCTTCATGCTCTGTAGAGCATATACTTATCACTACTGTTTCACTTTAAAATTGGTTTTTATCTTCCACAGATGAGTATTTCTTTGCATATTTGAGCTATATTGATTTTCAGTTTGTTTTAAAATTTAAAATTGATATTAGTGCATACATGTTACTTTTCTTGTTGCTTTGAAATGTTTGGTAAGAATCAACTCTCTCTCTAATCTATGTGTCTGTCTATCTATCTATCTATCTATCTATCTATCTATCTATCTATCTATCTATCTATTCTCTCACACATTACATCCCAACCACAGTTTTCCCTCCCTCTGCTCCTCCCTGTTTTGCCCCCTCACTGTCTCACCTCCCCCTCTCTCCCAGATCCACTCCTCCTCTGTTTCCCTTCAGAGAAGAGCAGGCTTCCCAGGAATATCAACTGAACATGGCATAACAAGAATCAACTCAGGAGGAGAAAGAAGTGTTGAATTTCCTCATTTGGGGGAGGACAATCATGGCATGCCAGTCAGGACAGCAAGCCCAGGAGGAGGAGGGTCACATAGCATCCACAGTCAGTGAAAAATGAAGAATGCTCATACTCAGCTGTTTTCCCAATTTCCCCCCATTCTTGTGCAGGCCTGGGCCTCAGTCTATGGAATATGCCTATCACATCAACGTATCTCTGCCCTCCTCGGTTCAACATTTCTAGAAATTGCCTCCAAGAAATACTCAGAAAAGTATCTTCTAGGTGATTCTAAATTCCATTAAATGGGCAAAGAAGATTAACAGTCACAAAATGAGAGAACTATCTTAGCTTACCATCTTGCCTCCACCTCCCAAATTGCCATAACATACTTTTTTAACAAATAAAAAAAAAAGATATAGACATGTACTAGACTACTTGTATAATAAGAAGCTGACTGCCTCATATTTTATGCGTGTACATAATAGGAATTTCCTGAAGCACTGTTAATATGATTCTTTTGGCCTCGGGAAGAGCTTTGGGGGCTGCTCATCAGATGCTGCCCCTGTCGTGGCACCAATACTGCTACTTGCTTAGCACAACTTATTCTTAGCAGCATTGGAGCTCTGATGCTGTCGTCATCAAGAACTTCCTGTAGTGAGGCAGAGTGATGTGTTTGTTTGGTGTGTGATTAAACACACCGACTTGAGTTTTCCCCTCTGGAAGGAGCTAGGTCTCATCTGGCATCATCAAGCTAAAAATATTAGAGGATTGTTTTGACTATTACCTCTCCTGTTGAACCCTGTGTACTGAAAAAGAATTCTAGGTTTTTGGAAATTAGAGACTTCCTTCTGCACTTATTTGCCATGCTTTGTCCTTGGTTGTCCATATTCTACAAAATACCTCTCCGTGAGATTTCTTGGTGACTATACAGCACAGACACAGACAAGTCAATGTTCCTGGTTTCTAGACCTAGTTTTTACCTAGTTTTACAGCACTATCGAATACACTGATGATCAGAGTTTTCTAACACTAAAAACCCTAATGGCTTAATTTGATTTCCAAATTTTAAAAATTAGGGATAAAAGGACAAAAAAGTCCCACTAAGATCTCATTTTATCAGTCTCCAAATCTTCCTCTATGAATGTTGTTAGGATGGTGTGTTATCTTGAGACTCAATTTTGATTTCTAAAATTAAAGATTTTTATTTAAATTCCAGTTTTTATATTTTTGGTTGTGATCCTAGCCTTTAACAGCTGAGCCATCTCTCCAGCCCTAAATTCCAGTTTTTTATCAAGTCACATCAATATATTTTTTACACCTATCAGCTGCAGTCAGTTACTTTTTGACTCCTTAAAAGAGTATATTATTTTTTCACAATTCCTTAATTCATTAATGTCTTTGATCTCTCACAGAAATCTATGTTTTGGGGTTTTTTTTTGTTCATTCACACCCCAGCGTAGAAGTAAAGGCTGTGGGAAGCATCAACATATGTCTTAGCATAGTTGAATAAGCATACAATTTGACATTGTGTGCAAAATTATTTAATTTGGAAATTGTGATATGTTTTAAAGCCTATTAAGTTTTGTGGATTCCAACCACTCACCCAAATCCTCCCAATCTAATTTGTCTAATTAATAGAAACACCCACTAAAGAATATGAACAGACAGTTCACTGAATTGGAAACATAATCAGGCAAAATACATGATAGACAGATATATTCAGCCCTGCTAATAGATGAGAAGGAAATGCAAATTTAAATGGCCAGAAATCATTTTGGCATGCTCTATGGAGAAATTACAAAAGATTGATAGCATATAATAATGCTTAAGATATACAGAGATAAGAAACCTCGTCTGCAGTATTACATAAAATAGTATTTGCTGTGTCATTTATAGAACATCTGACACATAGTAAATTTAAAATTGCATAAAAGAAATTTAATTTAAAAATTAAGTATATAATTAAATAGCTATTGCGAGTGTGAATTACTTTAAACCTTTTAGAGAGCTACACAGAAAAATCATAAATATTAAAACCACATTTAAATTTGAATGAGCATTGATACTTTAGGCTAACACCACGCATAAACAAAAGCACTAATATTTAAGAATAGATGCAGAATCTTAGCTAAAGACATATTTAATATTTTCAATTACAGGAAAACATAATGACATTTATTTGTGATTGGGCAAGAAAATGCAATACTATAAGTAGAATTCAAAGGAAATTTCAAACATCTGAAAAAACTGCAGTTGTAACACCAAGCAAACAACTCTGCAACACATAGGCCTGTTAGAATTGCTGGTGCTTATAAAATATTCTATCCCAATTCTAATCAATTACAATTAAATAAGAAGGGAAACTGAACTGTATGAACATTAGATGATTTATTACCTCATCATATAAGTATTGGGTTTATAATAGTGATCAAATTAAGAACTCTTTGCTTAAAAGATGCTGAATAAATGTTTTATATTATGTAAAAAAAAAAGAATAGATGCAGAATCATGTTTCTTTCATCAAAAACTAAAAACTTAAAAGTGAACTAAATATGTGTATCATCAGGGGAACATACGATAATTTTATCAGTCAAAGTCCCAAAGAAAGAGAATCCATGACAATTTGGAGAGGGTTTATAAACTAAGGGAGCATTTTAAAAAGAATAATCAGCATGTTGGGGAAACAGAAGAGCCATTTGAACAATTAAATTGTAGTAGCAGTGAAGTTTCTATTCTTGCAAACAGACTCAGGGACCAGAGCTCTCCAGGAGGAAGTGGAGTAGAGGGGCTTCCTTTGAACGAGTGCCTGTGAGTTGAAGGCAAAACTAGAGTGAGGTGAATACATGTAAAGGGGACCAGTAGCCAGGATCAATTCCTCCGATCCCTGTACTGCCATATATATATATATATATATATATATATATATATATATATATATATATATATATATATATATATAAATTTGTGGGTAAGTGCAAAAATGTATTTCATATTCTTTCATAAGATATGCTTCCAATTATGCCGCAAAAGGAGACAGAGAGGAGAATCACGAAGAAAAGCAATCTAACTTATTAAGTAGATTTATTCACATGCAGTGCTGGGATCAGGCATATATTTTCATGCATTGTAGGGAAATACAGTTGCTACATTTGTAAAAGACATTTAAAAATACTTTCATTTGTGTGTGTGTTTGTGTGTGTGTGTGTGTGTGTGTGTGTGTGTGTGTGTGTTTGTGTCTATGTGTGCAATGCAAAAGTAAGGACATCAGATCTGAAGCTGGAACTTCAGGTAGCTGTGAGTGGCCTTCTGTGGGTGCTAAGAAATAGACTCAGTTCCTCTGCAAGAGCAGCAAGCAATGTTAATTACTGAGCCATCTCTCCAGCCCTTGCCTCCATTTTTTAAAACACATTTATGCTGTGGGATGATCTGTATGTCCTGTGGGAGCCCTTCTTGGGTTCTTTGTGGCGTTACCCAGCAGGTCCGTATAGAGGATGATTAGGACCATGGGCCTGAGTGCAGGTGTCTGAGATGGTCTGCACTTGGCTGTGCTGGGGGATGGTCTGTATGTCAATTTGTTCTGATTGATCAATAAATAAAGCCTGATCGGCTGTGGCTAGGCAGGAAGGATAGGCGGGACTAACAGAGAGGAGAAATAAAAGGACAGGAAGGCAGAAGGACTGGCTGCAGCCACCGCCATGACCAGAGACACTGCAGCCGCCGCCATGACCAGAGACGCTGCAGCCGCCGCCATGACCAGCAGCATGTGAAGATGCCGGTATGCCACCAGCCACGTGGCAAGGTATAGATTTATGGAAATGGATTAATTTAAGCTATAAGCACAGTTAGCAAGAAGCCTGCCACGGCCATACAGTTTGTAAGCTATATAAGTCTCTGTGTTTACTTGGTTGGGTCTGAGCGGCTGTGGGACTGGCGGGTGACAGATTTGTCCTGACTGTGGGCATGGCAGAAAAACTCAAACTACACATTTAAGTGAATATAACAGTGGAGAGGACATCTGATGTGTTTGTAAATAAAAAGCAGCAAAGCATTTAGTTAGCTAGATCAACTAATATCAACATACACATGTCTGTGCTAGATAAACCCAGATTTATCCTCAATATGTTAACAGTTGGACTATTTCAATACTCAATAAAGATCATGTGTTAAGATATACATGCTTATATATGTATGTATGCATGTAAACACACACATATACATACATATAAGAGAGAATATTTTGATAATTGAAGACTAGGGTCTACATTTTACAAGTGACCCCCCAAAAAACATATAAACATAAAACTGAAAACAAACTATTACATGCTCCTACTTCATGGTAGGAAACGATCAGTATGATTTTTTTTTTTTCACAACCGCTGGTTTTATGCCATGAACCTTTCAGGGGAAGTTCATTTCTTAGAAAATATCCCAGAAAAGGGAGTCTATCATACCCATCTTCTAAATGTAAGAAGCATGGGGCTCTGGGACTCATGGTGCCATGTGGTAGTACAGGTTCATGAAAAGACAGAGTGACAGGAAGCCTCAGATGACTTCCTTTTCCTTCCATTCCCCTAAGAAGGAGAAGGGATGAGCAGCTTAAGATGGCTAGATTGAATAAATGGTCTGGGTTTTGTTCTGTAGGGCAGTGTCTAGTTGCCCAGTGCTTGGCCCTGAGAAAATTAACGGAGAAGAATATTGTATAGTGACACGTATGAATAAGAAGGAGAAATGTTCTAGATTGGTTGGTGTGCATATTAAAAAGAGGTTATTGTTTAGGCCCTTGTATTCAAGTGTATACAGTGTTAGTGTTGAAAACATTATCAAAAAGAATATTCTTATACTAAACTGAAGACATTGTAGATTATTGCTAGATATGGAGATTGGGGGCAGGGCTCAGTTTGAGTAGAGCAGATGGCTACATTCCTTCTTATATAAGTACATTATTAGAGTTCACACAGAGCATTCATTTAGTGCTATGCAGGAATCCCATCGAGTTTAGAAATCATAAGTAAAACAGAAAGAAAAGGTAGAAATTTAAGATGATTAAATTCTTATGATAAAATACAATAAAAACATAATTCAGATTTCCCTAGCATCTGCATAAAAGTACTAAAATAAAAAAAAGTCCTAATGACTTCATGAAAATTAGAAATGTTTTGGTGAAAATAAAGTCACTTTCTGGAAGTTTTTTATTTGTTTACTTATTTATTTATTTTATGTTCCCCACATACTTTTTACATTCATAAAAAGAGGAAACCCATATCTTCTCAATGCTTCACAAAATACATCTGAAAATGTATATCAGTATGATCTAAGAAGAATACAGGCATTCCAAATGAAAAGGAATGTGTGTACCAGGGACAGTGCTGTAATTTGAATATTGGGCAGACTTCTGCTCAAATGCAGGCCACACCAGTCAGAAAAACAGGTGAGTGACCCACCTGCCAGCTCAACTGCCCCAATCCCTAGATTTGGTTCCCAAAGACACATTCAGCTGCCACCTCCAGTCCGGCCACACTGCAGTCCACTCCCCCTGCTGTGTCCCTGGCTGCAACTGCAGATGACATCTGCTGCCCAGGAGCAGGTCACATCAGTCAGAAGAACAGGTGCCCAGGAACAGGCCACATCAGTCAGAACAGGTGCAGGCCAGGACAGTTTGAAGAACAGGTGAAGGCCAAATGAGCCAGAAAAACAGGTAGGTAAACTGAGGCAGAGACTCCCTGCTGTGTCAGAGACCACACCTGACACCAGAACCACAGAAAGGAAGCCCACCAACAGACCTTCTCCATTCAGTCAGTTTCCTCAATCTTCACTTTGGTGATAGTGTGTTCCCTAATATATTGTGCACTTTAATAAACTTATCTGGGGTCAGAGAACAGAACAGCTGCTCGATAGACATAGAAGCAAGAAAATGGTGGCACATACACAACTTTAATCCTAACATTCTGGAGGCAGAGGTCCATTTGGATCTCTGAGTTCAAAGCCAAAATGGAAACTGTCAGGCATGGTGACACACATCTTTAATCCCAGGAAGTGATGGCAAGAAGCAGAAAGGTAAATAAGGCATGAGGAACAGGAAGTAGAACCTGGTTAAGCTTTTAGTCTTTTGAGCAGCAGTTCAGCTGACATCCATTCGGATGAGGACACAAAGGCTTCCAGTTTGAGGAAACAAGATCAGCTAAGTAATTGGTGAGGTGAGGTTAGCTGTGGCTGGCTCTGTTTCTCTGATTTTTTCAACGTTCACCCCAATACCTGTTTCCAGGTTTGTTTTTATTGATAAGACCTTTTAAGATTCGTGCTACACCCCACTCTCCTCCTCATCACCATATCTCAGCCTACAGCTAGGGCAAGCAACCCTTGTGTACTAAAAGCCAAGCTAGCTGCTTGAAGTCCAAGCCACAACTTAGCAACTCCCAACTGGATCAGTGGTCATGTCAGCTGCCAGAAATCCAGGTCACAAGGACCAGAAGATCAAAGAGGGAACAGAAAACAAGGAACAAAATACTCATCTAACAAAGACAAAAGCAGAAATCACCACCCAGACCTGTAATCATCCCCAAACTAGATGCCTAAAGACTGTAAAAACACAATCAACAACAGCAAGGGTATTATGGCACCACCAGAGCCTGGCTATCCTCTGACAGCAAGACCTGAATAGTCCAATGCAGCTGAAGCACAAGAAAATGACCTTAAAACCAACTTCATGGTGATAATAGAGGTCTTCAAAGGATATGAAAAAAAAATCCCTTAAAGAAATCAAGGATAAAACAAACAAAAAAATGGAGGAAATTAATAAATCCCTTAAAGAATGCCCAGAAAGCCAAGGAAAAACAAACAGGTGAAGGCCTGAAAATGGAAATAGAAGCAATAAAGAAAACACAAACTGAGGGAATCCTGGAAATATAATTTGAATATCAAATAGAAGCCATTTTATTTTCAGTACAATTCACATCTACCAAATGCCTGCAAATACATTAGGCTTCTATATTAGTATTTCAACATAGTCATTTGCAAATATTTTGATGTGATAATGTTTTCAAAGATTGGAGTGCTAAGTGTAGGCAATATGCGTTATCATGAAGTCATTGACTGAGATGCCTAGAATGAAGAAACAATTTATTCATGATTTATATAACTATATTTTTGTTTGTAATATAGATGGAAAAATAGAATGTGCAAGTGAATAATCCATCAAGAAAAGAACATACCAATTCTGTTTTTCTTGTATCACCTGCAGGACTGGAATTTAAATGGATCAAGGGATGCTGGGAGCTGATCTACTTTTGATATGGGAAACCTAAAATTTTTTATAGGCAACTTTCCCAGTGGGGGGAAGTTCAATGAGTCCCTTGGTTCAGCCACAACTTATCTCAATGTCAAACTTGATAGAATTAATCTGATATAAATTCTTATTTCTTCTTTTCTATTAGAAGTCTCTAGTTCATGTTTTATATTATTTAGTGAACAACTGTACGCAGTCCCTCACCACATCTTTAATAAATGTCTGTTTATACCATGTTTCCCCTTTTTTCAAATGTCATTGACTTTCAAACATTAGCTTTCACAAACTAATTTGCAAAAGTTGTTGTTGTAAAAACACATGCTAGACTTGGAATCGCTACAGATAACACTCTGTGCTCACACAGCTGTTTCATCAGCCTTACCTGGGATCATCTTCAACACTTCAGGGCAAGACAGGAGTCCCACAACCAAGGACCTGGAACTCAGCCAGTCTCACAGCAGTGAGTCAATCTGACACCAACAGGGAGTCAAAGTTTCATTTGGTTCCTTAGACTTTAAGACATCAAACAACTAGAATTCAGTCTGTATGGTCCTGTTTGTGTTTATTTCCATGTATCTGCCTCTTTCTTTCAATAGAATACAATTGTTATACAGACAGGGATTCGATTGGGAAGAATACAAGTATACCTAGAGTTCATGTGCCGACTGTGTGGGTAAAAAAAGAAATGCATTGTACTGGGTGCATTTTAGCTATGGCTGTAGATATGGAGAGCATAACCTGACATTAGTATCACCTTTGGTAACAATTTCAAAGCCATATTTTAAGGTATAACTCATGACAAAGAATTCACTTTAAAGATATTAAAATACAACTCCTGTTTATAACGTAAAGAACCAGGTCTTGTCTTCAAGATGTTTTGTTAGTTCTTAAACAGTGGACTTGTATATGTTGACCCAAGGAGCAATTTTCTAGGTTTAAATTATGATAATTTAAAATAAATGTTCTACAAAATGGAAACTATACCCGTGAAATTGCAGAATTAAAATTTGAATTACTGCTCATTAAATGTATCCAGATAGATATGAATGATAATAAAATTGCTAAGGAAATAATGGCTTTGTCCATATTAGGTATCCATTCATCTTTGTAATGCTGTGTACCTGGATGAGATTGTTTAGAAGATTCTAAAGGTATATGAAAGGCTTCAGAACAACAAAAGGGTGCACATTTTTTACTGGAAATGTCTATAAATTTTGAGCATCTCGGTATCTTCTCAGACTTAAGAGCACATAAGATGTGTCTATTTTGATTGAATATAGAGCAGAAAAGAAAGAACAAAAAAAGTAAACACATACTACATCGAAATAAATAAAGACTTAGTGATGCCTAGTGGTGCTGGGAACACAGAACAAATTATTACCAGTTATTAGCATGAATATGTAAAGTGTAATAATTCATGCATGTTGACATCATTGATAGAATGCCTACAGTTGGGTTGTTACCTAATGTGGTGGTTTGAATAAGAATGCCCCCCATAGGACCATATATTTGAGTACTTAGTTATCAGTGACTGGAACTATTTGAAAAGGATTAGAAATATGTCCCTGTTGAAGGAAGTCTGTCACTGTGGGTAGACTTCGAGGTTTCTAAAGGTCATGCAAGGCAGGGCCTGGAGTCTGGCTCTTCCTGCTTCCAGTGGATCCTGATGTAGAACTTTCAGCTAGTTCTCCAATATCATGTCTGCCTGCATGCTGCCATGCTCCCCACCATGATCCATAGTGGACTAAAGAGATAATGGAGTAAAACTCTGAAACCACAAGTGAGCCCCAAATAAAGGCTTTCTTTTACAAGAGTTACCATGGTCATGATGTCTCTTCACAGCAACAGAACACTGACTGAAACACCTGCATAAGAGTTCTCTAGCTGATTTCTTGGCTTCTTGTTGTTCTCACTCTATTTTCTCCTTTTTTGGTGTGTGCTATTTTTGTAGTAGAAACTGCACCAGGCTACACTTTTAACAGTGGCAGATCATAGGTGGCCTGTAGATTGGAGACTCCTGATAATAAGGATTAAATAACACTAAACTTTTACTGGAAGTCCATAATTTAATAATGACTTGTACATCCCCCCCCAAAAAAAAACAAAGAATACCTTTTATTTCCTTACTAACTCTCCATAAGTGATTTTTTCCCCCTTCACCTGCATGCTGAGAATTCTTCCATGCTGTGGTAGCATTTGAGGAGAAAAATGCTGAATGGTGACTCTTGCTGCAAAAAGCAAACGAGTGTTCAGAAACTTAAAAGAGGAAAGTCTCTGTGCATGGGCATTTTCTGTGGCAGGAGGTGGAGTGGGCGGGTGTATTCAACACCTTGAGCTTCATGAGCCAGCTGAATGAGTTTTTCGTTTAGACTCCAAATAAGAAAGCAGGTTTGAAGGCCCATTGTTGGATTTTGAGACTAAAGTGAGGTGTCTAATAAAAGTTTAATTATTGCTAAGCAATAAGCACACAGACAGACATTTTTTTTCCTCTCAAACACAACACATGCTGTGATATCATTGATAAAGTTTAGGGCGCATAAGAGCAAATGCTCAGAAAAAAAAAATGCTTAAGTATTCTAACAAGACCAAGGTAATAAAGCCAAAATTTACAGACAGCGGTGGACTGTAGGCGACAGCCATGCCACTGTTCCACCACTCACACCAGTGGCTGTGTCACCAGAATGTCACAGTTTAATGTGGCTTATCTCAGCTTAGCCATTTAGCCATTCAGGACTCAGGAATACTGTGCTCATATCCACTGCTTTTCTTAGAATTAACGGTGCATGGCAGTTAAGTCTGATATTGGGGAGCATCAAGTGGAACTAGATTTAAAAAGTTTTGAGCAAATGTACAGATGTAAAAAGTAGCTTTGGAAATTTTATGTGCTAAACTACAAAGGGCAACAAGACATTAACTGCTTTTTCATCTGCTAGAAGATATGAGTTGATTTGGTAGCTCTTTAAAGTAGAGAGACGGTTCAGTAGATGTAGGCAAGTACTGCAGAAGCTGATGACCTAATTTCAATCCTCAGGACCTATGTTGGGAGAGGAGATTGACCATCAATTGCCCCCCCCATACACACACATGCATGCATAGACATTCACACACATGCACATATCACAGATTAAAATATATTTAAAACACCAGTCTGGCTAAATGGAGTGAGAATTTTGCCAAATTCTATGCATATCATTGGAGAAGTAAAGCACAAGAAATATTGCAAGATGTTGAAGGGCCTGGGAGAAACAGCAACTTTTTGTTGTTGTTGTTTGTTTGTTTTTGTTTTTGTTTTTCTAAGAATAGTCAGACACGTTTGCAGCTAAAGCTCGTGTCTCATCTGCAGTTCACACTATTAAGGTTCTGGTAGTGAGCAGCCCTGAGATCTCTTCTTGTTTCCTAATTATTTTCTCTGACTCAGAGGCTAGGATGCTTTTACCTTGGTGACAAGGGGCACCAACTGCCCCTAAAATGAAACCGTGCCATGAGCCTGAGAGACAGCTCTACTCTGCACTCCGCAATTAAAGCCCATGCCTACTTCTAGGTTCCAGTTGGTCCTGTGATTACCCAGGAACTCTACCTCTCCCCACCCTCTGCCCTGCATATTTCAAGTCCCAAGATGAGACATCAAAGAAATAGTCTTTCAGATTCTATTGACCAACTTTGGCCATGGCATTAAAGCAAACTTTTGTAATTAACCCCGCATCACTGAACCTAAATGATAATGCAAATACAGAAATCTCAATGCCTTCCCTCCTGATGTCTAGATCACACAGCCTTTTTGTTGCCTCATGACTTTGTCAAGCATTTCAGTGTTCCAGAGATGGTGTGAGTATTTCCTTTTAGAATCTCTTCAGGTTGAGCAATCTATTCTCCATGTTGTAACTACCCATTGAAACCATCAGAAGGTAAACCCCCATCCTTTTAATATCAGTGAACTGAATTTCATGTAAAGCTTGAATACTGTGTACCCAGCTATATGCAGTAAATACAACTGATATTTATTTATTTATTTAAGTATTTTGTTGTTTGAGAGCTTTTTATAAATTTGTGTAATGTATGTAATGAATTTGAGTCCTTTTCACACTTACTCCCCTTGCTCATCCCTTCTGTCATTCTGATATCATGAGACTAAAGTCCAACTTTCAAGTCTTTGTTGTGTGTTGGCCATTGAGTTTGTTACTTACTCAAGTATGGGTGAGAGGTGACTCATTGGAGCAACTCATCTGTGGCTACACCTCTGAAGAAGATGCCATCAATCCTCCAAGGAGCAAGATGCCTTTACACATATGAAATTGCTGCAGTTGTGATTGACTGAATAAGATCTACATAAGCTTAAATCTGTCAGACTGGTATTTAATTTGTTCAGAGCTAAACAGTATTGTCAAATCCACTTTCTTGAAAAAAAAAGTCAATAGAACCAACAGGCAAGCAAATGATGCCCCCTACTCTCCCAGTGTTTTTCCTTCTCCTGTAGAGCTACTATCCCATGCTCAAGCAAGAATGCTGGTTTTCTTATGTACCTTCCCATTCTGTCATTCTCCACACACAACACTCAGCTAAAAAAATTTCTAAAATGTTATCAAGTACATTTATTTTCCTTCCTATGCACAACCATCGTACTAACCCAACTTTGTCACTTATATCTTGCTTTTTGTAGGATTAATATTAATATATAATAATATTTGCATTTAAATTACTAAAGTCTACTATTTTCCTTTTATTTCTAAATTTCCTCTTAAGGCTTCAAACACAAAACAAAATTTGCTATGTGTACATTTGCTTGGGGCTTTCTTGTTTCTTTATTTATTGATATTTATTATGCATGAATACAAAGCACTTTCATCATATCCATATCTCCCTTCCCTTCTCCAATGCCTCCCATATTCTCTCCCACACCCCCTTCACACTGTTATGAAACATTGTACATTTAGAGAGGAGACTTTGGAATTTTTAAGACTATGGGACTTTTAAAAGTTGGAATGATTTCTATGTTAGACTGACATCAATATGAAATACTTGGAATGAACAAGAGAGAAAAGGTTGTGACTTAATAAGTGATATGTTTGTCAAACTGAAAATATATCAGTTGTACTGGTTAGATATTTGTCAATTAGACACAAGCTAGAGTTATCTGTGAGGAGAAATCTCAAATGAAGGCATGCTTACAAAATCTGCTCATCATGCTCTTGATGATGGATTGACTTCTAGGGGCTCAGCCCACTGTGGATGGTGCCACTCTGAGTGGTATAAGAAAGCAGGCTGCAAAAACTATTAATCAAAACTTCTCTATGGCTTCTGCTTCAGTTTCTGCCTTGACTTCTTGCCATGACTTTCCTTAATGATAGAGGAGCAAGTTCCTTTTGGTCATAGTATTTTAATCACAGCAATAGAAACTCTGAGAAAATGTCCCAGGCCTACCAGCCATTGCATCTCACTACCCATGGTAGCAAACACAAGAAACTTCATCCTTTACCGTGGAAAGAATGATCCAACATGATAGATCTCTAAAGTATGTTACCATGTTGGGCTCACAGTGGCTCACAGAATCTATTTCCCATACTCCAGAATCTGTGTGGCTTTATATCATTTCAGCCACTCCTTCCTCATCTTAGTCTAATTAGAATAATGCCATTTGTATAATAGTGGTGCATATTGATGTTCTGCATGATGTCCAGATGGCCTGGATTTCTTCAAATCATGATAGGAAAAAGGACAGAACACTATCATAGCCCATGAGTAAGACTATAAATACCTTCTGTTGTCTGTTCCTTTTGTTCTAATAAAGATACCAAAGAAAACATCTACCAAATCAAATCAATGGCCACTTACTAAGCTCATGAGGTCAGCAAATACACCACATCCAGTTCTAAAGAAATAATGAGGACTACTCTTATCTTGAGTTTACAGTAATTCATATTATAGTCCACTTTTTGTCTATTCAGTTTGCTTTGTTATGCAGGGAAAAGTTTTATTCATTTAGTGGAAACATAATTATAACTGCCACCACTGCATCTTTTAGGTAATTTCTGGTGAGACTAAATATACACTCCCATTCAATGATGTATTTACTATATTTAAAAAGATATATGGAAATAGTTGCCAAGATTCCAGAGATTTGCAGTTGGTTTCTCTAGTTTTTATACCAAGAGCACAATGCTTGTGATGAGGCCAATTATAAGATATAAACATTACCTATTTGGGTACATTCTTTTATGGTTTCTATGTTCTACTATCTCTTTTGATTACACATGATCATAATTTAAAGATTATTTTGACCTTTATTTTTAATTATGTGTATGTGTTGTGGGATATTTGATCATACTGTGAAGCCCTGAGACTATGTTACTAAAGCCAACCTTGGATCAGGGGGCAGAGCCAGTGACTAGTTGACAAGAATTAGCCATAGAAAGTATGGAGGACCCAGGAAGACAGAGAGATACACATAAAGGAGTAGAGAGTGACTTAGAGATTTGTAGTCTGGAGCAACAGAGCCAATGCTGGCAGGACCAGAAACCCTGAAAGACCATAAGATCTGAGCAGCTGAGCACTGAATGTGGGTGCCATCCTCTATAGTTAAAATATTAGTCGATTCGAGGATAGCTGCTAAGCCAATGGATAAACATTATGTCTGTATACATGAGTGCAAGTCCCTGCAGACACAAGAGAGCATCAGATCCCAACAGTGAGAGTTAAGGTATTTATGAGCTGCTTGCTTGGATAGTGGCTACTGAAATTGTGTCCCCAGACTCTGGAAAACTACCAGACAAGCATGCTTTTTTAACCACTGCGCCATCTCTTAAGCCCTTGGTTATATTTTTTACTTGGGTTCCTTAGCATAACTAAAACACTTCTTGGATAGACTGGAGGTTTTCCTATGGTTTGCCATTGTCTTATTGTTATGCCAGTCTATTCTACAACCTCCTGATTACTCAGTATTGTTTTTGTAGGTAATCATACTATGGGTTATTCATTTACTATTTTCCCTAGGGGGGGAAATGTGTTCTGTTTGTCATCTCTGTAATTCAATTTATGGAACTTTTTGGCCCTAGACTTGATTCCTGTTTTAATTCACACTGTGGCAAATTGCAACTATGTTAATCATATTTTCTGAAGAAATTGCCAGTTACTATAATTATATGTGTATAATTACTTATATATAACGTTTTTGTGTTTAAATATATATTTCATCAAATTTATCATAGAATTTATTAATAAAATGACAAACGTTAAAAATTCTCACCACAGGGTACCTATAAGTTTGAAAAACCATGAAGCTTGTAGAACAGAAAAATTTTTTGTGTAGAATAACTCAGTTCAAGAATCAGGAAGGCCAACAACAAAATCTTCATTCCAAGCCCTGTTGTTAGAGAGCCTCTATCTACCTATAGTGTATACCATACCAAAACTGAAGAACTTAAGAGTTGTATATCTAAGCATGAAAAGTACACCTTGCTCTGGAATAAAGAACCAACTAGCTAGTTTCCACTTTCGTTTGCCTTTTATTTACAACCAGACCCAGCATCCGTTGGCTGGCCACTCACATTCCTGACATGTCTGAAACACTAAGTCCACTGAACAAACTTTTTTGGATATGTCCTTCACAAGCACACTTAGAAATACACTTTACCAGAGCTGGAATTACAGACCATTGGAAGCTGCCAGGTGGGTGCTAGAAGTTGAACCCAATCCTTTGGAAAAGCAGCCAATGCCCTTCATCACTGACCCATCTCTTCAGCCCCTCTATAATTTTTTATATACAAATAGTATAATTTTTAATATACAAATAGACATGAACTCAGCACAACTATGTACATTAATATGCTTTCTCTCTAGTATGAATATTCTGAAATTAAACAAGTTTGGATTGGATTAACAACTTCAAGGCTTAGTCACATTCTTCAGTTTTCTCCCATTTTGTCTTCATAAGTTTTATTTATTTTTGCCTTTTTTTCTTTTTACTTTTATTGATCCTTTGTGGATTTCACATCATGTATCCTGATCTCACTTATGTTCCCATTCCCTCATATGACCCCTCTGCCCTTGCAACCTCTCTCTAAAACAAATGAAACTTAAAAGAAAAAAAACAAAAGCCATACAAAGCAACACAATCCACTACCTTCTTCTGGCCACCAAGTGTAGATACTGCATGTATGTGTTGCAAAGACATACATGTAGACAAAATATCCATAAAAATAATACATTTAATAAAAACTTTAAAAATGAAAAATAAAAAGTAATTTCCACTCTATAGAAAAAGAGAAATATACTTTACTAATTTTCTAGGCATTCATCAGTCCAGTCAATCAGGAACCATGAACTGGTCATTGCAATAATCATCTGCCCTCTGATATTTGAATGCTATAATATAGCCTCTATTTGGGGAGGGGTCCCTAATACTCATAATTTTATTATTAATCTCAGTTTAATATTAATTTTTCTCACTCATTTGTCTTTGAGAGAGTTCAATAAGATATCTTCATTTTGATGTGGGACCAGTATTAGTACCATATTCATTACACTTTTGGTAATCATGCATTCTCTTACCCTCACCCCACAAACCAGAAGAGCATAATTAATGGCTTTGTGACCATCTATAGTATATACCATATAACAGTCTTATTGGGGATATCCATATGTTTATGGTACCTTTAATGTTTATCTGTATCTTTAATGTATACCATGCCAATTTCAACATTGACATTCACTTAAATTTGGCATCTAAGCAAGCAATGTGCCATTAAAGGCCATCCTAACTCTGCACCCAGGTCATTTCCCAGAGTTTTTAGCAGAATGATCAATCATATTCTGGAAAACATCAACAAAATACATTTACTACCCTCTCCCTTAGTGTATACATTCAGAATCCATTCTAGGAATACACTGTCCCTTCTGGCTCATGCATGTTATAATGGTACTCATGTTCATAAAAGGGAGTTGATAAATCTTAAACAAATTAGGCAACTCCTGCAAGCTGACAGAGTTTGGGTCATTTAGAGATTCAAGATTTTTAGATGTGTTAGTCACCCATTATTTAGAAAGATTTATTTATTTATTTATTTATTTATTTATTTATTTATTTATTTATGCACAATGCATGCTTTTGCTAGGAATTTAAGCTTGCCTGAAGTTTAGCTATCCTTGTGGTTCAGCTCTAGGCCTTCAGATTTTTCTGTGCTCTTTCTGAACAAGGTGAGAGCCTCTAATATATTACCAAGGATGGTCTCTGGCCTTCATACTTAGCTTTTATGACTGATGTGTAACTCTCAGCTTGCTACCTTTATTCACTACCTAAAAAAATCAGTTCACAGCATACAACCTAGTTGGCCACTGATAAATATTTTAAACACTGGGTTGCTACTTTATGCTCAAGGGTTATCTGTGCTCATCTACTACCAATTATGAGAACTTCAATTGCAATACTAGCCAAAGGGAATGAGATCCAGATTTGAAATTCCATTTAATGCCTAGTTTCTCCAACTTTGCTAAAATAGCATGTGATTTTGCCTCAGAAGCATATTGATTAGAATGCAAGAAGAGATTTGTAAAGAAAATGTTGTCAGTAGAAGAAATGGCAGAAAAGAAAATGTGAATATGTAGTGGGCAAAAAAAAATGACTAGGGATGAAGTCCTAAATTGAATTCACATGCACTTCTGAGAAAGCAATCTGTATGTGAGTTGTATAAATGTAGGAAAGAGTCATTTCTCCATGGTATTAGCTACTTTTCTCATCGTTGTGAGGACATACTAACAAAAACACCATAAGAAAGAATGGGCTTATTTTTGTTTATGGCTTTAGTGTACAAACCATTTGTTATGGAAGGCATGGCATCAACTTGTTATGTTATATTTGTAGTTAGAAAGCAAAGATAAAAGTTGTTGCTCAGCTTCCTTTCTCTTTTTCACTCAATCTGAGACCTTAAACTGTTTAATACCAACCACATTTTTGGTGGGTTTTCTCACTCCAATTAAATAAATCTAGAAGCTTTCTCATAGACATGCCCAGAGACACTTCTCTGCAAGGTAATTCTAAACTACATCAAGTTGAGAAGATTGACTATAGCAGTTTCACTCCTTTTCATCTTGACATTCAAACATAACACTTTTATGTCAGAACCTACTACCCCATATCCCTACAGACTTATAACCATTTCTTAACGCAAAAACACATCCAGTCCAACTACAAAAGTTCCCATAGTCATTGCCAGTTTCAATACTGTTTAAAGGTACAGTTTCAGAGTTTCTTCTGAGACTAACATGATCAATTAACTGTAAGATACTGTACAATAAAAAGATAAGTTGCATATAAATAAATAAATACTCACTCTTCAAAATGGAGGAATTGAGAGAGTAGCACATAAAAACAAATGTTTGCATCAAAGTAAAAATAAATTCCAGCAGGGGAGAAAAGACTGCAGCTGCATTCTGGGCATTGGGGAGCATGATGGACTGCCTCAAAGGACTTGAGTAGTCCCATTCCTCATCTTTGTTGCCTATAGTAAACATAACTCGTAGGCTAGGTCTAGTTCATGTCACTTTCTTGCTCTATGAGTATTCTATGGTTATGACAGCCATGACATCCTGGAGATTCCATCGCAGTTTTAGGCTTCACCTTCATAGCTCCACTCAGTGTCTTTCTAGAAACTTCTTGGAAAGATATCAACCCTACCACACATGGACTGAGCTCAGCACCTCCAAAAACTGTAGTATAATATGCCATAAACCCTCAGTATTGTTTATTCCTGAAAAACAGATGAGAGATTGTATGACCATCAGCACAAGCAATAGTGCAGCATGGTTTTTCATACCACCAGCCCCCAAATCACAACATACAAACTTATTAGTTATGAATGCTTGGCCTTAGCTTATGCTTGTCCCACTAATTCATGTAACTTAAATTAACCATTTATCTTCATCTATGTTTTGCCTTAGGGCTTGTTATCTTTCTTTCATTCTGTGTCTCCTGTGTCTGACTGGTTGGTGGCTGCTTGGCTATCTGGTCCTGGGTGTATCTCTCTCTTTCTTCCTCATTCTCCTCTTCACTCTTCTAGCCTGTATTCCTCCTCCTACTTATTCTTTCTGTCTTCTAGCCCCACATATCCTTCTACTGCCTAGCTATTGGCTATTCAGTTTTTTATTAGAGCAATCAGGTGCCTTAGGTAGGCAAGGTGAAACAGCAACACATTTTTACATTGTTAAACAAATGCAATATAAACAAATGCAACACATCTTTACATCATTAAACAAATACACCATAAACAAATGCAGCACATTTTTACTCAGTTACTAGTACAGAATGTACTAAAGTAACATTCCACAACATTTTCCCCTTTTTGTCTAAATAAAAAGAAAGGTTTTAACTTTAACATAGTAAGACTATATACAATAACAACAATTATCAAGTAAGAATTGCGTTTACAATATCCAGTCCGTGTGTACTTGGCAAGTTCAGAGAAAATACTCTATTATACTATCCTGGTGAGTCAAAAGCTATATTCCTAATTTGCCTTCTATCATAAATAAGGAAAACTGTAACTATAACTATCTAGTCTTCAATTCCATCAAAGGCACCAGAAGAATATATTACTTGAGTAAACAGTGGTACAGTGGAAGCCACTTCCAATACTGTAGAAATGAGAGAGCTATCTAGCTGCCTGGACAATCACCCAAGTTTTCTCTGCAACATCGTGGCATCCATCTTCTGCCTACAGTCCTAGAATATCTGGAAGACTTTTCTATGAAGCAGAATTTTGAAGGACTGTTCCAACTCATTTTGGCAAAGTTCAGCAGTCACTTTGCTTTGTGTTCTCAATGTCCAGTTTGTACAGCAGTCAAGGCAAGGGCAGTTTCTTAAATGGCTAGCTTTCCCCACAATGAAAGCAAAGTCCATATGGTGGTTCCTCAATGCCCATCTCTCTTTTCTGAAGTAGATTGGTACTGCTAGGAGCAGATATGTCTCACTGTCATAAAAAGTCCTATATTAACAAAACATTTTAAATGTCATATTATGTAGATCTTTGAAATTTTTGAAGATCATCTATCTATATATGTTTGTTTGATCTTGAAAACATACCTAACACAACTACAAGTTTGATTGCTATAGAAGACTGACTACTAAACTGCATTTCCTAATTGTTCAGTGTATTTTTAAATGAGCTGCATAAGCACAATACCCCAAACAGGAGTAGAAGCACACATACAGTATGACAAAAATAACTTTAAATTTGTATCAATATAACAAGATCCATACCTATGTAAAATATTTGAGGTTAATAGTTGTCTTTTTATACTATATTCCTGTACCTCCACTAAATGATGACAAACATCCATAAACCACCAAATGACCAAAACCATCTAACCCACCTCTTGGGAATGTGGGCATTGAGTGATTCTAGACTGCTTCCCGTTACCTGGGGGCAACAGCACCTCCAGGGCATCCTGAGAAAATTGAGACAATGGTCTAGTCCTGGAAAAACTAGCTGTAACATTCGTTGCTAAGTTTCAGAACTGTCCGCATACAGAGGGATCAGTATATATACATCACTTGTCTTGTAGTTTTTCTCAGTTTATTTCTTTGTGTCTATAGCTGAGCTTTTCAGGAGGTCTCCCCCAATCAAACTTGATCTCTATCAACCTTGAAAGAATCCACAGCCTTTCATTTCTACAAGCATAAACTCTCTTTTAATGCGTTACATTTTCTGAATTCCATTTTAAAGTTAAGACATCCCTAAAGTATCTAGGATGGTTTAATTCAGCAGTTCCTTTTACAATCCAGTGTCTCTCGATAGCTATCATTACCTCATCAGCATTTAAGAAAAAATTCAAAGGCAACACAACACCATATAGGATCCAGACTCCCTGTGTATTTCCCATTTTTATGTGATTTTTTCCTTTATATTACTTTACTGTATTTTTAAAGATCTTGTTTATTATTTTTAAACTGTTTATTTTTTCCTATGACTGTCTATATCCATTTTCTTTTCCCTCATAAGCCTACACACATTTTTAAACACACTGTATAACCTGCTTAGAGGGTTTGTTTTTTTTTTTTTTTTTTTCCACCTGGACCTGTCTTTACTATGTGTCTCTAGCCTCTTCTGGTCAAGTGGCTTTGTGATAACAGCTGGCTCCACCCACCTGAGTCCATCAGAGCCAAGCTTTATACCCCATGAGCCAGTATGAGAACTGATTTCAAATGGGAGCTACATGCAGTCAAGCTGCACTCAATTGCCCCAGCTCTAGGAAGTTGGTGCCCACACTATGGCAGGCATTTTTACTTAACTTGCTGTTTCTACTTAATGTATCAGCTGCTCAGGTGCTCATTATACTGCAAAGCATCTTAAAGGAGCCATAACTATTTTTTTCCTTCCTTCCTTCCTTCCTTCCTTCCTTCCTTCCTTTCTTTCTTTCTTTCTTTCTTTCTCTCTTTCTCTCTTTCTTTCTTTCTTAGGCCCTATGTAAAAATTCAGGTCCCAAATTGGATTGCCAAATATAGCAGGCTTTCTTTTGTGCCATTGACCAGCTCTGAAATAACAGGATTTTCTGGTCAATCACAGTTTCTTTAACAATATTTGTAGACAATCTGTGAAAACAAATACAATTTCAAATGTGTTTATTTAGTAAAAATCAGTGATAACTTTGAAACCTTTTTTACTACAATACAATTGACATAAAGTATTTTTTGTTTTTTATTAACAGACTAATATTTAATTAATACATTAAAATTGTTTTTATAATTCTTAATTCTATTGTCTTTAAATTTTATTTTATGTTTATTTAAGTGTGTGTGTGTGTGTGTGTGTGTGTGTGTGTGTGTGTGTGTGCAGGTACCTATAGAAGACAGAAGATGGATCCCTGGAGCTGTAGTTACAGGTAGCTATAAACTGTCCCATGTAAGTTCTAGGTACAGAATTCAGGTCCTCTAGAAGAGCACTACATGCTCAGAAACACTAAGCGAGCTCCTTACAGTCCTTATTTTGATTGTTGAAAGTGGTTCTTATTCGTATGAGAATAGTTACCCCCAGAATAATTTGAGTATTAAGTTTCTTATATGAGATTCACATCTCATAGGGTGTAGTGGGTAGCCATTCCAGCTTGGATCTGGAAGTTCCAACCCCATTGAGACTCTGACAGCTGTCAAGCCTACGAGGCGGGGTAAGGGGAGGCGCCTGGGGACCCGAGAGCTGGATGGGCCAGCGCTCGCTCTGTGCGCTTTCTCGGTGCCGGGATGCTGAATGGTGAAGGTGGACTGTGCAGAGCTCCAGAGAACACCGCTGGACTTGTTACACCTTCACCAGACCCTGTGACCTACCCATTACTTAATTTGTGAGTTACACCATTAAATAAATATCCTTTTAACTACGTGGAGTAGCCAAAATAATTTCTCCAATAACAGGGTGTATTTGTTTTTCCCTTCTTCAGATTCATGCTTTTATTCTTTATTTGTACACTAATATTGCCAGGTTTCTGCACTAAATCTTAGATATATGTTTTGGTGAATAACACTGATTTTGTGCAATGGTAAGCAACATACACTGTATCAGTGTAAAACTGTGCCTTGTTCTCTTTATTTATGTATTATTTTGATACTATGACACCCTTTTGTCATGTTTCAGATAAGTTTTTAGATTGTTTAGAATATTTATTCTCATTTTTCCCCAAATCACTTTTTTTTTAAATCTGGGAGCTCTCAAATAATATCATGAACTTTGACATATAATAAATATGAAATAGGAACAAACAGGAGCTAAGCTCTTTTATAAAATACCTCAAACAGGACCATAGCAAAGAAAATTGGAAAAAATTGGTTCCTTGTGCTGTCTGAAGGCAGTACTGAGTGGAAGAACCAGTAGGGCAGAAGGAGACAGAATTGTAAAACCACAGTCTTGTCTCAAGCTCTGCAATTACAGAGGCAAGATGTAGGCAAAAAGTTCTCTGTCCTTAATGAGAAACATGAAGTTTTTATCACTAGATGCATTAGCGTTTTTTTGTTTTTTTGTTTTTCATGGCTGTAAGAAAATACCTGATTAAAGAAACTAAAGGAAGAAATCATTTTAGATCCCCAGTCAGGAAGCATCAAGCGATGAAAACAATGGCCAGTTCATATTTTACTTTTAATACAGCCCAAGATCTCCAGCTCATGAAGTGGTGCTGCCCATAATTTCACCCAGTCTAAAACCCCCTCAGAGACATGTTCAAAGATTTGTCTCCAAAGTGACTCTATATGCTCTCTGGTTGACAAAGGAGGTAGCCTATTACCAGTCTACACTCAAACACATCACTTTTAACTCAATTGGTCTCCACAGCACATGATCATTTCTTAATACAAAATGCGCTTAGTCCAACTTCAAAATATTCCATAGTCTTTAACTTTCCAATATTGTTTAAAGGTAAACGTGTAAACTCTCAGACTCAGACTGTCTCTTAATTGTGAACTGCGTTAAATGAAAGAAAAAAAAGTTGCATACTTCTAATGTACAATGGCACAGAGGAAACATTCCCTGTAAAAAAGGAAAGAATAGGAGAACAGCAAAAATATACTGGAGAAAACGAAGACTGAAACCCAGTAGACTAGCACCCAATCCAGAAGATGTTGGGCATCTGAGGATTGTGATAGACTAACTTGAGATTCAAAGGGCTTGGGTAGCCATGAGTTCCAATCTCTGCTGCATAAAGGGAGCACACCTGTTTGTTAGGCTGGCTCTACTCCTTGCTTTTATTAGCAGCTGTTCTTTGGTTCTGGCAATTCTGAGATTCTGGAGTCTCCACTGCAACCTTCGTGTGATGGCTTCTCTGAACCTCCTTGCGGGGAATCTGACCACTCCACACAATTCTATATTTTAGAAGCTCTCTGAAAACAAGGTGTGAGACTGCCTGATCCCGAAAATCTTGTATTTTTTCATGACTGCAAAACAATCACAACCTGGATGGCAGAACCAAGTTCTACTTGGTTTAGAAGGATTCCAGGCCACCTGGGGCCATAGTCCCACTGTCCTTTCTTTGCTGACCCCACAGAACCATGTTCATAGGTGACTGATTTTCAGCAGGGAACTCCTCAGTTTGGGCTTTCTTCTTTGAAGTGAACTTACATTTTCACAAATTGAGCCTTTGATGGTACATGTGGGGTCTTTCCTGATGAACCAATACATTAATCTATTTAACAAATTTACTTTCTTTGAAACTGAAACTGGAAACTTTTCTGCAACTCTAAACTTGTTCACACTTTTTTCCTTGCCGAATTTCACCTATTCAAATATTGTTCTGTGTGTTTTTTTCACTGTAGACTTGGATGACATCAATGTGCATTAATCATGATATAGTCTAAATGGTACCTTATTTATAAATTCCCTCAGCTAAACAAATTCATTAATTACTTTTTAACTCTGTTCCAGGATATGGGCATGATGCAATGCAGCCATATTCCCATGAGATAATAATGATTGTGTCTTGTTTCCTGATGGGTGCCCTGTTCCTCTCTGAAATGTTGTGAACTGGGCCTGTATTGTTAAAATTCACAGCATTCTGTCCTTCCTCTCTTCCATCAGACTGTCATATTAAACTCCACTTAAGATCTTTAAGGCATTTCCAGCCTGAAGTTTTAAATCTTTTCCACATTATGCCCACAAACTAGTTCTAAATGTTTAGAATCACATAATTACATAATCAGTTTATTCCAGCAACAGACCAACTTCTGGGCAGTAATTTTTTATATTAATTGTTTTTCTCATTGCTGTGATGAAAATATCCTACAGAGGCATCCAAAGGAAGGAAAGGTTCATTTTGTCTTATAGTTTGAGGGCTCACAGTCAGTCATGGGAGGGGAGGGAGAAATGGCAGCAGGAATATAAGGCGGCTGCCTCACTAAGTATGTAATCATGATGTGCTGAAATTGAAGAATTCTGGTGTCCAGTTCATTTTCTCTTTCTTACCTAATGTACTTACCCAAGCCCACATAATGCCATATTTATGATGTGGCTTTCTACCTCAATTTACCCAGTATAAGCTCCCCTCCAAGAAATGTGCCTAGGTATTTCTGTACAGAGTATTCTATATTTTGTTATGTTGACAATTGATATAAAGCATCACCCTGTAGCATTTGGATATTTCACAGCTTTTGATTTACTAGTTTCCCATTTGCATCTCTTCATGTAAGAATACTGGGTTCCTTTACATATATATTCTTTTGGAATGAAAAGGGGGGAATAGTCTGTCTCTTAGCCACTTCAACTGGTTCAGTAGGCTTTGGATATTGAAGGCCAGTGCTAGAACTAAAAATTATGGCTGGCTAGGTAT
Source organism: Peromyscus leucopus (assembly GCF_004664715.2). Classification (NCBI taxonomy): domain Eukaryota; kingdom Metazoa; phylum Chordata; class Mammalia; order Rodentia; family Cricetidae; genus Peromyscus; species Peromyscus leucopus. The sequence goes on along the minus strand of NC_051066.1, from coordinate 40,233,002 downwards.
CCATTAAAAGCAATTCCCAAGAGAATGGTGCAAGATATAAGAGGTCTTGAGGTGACTTCAGATTTCGGATTATGCTTGCTTCCTTTCCTTATAATATTCATTTCCAGATGAATATTTCTAGGGACTGGGGAAGGCAGGCAGAGAATTGTCTTCAACCTGTATTTATCCTTATCAATTAAAGCTCTAGAACTATGAAGAAGCAACCAAAAATAGTATGTAAGCTGGGTCAAACAGAAGTACAAGGTGATAATTACCTGAACATGCTTGAATTGCAGGCATCTGAAAAGGTATGAAGGAAATCTGACATATTTTCTATATGCTTTGCAGAAGTTTCCATTACTATTAATTTGGAAGAATTATTTTATAAGTATTGTGGTGCAAACAGAAATTGTTAAATACTGCATTGAACTAATTTTTAAAAAGAAACTAAACCCATGATAGGTAAGACAAACATTGACAGAAATCTGTCCATGGGCACTCATTAACAATATTGTGGTTATTTGTATTTGCTGCTTTCAGTTTCCAGGTCAGCATTGTTCACTGGAAACTGAATGGCACATTTGTTACCTTAATTTCGTTGAACTTTTTTCTATGTTTAATTCAAAATCCTTCCCTCTTAGTGAACAAGCGTTCTGTAAGTATGCACATCCTCTACTTAACATAAACCTCTGAAGCATGACCTGAAGATTACTTAAACCCCATGAAGCAGAACTGGATAGTGGGTTCTAATTGCTCAGGCAGGTAGAACTAAGTATGTTGTGTCTGTAGAATATATATTTGAAACAAATATAAATTTGTTTCAACCCCTTGTTTCTGATTAAAGCAGATTTCCCTGCATGTAAGATTCACCATCAACAAATTACCTCTGTTCAACTAGGTTGATAGTTAACTCAGGTGACTGTTCCCCTTTAGACCCTAACTCTTCTTCTAACCTTAATCTACCTCCAAATATCTGAAATATTGGAAAGGAGGCAAACCTGCAAAGCATCACCACCAGGCTGGTATAACAAATGTGATAGAGAAGCAGATACTACATAACTTGCCTAGGCAATGCCACATATTCAGCTATTACTTTTCTCACTTCTGTGATTTTTGCAGCCTGCCTTTGGATATTAAACTGAATCTGAGCACATAAGAAGATAAAAAGCTATAGGGCTAATTTATCACTTTTAACTCTCCAAACCACATGTTAAGGTTTAAAAAGTCTTTAACAGATATGAGTTGTATGTATTACTTCTTATTTTTATTTTTAAATAAAACACTTCTGTATAGGAACCATATCTTCCATCCAACACACATTTACATTTGTTTTGCAATAACCCTTACATAAGAATAAATGCCTAAATCTGACCTCATTTTAACCTTTAAAAGAGAGAGCCACCTCTCCAGGACATGTCTTCCTTATGCCATCCCTTCTGAATCATCTATAAGACTCTCTGGGTTCTGGCTGCTGAGTCCATAAAGATTTGCCTGAGCCATCCAACACACACTGCTCTCCATTGCTTTGGAACAGCACACCTCTTTTTGAGAAGGATTCTGCTGGATTCCCATCATCATGTCGTTTCTAGGAGAGCTGGGACATTATTTTGTCTAATTGACAATTTTATTTTATATCTGGCAACATAAGTTTATTTTGGAATAAATAACCAACCTGTTGACTGTGTTTGCATTAGTCATTAGAATAAGCATCCCTGATTTAGATTGTATTCAACAACATCTCAAATTGGATTATGAAAAAAAATTGCAGTCTCTTCAGGGTAGGCATCAGCTTAGGCACTACCTGAAATCTCCAGTTCTATTTTCAGGTTCACTTGAGATTTGTCAAAACTTTTTATGTTTTAATGATTTTTATCACCAGGAGGCTGGACTGGGTTTCTGTTTTCCTGACATGATCTATACACATTTTAATGTTAAAGAATATATATATATATATATATATATATATATATATATATATATATATATATATATATATGCCTGTCATTTGGGACTTGAAAGTACTTTCAGGAATTTGGCAATTGCTATTTACTCCATGTAAACTATTAAATGACTGCTCTATCCAGAATGGATGATTTGAAGTGTGATTTCAAAATATTACCATGATGCAATTGCTCTACTGCTTGTAATTGAACACTGGTAAATACAAGAGAAAAATGTTTATAAACAATATAGAACTTCATTATTGTGAAACAGCTACAATTTTTCCCTTCCCATTTGATTATAAACACTTAAATTTATTAATGAATGGAAAACAGCAAATTGAATCCCAGAAAACCTAATTTAGAATGGGAACTGGAGACAAAAAAAATGCATGTTTTATGAGCTTTGGTGAGAGACATAATGTAGGAGGAAGATTATATAAAGGAGACTTTATTAGTGTCCTTAACTGCTGAACCAAAGGATCACAAGCTGGGTGATAAATCTAAAACCAAGGCATCAAAAGGAATATGATCCCTCAGAAATCCAGAATACTTTTTTTTATTTTTTTTTATTTTTTTTTCCTATGCTTTCTTTTTACATTATCTATTTATGCATTTAGTGGTGTGTGTGTGTGTGTGTGTGTGTGTGTGTGTGTGTGTGTGTGTGTGTGTTGGATGGATGCATGCTGTGGTGGACGTGTGGCATGGTGTGGTGGATGTGCGATTTAGAGGATACCTTGTGGGAGTCATTTCTGTCCCTCTGCCATGTGGGTTCTGGAGATCAAAGGCCACCAGCTGGGCAGAAAGTGACTTTGGATGCTAAGCCATCTCAAAAGACTTCAGAATTATTCCTGAATCTCCCTTGCTTCTGTTTGCTGACCATCACTCTTTATCAGTCCTCCTGGAAGCTGCATCACTCAATATCTGCATCTGTGATTAGATGGCATTATCCTAGACACCTTCACCTACATTTCTTTCTTCCTACTTGTAAATACCCTACATCTAGTAAAGTAAAATTCTGAGGTACAAAGAGAAGTAAGGAAGTCAATTTATCCCTATGTGAAAAAGGTATGGCATTATCCAAAGAGAAATAAGAAATTTAACATTTATTTTTTGAAATTTGCGATGTAACTTACTCTACAATAAATGTGTATGGACAGTTTAAAGATAAACATCTTGTATACATGCATGATACCTAGGTTTTAAAATCTATAGGCAGAGAGTGGGTATAAGATGAAAGAATTAGTGATTGACAGTGTATGGGTATTAATCACAGTTATATGAATTCTATTTGACCAAGGAAATTTTTCAGAACAGGATGTTGCAAATATGTTGCGCAGCAACAATGTTGAAATTAGCAAGGAGTTGCAAAGGAAATCAAACACTAGCAGGGGTACATCAAAGGAAAAAATAATTTTAAAAAGAACAATGGTTAATATTTTTAATTTTTTTATATGAAGGGAAATCTCCAAACTGTGAACAGTTTTTCTCCTTATACACAGTGAGTTTTGTTACGATATACATTTCAATTAAAAGAAAAATAACAACAAAGAGAAACTCTGTATTAGGCAAAACTGTAGATATCATTTCAACTTTGAAATAATTCCCAGTTTTGCCACCCCCTGCTTGAATGTTCAATGTAAGTTGGTCAAATGGATAGAACCAGACAAGCTGTATTTGTATGCTTGTGAATATATTGGCTGCTATAGCAGAATTTTAAAACAACATGACCAAACCTGGACACAGATAAACTGGCTTCCTGCCTCAGCCACTCGGTGACACTCACCTGCTGTGAAGGATGCTTGATCATCAGATCAGAACATCAAAGATCAGATAATTACATTCATGAGAGAGCTGCTCATGTAATTACTGCTGAAGATGCTAACAAGTCCTGAGATTGTAATTACAATTTAAATAAAAACTTGTGGGCTTTGATCCTTTAACAGGTCACATTTAAAAGGCCAATGTCATCGTATGACAAGCAACATGGCCATTCAGTAAACCTCCCCTACCTGTGTCTCCTCACAGATCAAGTATGGGCATTTTCTTTTCATTTTTAATTATTAATAATCATGGTTTTGTAGCTCAGCATGCAGCTTCAAATTTGCTTTGAGTCCATGCAAAGTGGTGGAATTAACAGTGGAATGTGTGTTGGCTCTCTTGGGTTTAGTGCAGACTCTTCTACTAACTTGTTACAGCAACAACAACAAAATCAGACCCTGACATTTGGAAGTCCTGGTTCTCCTCATTTGCAAAAAGAGGAACATTGATGCTACTTTCCAATGTTTCAAGGTTTGCGCTGTTCAAAGCAAACTGTCATAACAAATATCATATATTGGTATTAAATGAAAGACATTTAGTTTCTTACTTTTCTTGATGAAGGTGGATCAGACTGCCAACAATGCCACTATCTCCTGAAGGACTCTCTCTGATTTGAGGATGGCCACCTTCCCCGTGCCTCTACCTGCCAGAGAAGGTGTGAACAGGTCCCATAAAAATCAGAAGACTCTCGACAACCTTCTGACTTCATGTGAACCCAATTACCTCCCGAAGCCCTTATTATCAAATGGATTCCCCCTGAGAGTTAGAACTTCAAATGTGAATTGGGGACACAGTTTATGAAGCAGCAATGACACAAACTTGTAAAGAGCAGAATGATTCTTATGCAAAGACAGAATATATTTTCAAGTTATTAAGGGAAATGATGTCAAGCTTTGTGCCTAACAGGTACTGATTATTCCCACGGGGATTTGATCTACTTTTTCATTCCCATGAACTGTGGGAACAATTTTGAGGCTACTTCTAGGCAGGGGTGAAAGATTACATTGTGCATTGACTTACTGATGTTTAAACCTAAGAACCCAAAATCATCTTAAAACTCAATGGAAAGTTATGACCAGAGGAGCAGGTGTCAAGTGGTCTGCTAAGGGAGATATTATGCCTCACTGACACAGAAAGTAGAGCCCAAATCCTCAAGTTCTGTTTTGATAACAGGAGCAAACTTACCCAGAAATGCAAAAACTCTTGTAAATGAATACAAAGGCAAAATTGGACCAGCTAGAAGGAACAAACATTTACACTTAGAAGGGAAAAGAGGTAGGAAGTACATTTAATACTCATCGAAGTCTCATCATGATATCAAGAGGTTGTTTCCATCAAAGCAGTTCTGGAGTCTGAAAAAAAAAATGACAAGTAAACAGAATGATTCTTTCACTCATATATTCTATTAGGATGGCTTACTGAGCTGTTATCTATACCAGGCACTGTTTTAGGCAATAAGAATGGGAGTAAGTAAAAATAAAAATAAATAAATAAAATAAAAATAAAAAAGCTTTGCTATCCTCCTGAAGGTCATATTGTAAGGGAATAAGATAATAATAGTAAGGGATCAAATTACACATAAATTTCAGGCAGTAGGAAACCCTTTGAAAGAAATACACTGTGGCAATGTAATGAAGGATTGTTGACATGAGTAAGGCAGTTTTGTTATAGACATAATATCTCCTGCCAGTATTCAGGTAGTAAGCTTCAGATAATGAGCTTTATGACTTTTGTTGTTGCTGTTCTTTCATTTTGTTTTGTTGTGTTGTGGGCCTTTTGTTTTGGCATTTTAGACTGATTTGTTTGTTGTTTGCTTGTTTTGATTTTTATTTGGGGGTGTGTTTGTTTTTGTCGAGAGAACAAGTAGTAGGTTAGATTGGGCAGGATCTAGGAGGAGTTGAAGGAAGGGAGCTACATGATCAAAATATATTGAATAAAAATATTTTAGATGATAAACAAATAAATGAAATAAGTGGATCAGTCAATGTGATAGTTAGTGTAAGGTTCCCCAGGCCTGAGCTTGGATATTATGGAATAAATTACAAGCTATTAGAAAAGGGACATGGGCCGGGAGGTAGTGGCACACGCCTTTAATCCCAGCACTCAGGAGGCAGAGGCAGGCGGATCTTTGTGAGATGGAAGCCAGCCTGGTCTACAGAGTGAGTTCCAGGAAAGGCGTAAAGCTACACAGAGAAACCCTGTCTCAGGGAAAAAAAGAAAGAAAGAAAGAAAGAGAAAAGGAACATGGAAGTTGTCATTAATTCTGAAATGTCTTACATCAATTATTTACTCGGCTTTTATTTCATCATCTCAATGGGGTGCAATCTTTCTGCAAACAGAGAATAACCTGAATTTGCATGGGACCCAGTCTCCTAGGAGAAATCCTTAAACATAGAAGAGGGGAGAATGATAGGCCAAAGATATGATACATGGCATCAACAGCAATTTCCTGCCATTTCCGATGATGAAGAAGGAAGAGAGCCATTTCCTAAGTTAGAGTGACACTTAGAAGCTGAGACTATCACCCTTTATATGGCTAGCAGCAATATGGATTCTTCAAATCAATATCTAAAGTTGCCCAATACCTCAAAGAACCAGAAAACTGACCTACCCTTAGTACTTCATAAAGGAAAACAGCCTGCCTGCAGATACTTTGATTTCCCTCATGACAAGCCTATGGTGTGGTAAACATCTAACCCATGGATCTTTAAGATAATGCAATTGTATTTGTTTTAAGCCCCCAAGTCATGGCAGCAAGAGAAAATCAATTCAACCAGCTTAGTAAAAATAAACTTAATTTCTAGGGAAGAGTATTCCAGATTGAAGAAACAACAATATAGAGGCCCCAGAATAGCAAGAGGTTTACTGTATTTGATAAGCAAATAAACAGGAAAATGAATACTCAATAGACCTGAAGCCTGATGGGAAAGGGAAGAGTGAAGTGAAGTAGAATGAAGGAAAAAGTTTGGTGGGATTTAGAATTTTACTGGCTCAGGGGTGGGCTCTGGATATATTCTTAATGTAATTAAAAGATAGCCTGCCTCTATCTTAGACTTGAAAGCCATTTTATAGAAGAGACAAATTAGGTTCATTCATGTTTCTTATTAAATCTCTGTTTCTCAAGGATTGGGTTATATCCCACAGTAACCTTAGCTATAAATGGTCCTTTAATGCTTGTTCCAGGGAATGGTAACCACACCTTTGTTTAAAAAAATTAAGACTAACCTTACAGCTATATCTTTGTTTCAGGAGGTTGTTATGCCCAACTTGTTCTTACATGTTCTGCTTCTGTAACCATGCCTACTTGCTTGCCAAATCCCCCATTTTGAAATCCCCTACTCCTGAATTATAAAAGCCTTATTTCTCCCATGTTCAGTGATGATTTCTTGAGCTCTTCCTTTAAGGAGAAACAGTCCATGGACATGGATTAAAAAGCTTGCTTTAATTAATTTGGCCATGATGACTTGGGTCACTGGTCTTTCTCCTCTCATCTGGGATTAATAACACTGAAAAGGTTTAAGATATGACATCATTTAAACATTATTCTGGCTGTTCTGTGGTAAATGGGAAGATAAAAAGTAACAAGAATGACTGGGGAGTAACATATTGGTCCATGTAAGAAATGGCATTGCATAGGATATTGGCAATGTGCATGGAGAACAAAGGTGAAATTAGGATGAACCTGGATTTGGAAAACTGGAAGTTCATGAAAGAGTCTCAAGTGACTCAGCATTTTTGCTGTAGGGAATTGGCTGGCTGTTAAAACTGTTTCTTTATGTGGAAGAAATTGGAGAGGAAAACCTAATCCCTGTTGATTACAGATGATAATCAGTCAGGAAGCCGAATCTCAAAATATACATTTACAAAGTGCTCTGGGAATATGTGGATTTCTTGTTTGTAGGAGACTTATCATTTTCTCTAATGTGTATTTAGAGCATGTATTCAAGGATGAACTCCATGTAACTGAATATAATTCCTTTAGCATCTCCAAAGATGTGACTCCTGTGCTGCGAATGCTCTATTCCCAGGAATATGGAATTTTAACTTACACAGCCATGTGGTATATTAGTCAGGTATCTTTTTATGACACCTTACTTTAGACATCGTGAAAAAGAAAACAAGATGGAAAGAAATACACATAAAGCAATGTCACTGTACTATTCAAAATGAAGAATACATAATCTACAACCTCCAGCATTAAAGTAACAGATTTCATCATATAAAAAAGAAGAAGAAATTAAGAAATAATCAAATAAAAATGATCAATAAAAATGGAGGTCAACTATCTGCATTTGAACAGAACCTTTGTAACAACCATAGTAAATATGTTCAAGATAAAGCTAGATCAAGTCAAACTGTACAGTGCACTTTTCAGAGAAGTAAAAATTATGGAGACAATAAGGAAATTTCAGAAATGAAAACTTTAATATTGGAAATGAAAATGCCAACAGATAACAAGATTAACAATTAGGTACTATTGTGAAAATGGAACTGATGAATTTAAAAGAGAGCAGTAAAAATTATTAAAGTGAGGACCTCATGGAATTCGACTACTCCTTTAAAATGTCATTAGTGACATAGACTCACTCCCTCACAACAATCCACAAGGGCAAATTATTTAAAACAAAATCAACTATTCTTAATCTCTAAAATTCTCCTGTCCTAGTCTTGCCTCAATGTGACAAATGGTCCATGTATAACTGTGGCCAAGAGGATGTCTATGGTCTTTCTCCATCCAGCCTCCACTTCTCCACTTACAGGGTGTTGAGGCACTCGGAGAATACTGGTTTCTTTTTAGTGGTTTTTTTTTTTTTTTGGTTTTTCGAGACAGGGTTTCTCTGTGTAGCTTTGAGCCTTTCCTGGAACTCACTTGGTAGTCCAGGCTGGCCTCAAACTCACAGAGATCCGCCTGGCTCTGCCTCCTGAGTGCTGGGATTAAAGGCATGCGCCACCACCGCCCGGCTGAATACTGGTTTCTTAGTGACTCCTACCACAGCTTTTTCACTGAGTAGAAGTTTCATGGTGAGAGATGCATGGCAATAAATCCAGATGTTCTCACTAGAGCTTCTCACTCATGAGCTCAAGGTGTCATTCTTCCAAAAACAGACCACAATCTCCACACTCACAGATTTTGTCACTGGGTAAATCAAGTCTAGCTCCATAATCTCTTCCCCAAAACTTAATTATTTGAAATAGTTGTAGGAAAGGACAATCACCAGGTCACTCTTAAAAACAACGAAGATTTTGAGAGTAAGCAATTTTAAAAAATGAGGCTACTAACTCATTAATTACGAACTATAGGATGTCTTCCAACAGACAGTCAAGGAAAAGGAAGAGCTAAAAGGCCTTTTAGAGTAAATGTCAATGCCTGGCCTCAAAACTTCCCCTCCAGAGTGGTCTAGATTTAATTGAATCTGACTAAAAAGAAGTTGATACATAAGGGCATTGTTGAAAACTGTTTAGCAATCACCTGGCAATTAGTGTAGCCACACAGTTGGCATATTGCCAATAAAACCCAGCAGTTTAATAGAAAAGGAATCCAGAAAAGAGATAATGCAAGAGGCTTCTACATTATGTCATCCCAGATGACTACAAAGTAAAACCCTGGAGGGTGCCTCCTCCAATCTCTTGACTGATATCAAAAACAAGTACATGAAATAATGTTTATGTAATTAAATTTGGATCTATACAATTTGACATGTGCTACATTCATAATTAATGCAAAGAGGGGAAGATTCAGAGTACAAAAAGAAGTGACAACAAATGCAGACATGGATCTACTATAAAAAAAGACAAGAGTCAAAAATGTCAAATGTGTGTAAAGTGTGAACTGGATAGCCTTTTCTTTTTAGTGGTTTTATGAAGATACAAAATTATATAAAGTAACTTATAACAGCTCGTTATCACAACCATAGTGTATGCCATTGTGATATGTATGACAACATGACAAAGATGAAATCGAGCACATAGGAATGGTATTTCTGTACCATACCTCATACTTCTCTTTACTAAAGAACGAAAGGGTGCTGTTATGAGTTAAATGCAAATTATAAGCAAAAAGAAAATAGTGTTGGAAATACAGTAAAAGTATAACTCAGTGAATTAAGATGTCATATAAGAAAATTTTAATGCAAACAAGAATTGTCAAGAAAGAAGAGAAGAACAAATGAACAAATAGTCCTAAACTGAGAAGACAGAAGTGATGTGGCAGGTGTAAATCCAAATGTCTAGGCAGTCATTTGGATCTAAAAAAATAAGCTATATAATATTAATGAGATGATTGAATGATTTAGAGACTATATGAAAAAATTCCTTAAAATAGAATGCAGACAAGAAACACAATTTACCTTCAGAGTGAGTCACGATGTGTGGAGACAGGAAGGACAGATGAAGCTATATCATGTAGACAGCAACCACGAAACAGCCAGAATGATTACACTAAAATCAGAGATACCAACTTTAAAACAGAGAATATTAGTAAAAACGATGAAGATAAAAGAATCCATTAGGAATACATAACAATTATAAACATATATTCAAATATGCACATCACAATTGAGACCCCAAATACATAAAAGTTGGTAATTTGACAGTAGTACTTGGATGTGTAATTATTAAATTTTCAAAGACAGAATAATTAAGCACAGGTAAATATGAAATTAGAATCTGTTACTAAAAGCTAGGCTCATTTACACACATAAACACACTATATTCACATAACTTCAGTGTGAGATGGAAAACACAGATATCCAGCCTTTTACTCCAGGTTAAAAAGATCTAAAAGTTGAAACTATGTGGAAATAAGACAGCAACTGCTTATGCCATAAGTTCCTGTACATACAAAGTGAGCTTCAGGGTCTGGGGTTACAGTTCAATTGGTAGAGTGTCTGCATAGGCCATGGGTTCTATCACGCAGAAATTACTTTTCCTTTACAAATGATATTTAATTGTTCAAAGTTTGGTTAACTGGATAGGAAGGGAATACTGCAGATTTCCTCTTGATCTAATAATGATATATCAACTACATATGTTTGTTCCCCCCAAAAAGTATCTGTTACAATTTGTACTTTGTATTGTAAGTGACTAAACATTTATTCAGTGTGTGTGTGTGTGTGTGTGTGTGTGTGTGTGTGTGAAACATCTTAGCTGATATGATTCTCTAGGGTGTGAATGTCAACCAAAACAAGAAATACTTTCTATCATATTGAGTTTAAGGTATAGTGACAGAAACAAGTAATTAACCAAGAGCTTATTCAGATAATAATTGGATTGATTAAGCATGACAGCATTAGAAGAGCCTATAACTTAGTGATTTAACTTAATCTGAGAAGAAAGGCAAATGTTTGAAAACAGAAGTATTGATTGAGCTGAGATGTGATGAAAAGGAATTTGGGTGAATGATAAGGAAGCATAATCTCTAAGTAGATTCTCACATGAATGTCAGATGGCTGGAAGGTTAGAGAGCTGGGAACTTTCCTATAGTATGCTTATTCCTTTTTCTCTCAGTATATTTATACACGTGTACTAATCATTTAATACATTGCTTTAGCGTGGCCTCTGGGCTTCCAACTCTTTCCATTTGCTTTGGCATTCTTTGTAAGATTATTGATTAGTATGTCCACAATTCTCAAATATTTAGGCTAAATTACTACCTTGAAATACTTTAAGCAGTTTTTAGGGCTCAAGAACAAATTTTGGTAAAATATTTAATTTTATGTGGCTCACTCTTAATAATGGAAATAAATTAGGCTGTAGGCATGAGCCATACCATGTTCCTTCTGAGTATCTGTGCATTGACATGTGTCTGAACCTTTGATTTTTAATATTCTTAGGTGTAAGTACTTTTGTAGTAGTTTTTATGGTCACGAATCTCTGGCTACCTTTATTCCCTTTTAACCTTCCAATTTGCTTATTCTTTTAAGCACTGTACATGTGATGATTACTAAATTCTCAATGAGTCTTGGTGTGGTGGTGTGGTACAAGCCCCAACACAAGGGAAGCAGAGGCGGGCAGACCTCTGTGAGTTTGAGTCAACCTGGTCAATGCGGGTCATCCAGAAATATGAATGACAGCCTGTCTCAAAACACAAACAAATAAAAAGTTTAATGACAGTATTACTAGACTATTCTACGTCTATATTAGCCTGCAATGCTTCTTTGTATGTTCATGTCATACATACATGTTGTGCTGTGCAGAGCGCCTATTCATTGGCATTTTCTTCATGAGCATCCTCATGTTAACTATCTGGCCTGTGGTGATTAACTAAGTGGTATTTTCACCTCTACCACCTCCCCATGTCACACTGGAATGTGAGACATTACCTGGTGACCTTCTGTGTGGCCCCACTGCCACCTGGTGGTACATGTACACAAAAGGCAGCAAAGCAAGGGATAAGTTCCATCTACACAAAACTTACATGTTCACAGAGGCATAGCTTAAACATTTTTCATTTCTAAGTCTGGACTCTTTTAATGAAGTATATACAAATTCCTAAAAATCGTTCATGATAAAATGGTTAATGGTAGAGCAAAATGTCCTTAATGAAGAAAATGTGAATGGAACAAAAACCAACTTTTAAGTTTTGAAATACCACCTTGAATACTCCAAGTGCTTTTTAAGGATAAGAATAGATTTTGGTAAAAAACTCAACTTAGTTATCAATTTAACATTTTTTTAAGGAAAGAACAAATAAACCAACACGAATATATATCATGATAAATTATTTGAATTGTGTAGCTCTTGTTCATGCCCTGGGTTGAGTTCCAATCATTTCCAAGCTAAGACTTCCAAAACTAAAGTTTTTTATTATTTTTTTAAATTTCTTGCCTTTATGTTTAGTTCATCTGTCTGTATTATAATGTAGATTACAATGAAGTCATGTGTTAACTGGTATATTTTTCAAAGTCTGGTAATTCCATTATATTACCTGAAATACCATTTTTAAGGAAATAATATTGTAAAATATCACTTGGTCTCTCCCTGTTCAAATGTGTCCAATTCATTATGCTTTGGTGAATGAATTGTGAAACTCTAGTGTTGACTTCTCTTATCCACTATTTCTATTTTCAGAGTTTCTCATTTGAGACTTTTCCACATGTCACAGTTGTGTGTATGTGTCAATATAATATGGATATCTCATATGAGTTATTCTTATATACTGTGGTGTATTTTTGTATTAGAGCTAACTGAGTCAGTGTGTGTACATAGTCTGTATAAATCAGTGCTTTGCATTTTTAGCAAGCTTCTCCACATAGTGCATCTGGCTCTCAAAAATTCTCTTACTGTAGAAACGGGGAAGAAAATAGACTAATTATCTTTATTTTGTGAGCCAAAATATAGAAATCTAAACTGACAGAAGAGAAAAAACTTAATCTAGTTTTAACACCAAAGGTTTTTGTCTTTGTTTTTTTCCCTATGTCACAATGAACATTGGACAAGATTCTATTGCTTTTTGAATGCTCACTAAAACCTAACACCCTTAAAGGATTCAGCATACTTCTCAGGAAAGGATTTCAGGACAATGTGGTACAGTAAAGGGCATGATCTTTGGTTTTACCAGGACTATGACATAGCATAGCTAAAACAACAAAACTATAACACACCCCTTTCCTCTCTGTTTAATAAGAGGATTAGAGTTACTTTATGCAAAGCTCTTAGCACGGTGCCTGGTTTATAGTAAGCATTAAGATGTCCATTATCATTACGAAGAAAACACAAAGCAACAATATTCATGTGGATCAGACTGGTACTATAAATCGGTCCTCCTCGATAACTGAACTGACAATATGTTACCTGAAACTCGCTACTAGATATTACTCCAGAATTTGAGAGCTTCTCTGTGGACCCATGTAGTGCCCAGCATCTCATTTTTACTGAAGGGAGGAAATGTATGAATGTCATTAGTTTTGATACTTAGTTTACAAATCTGGAGTTAGTTAGTCCCAGTCCACTGGTCCATAAGGATACATTTTATTCCTAACCATTTAACAAATTATATGTAATAAAATAAATAAAAAAGAAAGAAAGAGAGAGAAGAAGAAGAAGAAGAAGAAGAAGAAGAAGAAGAAGAAGAAGAAAAGAAGGGAGAGAGAGAGAATAAAAGAGAGAGAGGGAAAGAGGGAGGGAGGGAGGGAAAAAGGAAAGAAGAAAGAAAGAGAGAGAGAGAGAAAGAGAGAAAGAAGGAAAGAAAGAAAACTTAAATTAGATCTATCACTAACAGAGGAGAGAATTTTCACAAGACCACAAAGTAACAGCTCAAATGAATGCCATCATTCCTGTCTGTAGGTTATGCCTATGTAGTCAAACATCTGTATGCGTGTTTCCCTGACACAAAGCATACATTCCCTGACAAGAAGGAAAATCAACCAGTGTAACGTTTCTCTATGGATGAGCAAGTAAAATGAGTGGGGATGTCCCAAGGATTAGGTAAGAGAGGATGTGGATGCTTGTGTTCAGATTCTACCTAGTTTGGCCTCTAACCAAAGAATGCTAAGAGAGCACAGTAGGTGGCCTGGAGACAAAACCAGAGACTGTAGCATAGAGATCATGTTACAGTCGGTGAAGAGGCCAAAATGTCCTCAACATAGCAAGTCCTGCTTCAAAAATATGGGAAAGAGGCCTGTGCTAGAGAAGACAACTCTACTGTTTGCTCGTGTTTTAGAAGAGAGGTTTCAGAGTAAAACACTCACGTATAAAACATAAGGGGTAAAGGAAATTGATAGAATAAAAATGATCTTCAGGAGAAAGTAAATGCCTAGAAGATTAACTAGCAGTCTCTTTAGCCTAGTTATAGTAAATGACACACAGGAAGAAAGTAAAAAATTCAGCGACAGAAGAGTAGTTCTAAGATCGGTTGTCAATGTGTTTAAGAAAGTTCATACTTTCCATTCAAATACTAAAATGTTGCACATGTGATTTAGCATATTTGTAACTCTCGCAAAAGTATGCTGCTACTTCTAAGCAAGTGTGTGATATAGAGTTTACAAAATAAATTATTTTCTTCATACACATAATCACCTGAAAATCCTTCAGGAAGTGAATCCCACAAATGTGTTTAATTTACATGTTAATTTTGACAAGATGATTATTAACATCTGAATTCATGGCACACAGCAAACATTCTACCATAGAGTCTCAGATACAAGCAGCAAAATAAAACACAGCAGCTCAGTCAGAATGAAGTCTTAGGGAGCATATAGAAATCCAAGCCCCATAATGTATCGTCTGCAAGTCAGACAAGGAAATTCTTACTAAAAGACTATAGCAGCACATCTCCAGGCTGAAAGAAGAAAGAGGGAAATGTGAGAAGTCCCAGTCTTTAGGTACCTGAGTCATCAAACGGAAATTGTTAGATTCTGGTACCATAATAAAGACTCAGGAGTACTCAGCTCTTGCTCAGAATTAACTTTTAGGGGGAAATAAACGAGCTGATTAATAACTGTCTCTATGGTTCGGTTATAATGAACAAAGCACAAGGAAGGAAGTAAAGGAACCTGCAACAGGAAAGGGCATGAAACTGAAACACCCCAACATACTCAGAGGGAGACGCATACACAGCCAAAATCTATCTCATGGAAGTCTTGTCTGGCTTTAATGAAGAGGTGACACTTTTAAGAAGAACTGTTTTGAGTGTTCTTCCCCTGGTTTCCCATTCTGGCTACATGATAAATGTCTTGGATCACCTGCCCACTTCCTTAAGCTAAAGCCATTTCTACTTTAAAAGAAGTAATTTGGAGTTTTGGATGTGGTGTCTGTTGTCTAAAAAAAATCAAAGGAAGTAAAAAAAACCACCAAACCCCCTACATTATGCATTCATAATCAATTACCACCAAGGTCCACAGAAAGTAATTCCAGTTGGCTTCCTTGACAGGTACGTTTATAGGATTTAAACACACTCTCTCCTTTGCTACAGTTTATTTCCATACACAATTGAGCAAACTGATGCTTTAGAGAGATTAAGAAATTTGCTAAATTTATGGTAATGAAAACAGGAGTATGGTCTGATTTAGGAACTTAATACTCTGTCTCTACAACCACATCTAGAACTTTATTCAGCTTTCTCTCAATCACTGGCCTGTTCAACAATCATTAATTATCTATTACATACTAGAATTTAGAAACAAAAAAAGGGACATGATCCATGTCCTCTTTGGTGTCTTTCCCATTATATCCCAGAATCTTATGGCTAGACTGTAACTGACTAGCAATGCCCCATGCTCCTCATGTATATTTTCTGAAGGGCTATTTCTAGCAGCTCTTTAGCTAAAAAAAAAAAATTTATTAGCCATAGTACAAAAGAATTTTAAGCTTCTATACATGTCATTATTTATGTGGATCTTAAGATTCCAAGACTCTGGTAGGCTATTTGGCTGTCTAATAATGCCAAGTCAGGTTTTAGTAATTGAAGTGGTGTTTCCTAAGAAGTGTATTTGACATGTTTCTTAATATTTCCATCCACAACACATAGCTGTCTATGTATAGCAGAAAATAATGGCTAACTATTTAATTGAAGTAAACCAAACTGAACAGGTATTACATCACAAGATGAAAATCCAAATTAATAACAGATTAAAGTTTTAGATTTATTTTTGTTTTGCAGGCATCAATAATGTCTTGTCAGACTTCTGCTAATGGTGTTGGACTCCTAACAGCGAACGTTCTCATGGGAGAAGGCTGTATTTAGAAAAATGGTGTATTATTTTGTCTTTTCTGTTGGGATCCATTTATTCTCCTGATTTGATCCAAATTTGTAGATCCAGTGGGATAGAGGATGATGAATGTCATGTACCCTATTGAGTCCCTCATTAAATATTAAACAGATATTAATGGAATTAAACATCAAATGGACTCCAGAAAATTACAGTAAGCAGAGTCATCCTTTGGTGGTCGAGAGTTTTGTACTTCCAACTTTATATATAAAATTACAGGAAAGCTGTTGGGCAAAGAAAGCTTTTAACATTGGGAGGCAAAAAGTTGGAGTCTCTGATGTAAGCATACAAACATTTTCCCCACAGAAATCTACACTAACTTTTGGGATTCAAATGTCAAGTGCTAAGTTCTGTCAAAACATGTTAGCAAGGCCTTATTTCCCACCAGACACCCCCCAAATTCTCTAGTTTCATAAGGCTGTGCTTTTCTCATCCCCATCTTTAGAATCCAGGTGGGAAGGAAGCCTAAAATTTAACGTAGCTTTTTATATTTGCAATTAAAAAAAATGACTGTTTGGGCTTTTACATAGCCAGGTATGAGTGAAGGGTAAAAGAATTAATCTAATCCATTCCTATTTGTTCAGCCCTTGTGTGAGCAGCCAGCATCATCGGTGAAAAGCTGTCACAACTCTGAGATCTGATAGCAAGGGCTGGCCACAAGCCTTAACAGGCAATGAACCGGCCAGCATATTCAATTTTAATTAAATCCCCATGCCAGGAACGAAAGCTTTGGAGGAAAGCAGGCTTTAGACATGCCATGTGTTCATGTAGTTGCTCTATATTCATGGAGCCATCTGAAAAAATTGCAGGGAGTGTAGACATTTAACTGACCAATTAACAGAATTTTAGCATTTGACTCTTGTCAAACACTTGACATAACTACAAAATGGTCTTGGAATTATGCACACCTCCATGGCTGCTTGTTCTCCTGGGATGCGAGACCTTCTTTCAGAATTGCTGTCTCTCACGAATTTAGGCCAGTTCTTCCTTCTTCAGTTCCCTGTCACAAGTAATAAATGAAAAGCAAACCATTCCATTTGTCTTGCAACAACACTAAGGACTCAGTACGGTTTTTACTCCAGCTCCAAAGAGGATGGAAGAAGCCAATTACAGCTGTCCCAGGCAAGCTGGACTCTGTTGCTGCAGGTAATGTGGTCTGCTGAAACTCACCATCTGCACCTCCTAGCATAGCTGCTATCAAATTGCATTTCTCATAAAGACATTAAAGAAAAATTAAATCATGCACTGTGTGTGAATCTGTCTTCCTTGGTGCTAGCTATATTTGCCTTTGCTACTGTGACCCTAAGGACATAGGACGCCAGTGACCTGCTTTTCTCCTTCCTGACCAGATGAGGAACCTTATGGCAATAATGCCATTGCACACAGTGTGAGCAAAGTTTTGTTAGCTACTGTAGTAATGCCATATCTTAGATTCGTGGAGCTGTTTCTCCTCATTTTGAACTGAAGAAGACTGCTTTAGTCAAGGAATACAAAGGCAGGAAGGAGGGTGGGAGGAAGAAAGAGAGCAAACAGAGAGGTTTGCAAAAAGAGCAGTAAGAGACAGGAAAATAGAGGGACAAGGGGAGAGGTAAATTTGGAGTCTTTTCACAAATATTTCCTTTTCTTATATAATTTGATGTTATGGTTAGAAGACAAGACTAAGAATTCATAATTTTGGTTAATATCATATACCTAAAAGATTTCAAAAAATGTCTTTCCTAACTGTAAAGCTGTGATTTACAGTAGAATAAGGAAAGAAAGGACAGAAATAGAGTTGTGAGGTGTGTGTGTGTGTGTGTGTGTGTGTGTGTGTGTGTGTACTGAAAGAGTGCCTGAGCTCAAGGCAAGTCTTTACATACAGTGGGCCTTCATATCTGTCTCACTGATCTTCAGCTGTCTTAATACTTTGGCTCTTTTCGGGGCCACTCCAAGTCACTGCTTAGCTACTGGACTGTATGTGTTCTCACAGTCCAGGACCATCGGTTTTCAATGCCCAGCTCTCAGCTCCTTGGCCCACTATAGAAATCCTTTCCCATACTCTGAGTCTTAGGAACTGAAGTCATGGCTCAGTGGTGCCCATGTGCAGTCATCATGCTTAAAGCCTCTGCTCCCTCTGACTGTTCAAATCCTTTCTCATCTCAGGAGCTTCACACTCAGGCTCTTAAGTCTCTCCCTTGGCTTTCCTTCAACTTTTATGTATTTCTTTTCTCCTCTCCACTGTTGTGACGTTGATGAAGTACCTTATCGGGTTACTTCAATAATCCCCTGAATAAGGTCTTTTGACTGTTTTGCTAAAGTAGTGTTTTCAGTGATGAATATGGAGCATAGGACCTCAGGCACACTAAGCAAATGCTTTACCACTGAGAAGCCCCAAAACATGGTTTGCTAAACATTCAATGCTTGCTCCTTGCTTCTGCTCCTGTAGTTTTATAGCAAGACCCATTTATTTTCTCTTGCTTATAGATTACAATTGTCATTAATACTAAATCCAAACTCATAACAGGTGCTGTTTAAGTTCCGAAATCAAGATCCTAGTTTGCCTTAACAGTAACTCACAAGTGAGAAGCCATAGCAAATCATTTGCTTCTTCCTGGACTGTCTCAGTTTCCTAATGATTCCTGAACATTTTAGTCTGCCTTTTTATTAAGCCCTTCATACATATTTTATCTGGCTATTTCCTATGCATCTTTCATGATATATATAATTTCCTTTTCTGGAAAGCCACCCAGGTACTATATGTAGAGAGTTTCACCTTGCTCTTCATTGCTGTCATTATAAAATTTATATGCTTTTATATTCTCTTAAACCAGTTTGCTTCAGACTGTATCTTACACTAGACATACCCCTTTAAGAAATGGCCTGATCTTGTTCATTTGATTTTAATTGAGGCACTCTCCAGTTTTTAGAACAGGGCCAGTTACTAGTAACAATATGAATAGATAAATGCAGGAAAGAATTGAAGGAAAGGCAGAGAGGGAAGGAGGGAAAGGATAGGATGAGGGGAGGGAGATATAGAGGGACAAGGGGAGGGAGGCATAGAAAGAAAGAAGGGATGGAGGGATGAAGAGAGCAATGGGAGGAAAGCATACATGTTGTTGAGCCATTCAAGCATGTATCAGTCCTCTGGTAGGATATTCTTAGGAATCACCTGAAGTGGAGTTAGCTGTGCACTTGGCTTCAAGAAGGGCACGTGGATTTTGAAAATGCAATTAACATTGCCTGCCAAATCTGAATGCAGAAGCTTGGAAAGCTTAAGATCATCAGAGATAGAAAATATTTTGTATTCATTTTCCAAAAATATGTCAGAATAGATGTTAAGTACACCTTTGGCATACATATCAACAATGTTAAAATGTCTACTAAATATCCAGCAGGTGTTATACCCCAGAAGTCTAATCTATGAAGGAGTACATTAATTTCAGTGATGCATAAACTCATTTACCCATACAAATGAGTCCTTGGATGCAAGTTTACATACTGCTTGTGAAAACTGACTTGAACTTTTGCCTAGAACATCATTATGCACATCCTGTATGCTGATGATCTTCTGCTGCTTGTAGTACAACAACCACTTTTAACTCATCACTTTTTCTTTCAAATAATTATAATCTCATGCTCCTCATCTGCCCCATTTTTCCATTCTCCTTTCTACCACTTCAGTCACTATTATATAACCAACCACATTTCCCTCTGATCCATGAAGTTACCTGGTACTTAGTGTTAGGGCACACCCTACTTTGCATTCTTTTGTTGGTATGTGTGGGGAGTGCTTGGAATTGAGCCTTTGTCCTTGAGCATGTAGCTAGGCACTCAACCATTGAGCGATGTCAGCCCCTCTTTGCCTATGAAAGGAAAAGTATTAAACATGCAGAATTATGATATATATTCATCTTACAGATTTTGGTATTTAACATAAAATATGGATAGGCACATAGCTCTGCATTAGAGTACTTGCTTAGCATGTATAAGATCCTACGTTTGATCCCATTGGATAAATAGAAGCTGAATTTCTACTTCCCTTGAAAAATAGTCTCAAAAACCCATAGAGACTAAGCTCTTGCATGGTAATTGCTGGGAGGTGGATTGTCTTTCCCTCAATGCTACACTGAAGGCTCAACATTTAATTCTTATGAATGTGACTACATTTGGAAGTGATAACTTTAAAAATTTAATGAAACTAACACACAATTATCTTGGATCAGGGTGGACCTTAGTCCAATGACTGAAATTCTTGCAAAATAAGGGAAACTTATATAATATATATATATATATATATATATATATATATATATATATGCAGTTTTGACATTTTGTTCTTTGACTCTATCTTATTAAAAAATGAAGGCTATATATACCATTTGATGTTGTGTGCTGTATAATTATTTATCCTGAGAATTGTTCTATGTATTAGATTATTTATGTCAATATCTTTTTTTTTTTTTGGTTTTTTGAGACAGGGTTTCTCTGTGTAGCTTTGCGCCTTTCCTGGGACTCACTTGGTAGCCCAGGCTGGCCTCGAACTCACAGAGATCTGCCTGGCTCTGCTTCGAGCTATCAGAAGATCCTTCAGAGTTTGAACACTAAGAATGACAATGTCAATATTCTAGTAGGGGAGAAGGAAACAACAAAAGCTCTTCCAGTGTTCCAGGGTATTGTTTCTAACCAGACTCATTAAAGCAAATAAATACAGCAGTGTTAAATACAAATGTCTTGTAATTTCAAGAAACTTTTAAGAAGTAAATAAAAATGTTCATTGTACTAACACACTTTCATCTCTTAATTCATGACAAAGAGTGTGAAGGGTATCTCACTGTCACTATTGCTTTTAATAAGAACAACACAGATATCAATTTGGGCACATTTATTTAAAAATAAATTGTTTAATTCCAAGTACATCAGTTAATTTTCTCCTTGCTACAACAATATCCTGACTACAGCTAAAGGGAGGAAGAATTTACATGTGGCTCAGAATTTGAGAATATAGTCCATCAATGCAGGAAAGTCTGGATAGCCAAAGCCTGAGGAGACTGGTCACATTCATCCTCAGAAAGGAAACACAGTCAGATGAGTACTGATGTTCATCTCCCTTCCTCTATTTCATTCAACCCAGGACCCTAGGCTATAGAATGTTACTACCCACATATCAGGTGGGTCCTTCCACCTCTGTCAATCCAATCCAGTAACTCTCTAACAAGGATGCTCAGACATTTGTCAGCAAGGTGATTCTACATCCTACCAAGTAAACAATCAATATTGACCATCCCTTCAAGCTTAGTATGGTTAATAAAAATACCTGCATACTGTTGGTCACTGAATAAGAAATGTTGTGTTGATTTTATAAAGCTCCATAAACAAAGGCCTCAAGTCTTAACCAGCTTTGTTTAATGCATGAATGTGGTTTCATTTTTCCCTACTGCCTGGAGTTTAAAGGCAATAGCTAAAATTCTAAAAGCCATCCTGAAACAACTTATTAATAATAGAGGATAAACACACTGGAAGTTGGGATCCTTAGGGGGAAAAGAGCTGACATATACTTTCAAAATTGCTTCCCTTGGGACATTAATACATGAGAAAAAGGTAAATTTTCATCCAGTTAATACTACTCTTATTTTAGTTCTCCTAACACATGAAGTATAGTCTACTTCTGGTTTATTTACAGCTAATTTTAGTTCTATAAATCTTTTCATAGTTTTCTTAATGATAATTTGGTCTGCTTAAATATTGCTCTACTCGTGGTATTTTTGAAGTTCAAAAACTGTCAAGTGTACATTGTGAGAGCATGGTTGGATCAGGATAATTATACAAGAAGCTTAACCTTCTTTCTATAATGTTCAGAGCCATAATCACAAGGGTAATTATAATAATTATATAAATAAATATCTGTGATGTCTTCATTTAGTATTATTTTCATCCAAGAAAATGATCCACATGGCTTTAAGCAGTCTTTGGGGGAAGGTGGGAGACTTGTCTGAGTGAAACAAGCATTTGATCTCTTTTATTTTTTGTTATAGGATATTAATTACAAAATTAATATGTAAAAATTGTCCCCTCTTATACTAAAATATAATGTTCTTCGGCCTTCGAGTGTGAGGTGTTCAGTTAAACTACTCATTATGACTTCTTGCTCTTGATACATTGCATGATTTTTGAAAGCCCGTGGTGCCTCAATACCATTCCTAGAAACTGCAATGCTATTGGGATGACATATAGACCAACGACGACAACTATTTGTTGAATTCCACAGTTGATTGAAATCCACAATACAGTTGGAAGTCACTGCTTTAAACTGTAATGAAGATATGCACTTTCTCTGCTGGGGATGAGCAAATAGCAACTGCTAAGCTGCCTGATGCTAACAAGGCAATCAGAAAAACCCTTGGTTTTGTCACCACACATTTCTCTTCTGATAGTCTTATCTCTTAGTCACTCATTAGCCATGCTAAAATAGGAGTGTAAATTGAGTAAAACTACATGTAAACTCCAAGCTCACAACTGGGAAGTGTCCATATACACCTATTGTGCCATGTGTAGTTTCTTTGCTAGAGTAGATTGACAAAGTTTAGATTGTTTGCACAGCCAATGATTCTCTATTTCTGTAGAGAATGAAAGTTATAAATAGTTCATAGTCACATGTGATGGTTAAAGTTTAAATTTATTACCATGTACATGGGTTAGATTGATTCCCTTAATCTCATTCATATAGGAGGGCACTGGGACCTGAAGCACTTGAACATTTCACATGACATTTGGTACACCATATTAATGATATCAATTAATCAGAGCAAATGAATAAGACATGAAATGTGTACTAGAGGCAGAGATATAGCAATTAAGCCTCTACAATGCTGTCAAGATGACATAAAATATACAGTAATATTTGGCATATTTCTAGGGGGAAATATAATATGTAGGGTTTAAGACAAGCTCCAGCAGGAAAATTACAACAGAAGTCTCTTAAGGTTATGTAGAAAAAACCATGGCATTTGTTGAAAAAAAAAGTGTAAATTTTTTAAAGGAAATAAAAAAAAATGTACTGTATGTGATATCAGACTTTCATTGGGTTTGACTGTCTGACTAGGGAGCCAACTAGAAACTAATTCTGGGCAGAGTTCACAGTCTGTCAGATGAACACAGTAGCAACTCATCACAGGCATAATAAGTAAGCCACCCAAGAATGTTCACATCCCAATCCTCAGAAAATGTGAATGTGTTAAGTTTTATGGTACACACTGTTGCCACCTACAAACTCAATGAGTTAACAGCAAAGCAAATAATAAACAGAAGTTTGCGACAAATTATTGAATAGGAGAAAGTGTTTATAAGCCATTCATTCCCACCAAAGGAGTAATACCCACAATATATAACTAAAAATGCTCAATAGCAATAAAAATGAATAATGCGGTTAATAAATGGAAA
The DNA here is from genome assembly GCF_004664715.2 of Peromyscus leucopus. Lineage (NCBI taxonomy): Eukaryota > Metazoa > Chordata > Mammalia > Rodentia > Cricetidae > Peromyscus > Peromyscus leucopus. Next base: position 40,209,139 of record NC_051066.1, on the reverse strand, counting down.
ATTATCTGAAAAGACATTTCTCAAAAGAGGAAGCACATATAGCAAATCATAGGAAAAAACACATATCTAATCAGGAGGGAAATGAAAGTTAAGACCACATTTGACACAATCTCAAACCAATTAGATCATATATAACAAAAACTTTGACAATCGCTAGAAAGGGCTGGAGACCATGCATATGATACACAGGTTAAGTTAACATTCAACTGTGGAAAGCAATATGGAAGTTTCTCAAAAAATGAGACTATTATATGACTCAAAAAATCCCACCACTTGTGTATATCTTCAATGGGAGGATGCAAGGGAGGCTGCAGCTGGGATGTAAAATAAATAGATGAATAAAATAAAATAGAAAGAAAGAAATGATTTGAAACAATTAAAGATATCCCCGAGTCTTTATGTTTATTGCATCTTAGTTTCCAATGTACGGTATTAAGCAAAATATCAATCAGTAAATCAGTAGATTAAAGTGCAGCACTTATAACAAATGAAGTAAGTAATACTCAGCTAGAAAAAGATGAAATTATGTCACTTTGCATCAATATGGATGAATGTGGGTATCACAGCAAATGAAATGAAGCCAGACATTCAAAGAGAAGTTCTGAAATATGATGTCATGCATGTATTACCTATAAAAAGACTGTTTATAGAGTTAGTAGAATGGTGATTAGTAGAGGCTGGGAAGGTGGGTGTGAGGAAGTGTTCATATATTTGCTAATGGGGACAAATTATGTATTCTGCTTTAAAAACAACACAGTCAGCACTATTCTTCCACTAATCAAAATGCTTGGATTTTTTGGATGTTTCAATATCAATAAAAGATAAATTATTGGGGGTGATAAATAATTTAAGTGTATTTATTTAGTTGGACCCCATTGGATAAATATAATTAACATCACACCATGAAGACAGACAATTATTGTCTGTAAAAAAAAAAAAAGTACTTTACAACATGACACATATCATTCACTCAATATATAGTTTAGGTCTATAACTTTCTGCTGTCATAACTCAACACTGGTTGGCACGTAACAGTTTCCTTTGAGAAGGAAACATTCCATCCTGCAAGGAAACTCTATAAGCAGTGAGATAAATAACTCAAAATAGCTTCAGGAAGACTCTGAAATTGACCCGATTCACTGGGCTCCTCCCTGCCAAAATAAACAAGAAAAGCTAAAATTGCCTTTCAGAGAAGCTGAGCTGCAAAGAAAACTCTTCGTCTGTCAAGACAAGTTACAAAGAAGATTGTGGGACCAGACCAGCAGCTGCCTGGAAGAAGCAGAAAGTAGCAGATCTACCTGGAAGAGGGTGTGTTAGACCAACTGAACCACTTGGAAGGGTGACTTTATCCTGTTGAGCTGCCTGCTTACTGTGAGAAGTACTTTTGGTTTCCAGCTTTTAGTTCCTGCATGTTGGAGAGAGCACTGTTGATACGTCTATCTCTGAGTTGTTTCTGTTCTTGTAAGTCACTCCGCATCCATACTCCTTTAAGTAACCCCAATAAACCCATGATTCACCAAGTTGAACTTCAGTGGTATCCATACTTTGGTCTGTCCTGGGTTCCCTATCTGGAGTGAGGAGATGTGTGTGTTGAATCTCCCCAGGAAAAGTTTTGTCACACAATACTTGGTAAACAAGTACAGATTTGCATTTGTATATGGGAGCCCTCCACCTTACAGACTGGGTGAATTTGAATTTACTTGTGTTAAGACTGAATGCTGAATATGTGGAATATTGCCACTACCTGTCAATTTTCAGCTTGGATTATCACCATACCTTGGTTCTTTGAGGAAGATCTTTGACCTGAAAAATTAATTATTACATTGCTCAGTTTTAAAGCTCAGAATAGTTAACTTAGGTCTTTCCATGAAATATCATGGCCTTAACCACAGGATTGGTTTTTCAAATGTGAACTTGCAGAAGTTCATTAATATAGTTCCCATTCCCAAATCACTTACTTTTAATACTCATTAAGGTATCTCTTAGCTCCATTATCAAGGCTGATCAACTTCTTTACTGGACTTTTCCCCAAAACCTCTTGATCAAGAGAGTCAAATTCTATTTATTATTATTATTCAAAATGCCCAGTATTTAGAAGGAGTAGGCTCTTAAAGATGTGGAATGACTCTTAATAGACAGTATCTTGGAAACGGACACTCACTGTCAATTACCTGCAGACAGGCAGTCTCGCTGCTGTTCTTATTGTACATTATGTACAAATTGGTGTTTGCTACTCTAATGGTGGAAAGCATATAAAATGTCCTATAAAAATTTCTAATCTGATTGTGGATTAGTTGGGGGTGGTACGGTGGTGAGTTCTGTAATTCAAAGAAAAAATACTTTCTGAGGTACCAGGACAAGAAGACACCAACTGTCCCTAAAGAAGAAATGATCCCACTGAAGACCGCTGTGCTATGAGGATTTGCTTATTTTGTTTTTGTTCCTATGGCTAAGAAGAGAGACAGTAGCACCAGAGGAAGAGGGAAAAAAGAAAGATAAAGGCCTTTGGCCAGCCAGTGTTTTGTATGGGCAAATAAATGGTGAATTCAATTAATTCCTGAGGGACTACAAGAAAATTTTCCAAGGCTACTTTTCCTATTGCCTAACAATATTTATATCATTGCAGCCACAATAATGAAATTTTATTGTTTCTTTTTAAAAGCAAATCATAAGTTACCATTTTAATGATTATAAACAACTGAAAAATTTGTTGAAATGTGAAAAAAGTATGTCTGACCAGTTATAAAAACTTTGCTACATTTGAATGGAAAAAACTATATAAATCTTTCATGGACTTTCTTTTCTGTATCAGACCAGTATTTTCTGCTTTGGATTTTATATATTCAAAGTGTCTGTATGTGTTCCCGAGACAAATAAATATGTCATGTATTAATTGTAGAATTTAGTATCTGATTAATATTGGTTTCACTTGAATTATTAAATTAGGCACAATAAAATGTATATAATGTATATCTTAATTACTTGTCTTGATGCTATAATTAAAAAAACTGTAATAAAAACCTTAAAGACATGTTTATTTTGGTTCACAGTTGAGGGTACAGTTTAGCATAGTGGAGCCGGTACCGTGACAGAAGCAGGAGGTGGCAGGTCATGTTGTGTACCTAGAGAGGAAGGAAAAGGTGATGAACGCTTGTGCCCATCTCACTTTTCCTTTATGTACAACCAAGGATTGCCCTAGTTTCTTTTCCTGTTTCTGCAGTAAAATACTCCGAAAAGGCAACAGAAAGGAGAAAAAGGTTATTCTCTCTCACCACCTGAAGGCTCTGCCTACCATCATAGAGCACACGAGGTTGCAGAAGCTCGAAACCGCCGATATCTCTGTATCCACAACCACGAAGCAGAGAAAGATGAAGCCATGCTGCTGCTCAGTTCCTTTCACCATTTCTACTCTCTGCAATCCCAGTTGCATAGATATTCACACTTAATTAATGTACCCGAAACAGTTCCCCAAAGGGAAACCCAGAGGTCCACCTCCTGGGTGATTCTGGAACTTGTTAGTTGACAATCAACGCTAATCATCACACATGGAAATGGAGCTGCCCATATTTAGGGTGGGACTTCACATTTCAGGTAATCCACAGGCTCGCCCAGAGGCTTGTCTCCTTGATGAGTCTGGATCCTGTCAAGCTGACATCCTTAACCATCACAACATGCCACATTCATCTTTTCCCTTTGGACACCCAGAAGTGCAGATGGAATTTTAATGATCAGTCGTGGTAACTGCAGCAACTCTGTTTGTCTTTTCACTTAGATGTGTGTTCATAAAGTATAAAGATTTAAGACATTAGCTGACACATAGCATGTATTTCAGTTATTGCTCAATTTTAATGGACACTTTCTTCAAACACTTGAGAAAATATAATGAATCAGTGACTTAGACATTTCCTCATATTTTGAAAAGAAATGACTGCTGAATGTCTTAATGCAGAAATGTTACCCTTGAATAATTTCTGCACGTTTATGAATGGCTCTCTCTCAGGTACTGTAGTTAAGAGGCATGATCCCTTTAAACAAATTGGAAAAGCAAAGATATAAAAGGAAGAAGTCTATTTGTTAAAATAATGTAGGCTTGTAAAATTTCTAACTTGAATTAACTAAAGATACAGTGATATATCACCTATTTGTACTCTTCTGAAGACTTGCTGTAGGAAGAGGTCAATGTCTTATAGTTTTAAGTGTATCCATATTCACTGCAAACATCATTGCTCAAAGCCACATAGTTTAACAATGAAAGTGTATACACACTTCTGAATGGTTGAAAGATTTAAACTTGTAGATGTGTTGCATATGTATTATCATTACATTTCTGATTAGACAATCATAGAAGATGCACATTCATATTCAGGTCATGGAATGGTTCAGAGAGCAGCAAAGTTATCAGTCATTTCAACTGGGCAGCTTTATGGAAAATCACCAGACAATTCAATGTTTACAATGAGTTTTGTAGGGATCATTATAGCTTCCTGGTATATGTAGAAAGAATGAAACAAAAAGTCCTGTTGGTGCACAGCAGAGGGAAATTAGCGTGTAACATGATTTGAAGGAGATCAGGAAAATGAAATGTCCTCCAAGAAATGGCTCACTGTGTCTCACATTTTGCTGCTAGCTCATATTAGCGAGTCCCTGAGAACTGTATACAAATGTTTCTGTCAGGAAATTTTCTTTTGGGAATTACTTGAGAAAGTGTAGAGAATGAAGATGCATCATAAGTTATGCATGTAAATATGTTCTTGGAACCTTTGACAGAGAATAAGAAAACTCTGGCATTGAATTTCCAGTATGAAATAAAATGTGCAAAAATACTCCTGGAGTCACTTCACAGTAGAGGTTGACTACAATGCAGAGTTCAGATCTAACATCAAGAGGGAATGTTGCTGGGAAATGTTGAGGCATGAAGATTAACCTGGTTTTATAAAAAAATGAAGACAGATTCAACAAGTATATCATATTTGTTTTTATTTACTTTTTGGGTGGTTTGCATTTTCTATTTGTTGTAATTCACTGTCCCAGACATACTATTAGAAGCCTGCATAGACTAGAACAATTTTGTCTCCAGGAAGAAACAAGCATGAGGAAAGTGTAAAGCTGGAGATAGAACAATTCTGTGCCTCACAATGGCAAAGCCATGAGTTGAGTTACGACTGCTGATAGAGACTTTTATAGCAGAAGACTAGCAGGTTTCTGAGTCAGGACTGATAGGTTCTGAGTCAAGAACAATAATATGGAGGTCTCTGTTGCTTTCAACCAGGGTACACTTACCATCACACACGGGAAAAGAACTTTCTTTCTCTACTCTTTGCTAATCTTTCAGTGCTATAGCCAATGAGATAACTTGAGTTTTCAAGAGAATGCCAATGTTGCATTGCTTAATTCTGATATCAGTATACGTCTGCAAAAAAAAAAAAAAAAAAAAAAAAAAAAAAAAAAACTTCTAGAACTATTTTGAATGATTATTATCAAAGTAAACTACAGACAATGCCACATGAATAGTATGACAGCCAAAGTCTTTTCTTTTATTAAATAAATAATATTAAAATATTATTTTTGGTATCTATTGTTCCTTTTTTTTAAAAAAAATATTCACTTATTTACCATGGGCTGGGGTGAGGAGTACTTGAATGTCACACACTGTGTCTGTGGAACTCAGAATATGGCTTGCTGGAAATGATTCTTTCCTCCTACTATGTGGATCCTCTGAATTGAATTGAATTTCTCCATCTTGGAGGTAAGTGCCTTTACCTGCTGAGCCATCCCATGGGCCCTTAAATGGATTCTTTCATGAATGACTTAAATAGTATCTTAAAGCCAAAACTTGTATCTGTGAGAATGCAGATACTTAAAATATCATAAAACAAAAGTGAAAAGATTTGGTATAAGAGTTTCTGACTTGAATTCATTCTTTAGATTATAGCTGATAAAATGAGAAATGATAGTGAGAAACCAATAGCCAGAGAAAATGACACCATGCTATTTGCTGCTGTGTGACATAAAGCTGTGAAATAGAGCCGGGCGTGGTGGCGCACGCCTTTAATCCCAGCACTCGGGGGGGGGGGGGGGGGGGGGGGGGGGGAGACAGGCGGATCTCTGTGAGTTCGAGGCCAGCCTGGGCTACCAAGTGAGCTCCAGGAAAGGCGCAAAGCTACACAGAGAAACCCTGTCTCGAAAAAACAAAAAACAAAAAACAAAACAAAACAAAAAAAAAGCTGTGAAATAACAATATAAATTAAAGATGACAAAAATTTAATCTTCTATAACATGAAGAATGCATATATGAAATGAGAATCATTTCCAGTGCCGGTCTATCTCAGGCTAACAATGTTAATGACTAATTCAATAGAAGGCAGCCATCAAATGTTTTGTTACTTCATTTAACTCCCTGTATAATATATATATTAATAGCATCGAACAAAATAATTTAACACAGAATGCTGGAAAGGAAATATTATTCTGATACAGTTGCATAATTACATTTTGTTTAAGATGATATAGAATATTCAGACAAATCAGAGACAGAAAAATGGGAATTTATCTCAGAAAAGATTAAGTAGCCACATTGGGTTAAAGTATCGGAAAGCCTTTCAAGATCCAAAGTGCTGCAAAGCTTTGCTGCAATGTGCCTGGATATGAAGCATGGCTGAGATATGCAGTGTTTGTTAAAAAGAAACATTCAAATTAGTTATCAAATTTAGAAATTTAACAGATTTGGGAGAAGGAGTATGTTTTAGCAGTCAGAAGAGAATGGGATTCACATACTAGTTACAAGGCTGCAAAGTGAACTGAACTGAACTGAACTCATTTTATGACCTGAAGCAAATTTCTCCATCTCAATTTTCTTAGCTGTAAAACTGAGCCTGAATGAAAGACAGTTCTCATGCACTCACCTGCCTCTTTCTGTGAGCAGGACGTTCCCTTCGAAGTCAGCATAGAAAACTGGGAGGAGGAAATGGCAATGAGAACAAACATTAACACATACACAGTACATATATGAACTCTGGCTTTTAATGGTACCATCCATATAACCACTTGAAGCATGATCATCATTGATTGACAGTCAAGGAAAGCTATTTAATTGCAAATATATAGTCCTACTTAACAATTTCAATATAGAATTGATTTTGCATTGCCAATGAGCCTGCTACTCTGCACGCATGTTTATTCTTATTTATGATGTCATTAAAATGGATGCTATTTGTAAATAGTTTATAAACACTGTTAGAATATAAAGCATGTATCAATTTTGTATAACAATCTGAATAGGAAAATGATCAGTGTTTACTTTGAGATTTTTATTGGCAATTAGAAAATCTGTTTTCTTTCCACCATTCCTTCCTGTTTTTTTCTCCCTGTCCCTGTTCCCTCTTGTTCTTTTTGTTGCCCCTTCCTCTCTTGCTACTCACATTTCTTTCTCTCCTCTTACAGTCTTCTCTTTTTCCCACTATTTCCTTTTATATATTCTTCCTCTGCCTCACCTGTTGCAATTGCATTTCTCCCATTGACCCTTCCCTTCTCTTTTCTCTCTGTCCATTCATATGTTCATCCTGTGTGTTTTCTCTTCTTCTTTCTCATAACAACACTTATTGGCCACCACTATATGACAGATGGCATGCACAATATTAGGAATCCTGAAATAAATAACACATGGTCGCCAAGATACTGAATATGTGTCTAAAAGGAGAAAAGAATAATTTGAAACTTGTTAGTAAAATCATACAGAGGGCAATTGAGAATGAGGTTCAGGCTGAAACAATAAGGCTTATTCACAATCTTTCATTTCTAGCCTCTATCAACACTTTCAAAGACCACTTAAAAGTGTAGAGTGCAGACAATAAGCCCCTACCCAACTGTGCCATGCTAGACTAGATGATATCACAAGGATTTAAAATTGCTCTCCCTGAAGATCTCAAGTCTTTTAATAATAGATTGTCTTGTTATTTTAAAAATCATTCTTGGTTTGGGGTAAAATCTCAGTGAGTAAGACTACTTGAAATGAAAGCAAGGGGACCCGGGTTCGAACAGTACACATCTACATAAAAGCAAAACATAGACACATGTGCCTAAAATCTCAGGAGAGCATTGGCAGACCAAACTAGTCAAAACAATGGTATTTGGGTTTGGTGAGAGACGCTGTCCTAAAATATTTAGGTGCAGAGTCATAATGTCACCCTGTGTACTTTTCTGGCCTTAATATGTCTGGGTATCTTAAAGACAACTATCTCTAGCAATGAAACTACTTCGTATTATTTTTAGAATCCATTATACATGCACATTAGTGTGCACACTTACACACACACACACACATTAAAATTACTCTGAATAGACTTAGGAATAGTGAAACAACTGATCACATGCCTGAATTTTTTAAAACCTAAACTTTCCTCAATAGTCTTTTGCTTAATTTTTTGGAACTGTCTTTGAATTATCCCACCTGCTAACAGTGTTTATATATGCCTAAGGCCTGGCCCCATTCTTTGTCAGTTTAACATCAGAATGGAGGAGTCTCACTAGCTAAAATCAGTTGCATAGGTACTATATACCTGTATCACCGATCTCTAAAGCCTTGAACCTCAAATCTCCTGTTTTACAGGTCTTCATCTTATTTGGTAAGATAATTTTTAAGAAAATTAAGTGTTGTAGAATATTATTTTAAGATGTGTTACATTTGTTTACTCTGTGGAATGTGTGTTTAATGATGAAATATGTGTTGCATTTGTTTAACTCTGTGAAGCTGTGTTAATTTGCCTGTCTAAAACACCTGGTGGTCTAACAAAGAGATGAACAGCTTTACTATTGTAAAGCAGGAGAAAGTATAGGTGGGGATGGCAGGCAGAGAGAATAAAAAGGAGGAATATGAGAGGAAAAGAAGAAGAGTAAGAGGGATCAAGGAGGAGGACATCAGGGGCCAGCCACCCAGCTTACATAGAGTAAGAGTGAAAGTAAGATATACAGAAGTATGAAAAGGAAAAAAAAAAAAAACACTCAGTGGCAAAAGGTAGGTGGGATGATTTAAAGTTAAAAGCTGGCAGAAAACAAGCCAAGCTAAGTCTGGGCATTTGTAATTAAGAATAAGCCTGTGTGTGTGATTTATTTGGGAGCTGGGTGGCGGGTCCCCCAAAAGGGTAAAGAGCAAAAACAAACAACAACTAAGCCAATTTTTGAGTGAACTATTTGAGTAGACATATCTGGAAACCTATCTGTGTTATTTATAAACCTCATCCACACCTTTTCCCTTTATATATTTTAATCTGAATTCTTTCATTATAATATTAAAAAAATTATAGTAGTAAGTATGCCACATCTATGGGTCCTAAGAGTCCTTCCAGTGATCCATAAAGCTGAGCATTCTGGAGACCAACAACACACAACAGATCCCTGATGCCTGTATTTCACACTCTGCAGACCACACATCCTCCCATAGTTACCCAAGGTGATAAAGTTACCCAGGAAAAAGTTGGTAACTGTAAATTAGACCCCTTTGTATTGTTTTTTTACTATAACAGGCAAACCTATCATGTTTTCAAGATAAACATTTTTAATTCTATTTTTTGTTTATTGAAAATAGATTTTTTCATATAATATATTCTGATTATGGTTTCTTCTCCCCACCTCCCATCTCATCCAGATATATACATAACTTCTTTGTATCTTCTTAGAAAACAAGGAAGCATCTAAGGAATAATAATAAAATGATAAGACAAAAACAAAGACAAATTGGAATATGAAAAAATAAACAGAAGAAAAAGAGCCAAAGAAAAAGCACAAGAAATACATATAGATGCAGAGGTGATCACACACAGAGAAATACCTTAAAAACACAAAATCAGAGGCCAAAATATATATGCAATGGACCTATAAGGTTAAAATAATTCCCAGATACAACATTTTGAGACAAAAAGCCTGCAAAGATACCATTGGGTTTGTTTCATGTTCGCCAACTACTGCTGAGGATGGGCCCTATCTTTAAGAATGGTTTGTTTCCATTTGTTGTTGTTGTTTGTTTGTTTGTTTTTAGAGACAGGGATTCTTTGTGTATCTCTGGCTGTCATAGAACTCACTCAGTTTGGCATAGAACTCAGAGATCCACCTGCCTCTGTCTCCCTGAGTGCTGGGATTAAAGGCATGTGCCACCACAGCTGTGGCGCCTCCATGGGACTGGACAAGGACCTCTGCATAGTGAGACAGTTGTGTAGCTTGATCTGCTTTAGGAGCCCCCTGGTAGAACCCATCCCTGGTGCACGAGCAGGCTAAATTAGAGAACCACAGAGGTTAGGTAAAGAGTAAAGCAATGAAGAGGGGGAAGAATGGATCTTCCTAGAAAGAGCAAATGGAATAGATAGTTAAGAATGGACAGGAACTATACTGGAATATCAAGATCAAATGGTGAAGGGGAGGGATAGTGGGGTAAGGGTAGAATATGTGAAGGGACAGGTAAAACTAAGGGCCACTTGAGGTTTGGTATAGAACCCTAATACTACAGAAACTTCCTAAATTATATACAAGAAAAATATTCTTAAAAAAACATTTATCTGCACCTTTAAAATGTGTTTATCACATTTTATATCAATTATTCTTCAATATTATTTTTAAATTTAAAATTTTTGGATTTTGATAAAGGTGTTCTAAAACTGTGCAGAAAAGCTATAATGTCAGTATAAAGATAGGAAAAGCTCTAAATAAATTTACTGTTTTATGTATCCTTCATGTAGCAGCCAAAAACATTTATGACTTCCCCTGATGATAGAGAAATTCATGATTAAATCAACTTTTCAAGCTCTTATAGTTTGGTTCAGTGTTTTCCCCAAAGGCTCCTCAATCTATCCCACAAAGGGAACTTTAAGTCACCCCCATCATTTTGCCAGAAGTACTTGAACATGCTGTAAAATTGGTTAGACATAATTGGAATTCTTCCTTCAAAATAAAAGGCAAATTTAATGAGGTCTGCTCAACTACCTCAAAATATATTTATAGAAGAACACTTATTTGTGAATGATAATGTTGCATAAGGAAACATAGAAAATAGCAAGTTATTGTAAAGCAAGATTCATTTCCCAGTTAAATTTTTCAAAATAACTGATGTCAAGTTAAATGTAGGGACTATATCAAACAGTTTAAGGGAAAAAATGAATAGGCAAACTAAAACAATTTTAATATCTACAGATACTGTGTGAAGTACTCAGACTTCAAGAAAGTGATATGTAAAATGTTTCTCAATTTTAGTCAACTAATGAGTTATTTCTTAAATTAAAAAAAATTCATATTGTGAACCATCTTACTACTGTATGCTGCCAAATGTTCAGCTGGAATATTACTATAATATTCCAATTTTATCATATTGGGGTAATTTCTATAAGTTATAGAGTTCGGTTATTTCTTGTTATCTGTTATTCTTTGTTATCATCACTTCTTGTTTCTGTTATTGATGGATCTTTGACTCATTTGAACAGGTTATTTTCTGTAATAACTGGTGGTATACTTTAGAAAGGAGATAGCCACCTCAGTCTTCATAGAATCAAGTTTATTACTATAGTCAGTTTAATATATCAGCAATGAGACAAATCATTTACTATGTACCAGATTTTATGCTAAAAATCTGTATATATCTTTTACTTACTGTTCACACGAACCTGAAAATCAGGAATTTTCCCACTGATTTGAGAAATGAAGCCACAAATATATATCTTAAATATTTTCAATATTTTCTGTTATATTTTATTTTTTGTGTAAGGGATGTCTATGTATGTGTATGGTCGTGTCAGAGATCAATGTTGGGTATCTCCCAATATCACTCTTCCCCTTAGATTTTAAAGGCCTAAGATTGTTATTAGGTATCTTCCTTGATTGCTTTCCACCTTATTTTGGGGGGGCAGGATCTCTCACTGAATCTTGAGCTCAGTTTCAAATAGCTGAAATATCTGGGATTTACCTGTCCCCATTTGCCAAGCATTGGTGTTACAGAGAAGCCATCATACCTGTTTCCCTGTGGGAGATGGGAATCCCAAGCCTGGTCATGAGAACTCAGATTGTCATGATATGCAGAAACCTCTTCAACAGTTGAGCTGTCTCCCAGCCCCTAATTCCACTATAATAAAGTAGTGTAATGGTAGAACCTAGTCTTTCCTCTACTTCTTTCTCTACTCCAAACTGCAAACATATTATTGTGTTAATAGAGGACTTCAACATTCCCACCTCTTAGGTGATTCCAAGCTATAAAGGATAAGGCAAGACAAAATCTGCCTAACTCATAACTGTAGAGTCGGGTGTTTCTTAAGTTAGGTGTGACCCAGTTAGTAAGAGATGATACAGCATCTCCACAGAAGACCACATTAAGATACCCATTAAAATGATGCATTGTGGCCATCAGATAAATAAAAGTTTTGCTAAATTATATGAAAACTTTACATAAATCTCATCAAATTACTTTCTATATCACCTCAAAAACAGTAAAATGCTAAAGTAATACCATTTATTTGCTGATAGAGTTTTTATTTTTCATTTTCAGCATAAAAATAGCACTTAAGCATTCCATGATGATTAATATTCTTTCCATAAAGACTGGAGAAAACATAAAATGCTTAAAATTTTTCTAATGTAGGATCTTAAGAAAAGTTTCATTTTTTAAAGTATGCTAGGAATTGAACCTAGATTGCCATGCATGATAAGCAAGCATGCTTTATCACTGAGCAGTACACCCAAAACCACACATATGCATAAATGTGTGCATAAAAAAATCACTATTTGTTATATAGTAGGCATTGTTAAAATATTTACATATTTAAATTCTTAATATCTGAGATTCAAGGAAATGTGAATAACTACAAGTTCTAAAAGTTGTATGAATCTATTTTGTATCTTTGCACATAATTAGGTGACTGAGTGTCAAGTTGCACATTTTATGGGATTTTGAGAGCTTAGTTTATGCAATTTTTCAGCATTTGGATTTACAACTCCAAATATTCAAAATGCTTGTTAGAAATAAAACCCATAATGTATGAAGCCAGGTTTTACAGAAGGTGGGGATGAAAAGAGATAACTTTCTAGCCAGCAAGATGCCCTGGCTGTCACCCTCTGGTTTTGTTCTATTATTGGGTGAGTATAGATTAATGTCCTTGCCTCCACTGTGACAATATATAATGAACACGATTACTGGGGTAATTTAGAAACAGAATACATTTAATCTTCTGTTGAAATCAACCAATTATAATACATAGGTTATGGAATGTTCTATGATTGTGCATAGACTTGTGAGTAGAACTGATGTTAGTTAAATATGACTGGGAAAGTGTGGAACCTAATATCTTACTCATATATTACATGGGCTATGAAAATTTATCATGTATTTTATTAGCTAATCCAAACATACCATTTTGAGTATTGTAGCTAAGGAGAAAATACTCTAGTAAATAGGAATCCATTTTTCCTCTTGGAGAAAGTGGAGTTACAGAGTTTCCAAATGCAGTAGCCTGTGAAAGTCAGTGGCACAGTCCAAAAAGAAACATTGCACAACAAACTTGTGCATGTCTGTTCCTCTTTTCCTATAGTAGAGAAACATTTGTGTTTCAAAACATGCTAAGGACAGTTATTACCTTAAAGCGGTATTCATTTGCTGAGTTTAAAGGTCATTTAAAATTTATTAGCCAGTCATGCTGCTTTGTTACAACTTGCTGTCGTATTATTGTGTCAGGAAACCTTATAGGCAATGAAACGTTATACGGAAAACTTACAGTCCACACAATTTGTAGGTTATTCTTCTTTCTCTGGAGTCCTTGTTTTGGGGAAAAATGTGAACTTGAAGTTACTTAAAAAGCTAGGTAAAAAGGGAGGGTGTTTCAGAAGTGTGTCAAAAATAGCAATGTGTGTTTTTCTAGGCATTTGGTGACTAAGATCGGCTATGTGACTGAACAGCCACTTGACTGAGTTTGAAGTTGCGTTGTCATTGGTTGGCTTCCTCAGTAACCACTGGCTAACAGCAGTACCCGAGTCAGCACCACGGATAGCTCCACTCATTTTGCATCTGGAAGAGGAGCTCTTCTTGCAAGCCCAGCTGCAGTTGGGGAACAGAATGACAGAATAATCTACTTATAAAATAAAGGAAGATAGAATAAACCATGCTTCGGGAAAGTGTGTGTCCTCAATATTACAAGGGACGCAACTGTATAGATTCAGGAAAATTCAAGCTAATTAATTAGAAAATTCAACTTTTCCAAGCACTCACCATTTCACTTCATTGTTTTCAATACTTTCATGTACAATAATTAGAATTTCTTGGGTTCCTGTTTTTAATTTGGATTTGGGGGGTTGTATGTTTTATGGAACGTATGAAGTGTTATGTTAGTCTCCTATTTCCTACAAAATTGGTGATTCACCTTCCTAAACTAACCTTGCCTCTTGGCACTTAGTTCCAATCTCACTATTTCGCTTCAGAGGTGAGCTATAACTAACAAAACATGAACCCAACTGACTCAGACAAAGCAGGACGGTGGGCTGCACTCTGACCTATCAGAGACCCTCTAGCATGCAGCTACACGCCCTGATGGAAGTCTATGGACCTTTATTGCCAGAAAGAAACAGGAGGTTTGTCCATGCTCTCTTTTGTAGAATGAAACGGTGGCAGATACAGAAAGGAGTGTAGCTGCGGCTATTACAGGTGACAGCATCAATGAAGGGAAAGAAGCAAGAGGGGAGAAAAGGAAACCTGGAAAAAACAACTTTGAAAAGATGTTTTCCTGGCATAGCTTGCCTTAAGTCTTCGGGAGTATTTGTCCGAAGCATGTGTAAGCCAGGAGGAGATTCCCACATTGGAAGACTGTGAGAAGCACGAACAACGATATCTCGATGTTGTTCTTTGAATCTCTTCCTGTCGTTTGCAAGCGCTCCCTTAGAAAAGGTGAGAAAGCTGAAAGAATTGGCTAGTGTGTTTAGAAGGTAAGTAGCAAGGGAGGTCACTTCAAGGCTGCGAACTCTTAGCCCCACCCACCTTTTGTTCCTTCTCCCTGGCGCCCAGCCTCACCCGGTCCGAACTCTTGCCTTGTTTTGTACCATTTGTTTACACTGTCTTTGGCCTTATCATCCTCCTGGCAACCCCTAGCGCCTGGAGACCCAGTCACCCCTCAAACGTGGCAACTCCTCGGGGACTCCCTCGGGGAAACCCGGCATGCTCAGCGGTGCTGACATCCTTCAGTCTTTCAGAGGCTTAGCTCAGTGCTGGATAGGCTGGGATTCATTCAGGGATCACCCCTGGCGTGCTCAGGTGTCCGAGCTGGACCCTGAAATTGCTCCTGCACTCTTAGGTGGCGCATCTTAAATCTTCAACATTCTGAGCGCCAGCAGAGATTTGAAACACTCATTGAAGGGCTGGCTTCCCACCTGTCTTTTCTTTGCAGCTGAGGGTGTGTTAGCTCCCTCGGTGCGAGGCGCTTAAAGATGAAGCCCTGTGGCTAGTGGCGTTGGAGATCACCTTCCCAGAGTAGCTGTTTTATCACTGAGTTTTGGAGATTTCTTGGCTGCCTTCCGCTAAGGCACGCTTGAGTAACCGGAGCTGTGGCGGCGCCCAAGCTCCCAGGATAAAGGCTGTGTGTGTGTGTGTGTGTGTGTGTGTGTGTGTGTGTGTGTGTGTGTAGGGGGAGAGGGCGGGGACAGAAACGTCAACCCCCACCCTACCTCCTTTTCTTTTTCCCCTTCCTGCAAAAGGCGCACAAGTCTTCCACCCCACCCCACCCCCGCCCACCAGCAATCCTTGGGGCTCTGGGCAACAGCCAGGTTAAGCCCATTTGCACTGGGAAATTGGCGCTGTTTGGGAGAAGAGAAACAGATCGATTGCCCTTGTGACTCCCCGCCCCCCCCCACCCCGGCCCAACCCCCCCCCCGCGTTCCTCGGCCCTCCCCCGCCGCCTCCCGCACCCCGCCTCCTCCCCTCCCCGCCCCCAAAGCCTCTCACCCGCGGCAGGCCGGTGCAAGGCCCCCTCCAGTAGGTGAGCGGGATGGATTGGATTCCGGCGGGGAACGCGGGTGTCTCGAAGTGGTGCTAATGGGAAGAGATTTCTGCTCTCCAAAGAAGATGCGCTGCCACAAAGAGCGGCTTGCGCGCCGGCCTGGGCTCTAGCCCGGGAGACATCCCGGGAGAACTCCGAGCTCGGAGCGCTCGGCTAAGACCCGGGCAACATGCCTGTTCGCAGGGGGCATGTGGCACCGCAAAACACCTTCCTGGGGACCATCATACGGAAATTTGAAGGACAGAGTAAGTTCGTTTGTTCTCTCCTGTCGCTCGCTTTCAGCTTTGGTAGAGCACTTGGCGTCCGTCGCTTCCAAGCTAGAGAGATGGACAACTCCGGTCTGTCAAGTTAGAGGCTGGGAAAGCCAGCCAGGCAGTTCGGATGGCAGCGGGAGTGTTCTCTCTCTCTAATATTAATTTGGATTTACATTTTAGATTATGGACTCCATTGTACAAGGCAATTTGATCCTCCTCTCCCACTGCTCCATTATCTGCCTTGCTACTTCATGCCCTACTAGTCTACTACCTTAAAGGGAACGTGCTGGTATAATACTGGCTTGTATTATAAGGCTCCTTTTCTGTGGCAGACTTTTTAAAGTCAGGAGCAGAGCCGACCACAGGCTGGGAACAAGGACATGTAAACGGTAGTAGTGATGTAAATGGCTATGCAAACTGTGTTTTATCTTGGTAAACTGCTAGGCTGTGGAATGTCAAGGATGCTTGCTTGATGTTAGTTGGCTCTTAAAACTGAACTTTATACGGAAGCTGAAAATAGACGTCAAAGAATAATTTGGAGAGCAGTGGTCTGGTTTGGAGTGTAAGAAGCTCACTACTCAAAAAACATATTTGTGTGTCTCTGTGGCTCCCCTAAATATGCCGTCTGAGAATTTAAAAATCAAAGTGCAGTCTGTAAATCTCACAGAGACTGAATATAGATAAATTTAATGTACTCATGTAAGCAAACCACCAGAAATTAATTATTTTATATAAATCTAGTAGTTGAAAATCCTATAGTTGTCCATTTATATTCTGCACTGAATCTACTTCAGAATACATTTATGTTGCACACTTTACAAATTTTCTAGTACTGCAATTAACGATGTGCAGATATGGTGCCTGTGTATGACATTAACTTCTCTATCCTGCTTCATATTCTTTGTGGAAATAGCAAATACAGTTTGCTATCACACTTAGTGGGATTTGCATTAAAATATCTACTATTACACAAAAATTCTACCTTGTTACAAAGAAAAAGTTTCTAGAAATGTGTTATCACCATGCTTAATGCATATGTGTGTGTTTTTTTATCTTTTGGAATTGGACATAATGAAAGTGTGAAGCTTTACATTATTTGTTGTTAATAAATGTAGAGTCATTTCATCGCTAAAGATAATTTTCTTAAAAAAACAAGCATGTGTAAAAGCTACAAACATATATGCCTTCCTTACAAATATCAAGAAAAAAAAATCCAAGAGAAAGTTGCATTCTAAGATCCAGTCAAAGTGGAAGTGAGAAATCTGACAGTTTCAGGATGTTTCAATTTTCTGGCTTGGAAAAATTTTATCATACAACTAAATGGCATTCTGGAATTCTCCATTGACAAGCTGCTTTCTGCCTGTCACTAGGACCCCTTGGAGTCACAGGACTTGAGATCTAGACAACTTGGAAACTTCTGATCTTGCAATTAAAGAATAATCTTCTTAATTCCTTCTATTAAATTACTTACTGCCATTGATCTCACATTTAAAGTTTATAGAGGTGTGTGTGTGTGTGTGTGTGTGTGTGTGTGTGTGTGTGTGATTTTTAATTCTCTGGGAAGGGCTTAAGTAATTAGCATCTTGGGAAAGCAACTGCATGCCAGACCCTTATTATGCAACAAATTGTTTTAGTGTTTGTGAGAACCTTGTGGAAGATTCTTAAAAGATGCCTTACCCTCTTCTTATCGCAGATAAAAAATTTATCATTGCAAATGCCAGAGTGCAGAACTGTGCCATCATCTACTGCAATGACGGGTTCTGTGAGATGACTGGTTTCTCCAGGCCAGATGTCATGCAGAAGCCCTGCACCTGCGACTTTCTCCACGGGCCTGAGACCAAGAGGCATGATATTGCCCAAATTGCCCAGGCGTTGCTGGGGTCAGAGGAGAGGAAAGTGGAGGTCACCTACTATCATAAAAATGGTAAAGTGAACCTGTTTAAGGTTCCTTATATTTGATTCCCTTGAAATGAAATTTTGATTGCTTGAAGTTCATATGCAGAGAAACCCCATATAATTAACTGTAGATGAATTTTTAATATAAAGTCTTAGTATCCAAGAAATATGAATGTTCTTATTATTGGCCCAGTAGGAAAAAATTCTTCTTTGTGTAAGGGTACCTTGTTTGAACTCTGTAGAGGTGCAGTAACTTAATGTCACCAAGGACAAGAATGTCATAAGTCAGCCCTGACACTTTTTAAAGGAATGATGTGAAGATTAGTAATTCACCATTTTTATCGTTCTATGCATAATGTGAGAGAAACACATTTTATTTGCCTGCATTTGAATGTATTTCACAAGGTCTTCTTGGAGACTGTGTAATCTAAATTGAAGATTGGAACAGTTATGAATGTTTCTTGGCTTTTTAAATGTTGATGGATGGAACTTCTTGTCTCTTTCCTTTGTTTTTAGAGAAGATTAAGCAGAGTTTATAGTAACTTCTACAACTGAACCACTAAACTTGGGTACATTCATATGTTATAAAATAAGAATTATAGAAGACATTACTTGTGAGAAATTCAGAAAAGGATCTGTGAGTGTGCAGGGTTATTAGTATTTACTTGTCTACCATAAACTATCACTTCAAAGTTAAGGCCATTATTTCAACTTTAAGGACACACTACCTTCTTATAGCCTTGCCCTAGGAACAGTGTTCATGCATGTATACTGTAACACACACACACACACACACATCCTCTCTCTCTCTCTCTCTCTCTCTCTCTCTCTCTCTCTCTCTCTCTCACGCACACACACACACACACACACACATTCACATGTGTGTTCATTAGATAGATAGATAGATAGATAGATAGATAGATAGATAGATATTCAGATATAGATAATGGAATATAAATAGGTTACTATATATGAATACTCACATAATGCTTTTTAACGTAAATACAGATGCATAGGGTGCACACTTAATGGCATTTGCCAATTTAGTAATTTTATACTTGTAAAATACATTGTACATTGTAGTTTTGCCAATATTGCATCATCTATTTCTTCATGTTGTATGTACAAAAATTGATGAGGCTGGAGAGAATCTGCTCAGATTTTTAGAAAACATTTAAGTTTGGCAAATGTTTGTCATATTGTAGTCTACACTATATCATGACTCCTTTGAAAACTGCAGAGAAAAATAGCAAAAGAAAGGTATAATTCTTTCTCTTATTTTCTTATAATTAAATGTTTCATGATATGAAATGTACCATTCTTAATTATGGGATTTTTCCAGTATATGAAGTTGGACTTGAGTGGGTATTTGTAATCAAGTATTACTGGAAAAACAGGTTTGTATAACTTTGTATTGCTCTGGAATGAGAGCAATTATATGATTATCAAACAGCACAGAGCTTGTTTCTTAAATTCTTCCCAGTTTACTCTTACTTTTTGATCAGTGGCACTGTGTATTATAAATAGCCCAAAGGTTCCACTGTCTACAAATATTTCTACATAGAGACTGTCACCAAACACTGCAACTTACCTCTTTTGTCTACATGATGCCAGGAAACTAGACTTTTGAAAGTGTAAGTAGTTCAGTGTTGTTTCTTCTCTGACTGTTAAAGGATAAGGTTGACATGGTCTGTGTTGTGGCTGTTCAAGGCATGCTGGTCCATCATTGGTTGATATATTTTCAAGGCTGTTTTAGAATTTTTTTTCAGCTTAAAAAAATTAAAGTTCCACTCTGAGTAAATCAGTTAGGTACTAAGTACCTCTTCCAAAATGGTTTTAAATAGGAATTGTATCTATTATGGGGTAACTGAAATGTGGAAGTTTATTTGCTGTAATCACAAAATGAGCTCAGAACACTTTTGAAAAAGAATTTTATATTTAAACACAAACTTGTTGGTTGCAAAGTCTGTAGTAAAGATGTCAGTGCATTGACCATTGCAAATCGATGCCTGAATGGTTTCGTTAGCTATACGAATTTTTTAAAGTCACTTTTTTCATACAAGGAGTCTTTGGAAGCCTGTCGAAGTATAGAAATGTCAGTTTTTGGCAAAAACTTTCTCTATTGATGTTTCTTTCAGATATGACACACTTTTAAAGAGTAGAGTATCTTAAGTGGTACCAAGAAACTGTCTATTTAGCTTTAGTTGGTGGAGGAAATGAATAGATGAACTCAGTCTTTCTACTTTTCAACAAAACATATTAAATTAAATTCCCTTGGTGGCTGTTAAGATATAGATATGTTTACCTACTTGGGATGCAATAAACTAGTGGTTAGCTTTGATGCTAGTTCAGGTACATTGAATAGAATCTTGAGTGTTTACTGGTGTATTTACATGACAGCTATAAAATCAGTGAAGGCTTATGACATTCAAATGCTTTGATAGTCTCACCTCTTATTGACCTGCTGCAAGTCACTTTGTATTCATAAAAGCAGACAGGCAGAAAAAAAAACATAGAAACATTTTCTTTGGTTTGTTTGTTAAAGTTTCCTTAATTCCTTTTAGCTGAGGTCATTTAGTGTGATGGTTTGGTTCCTTAATTCTTGGATCTCTAGTAAATGCTTTCTTTGCTTATTAATTTAGCAGTTCAATGAAATATATGTTATGTAATGAACACAATGAGAAAGTTAAGAACAGTTGCTATATTCTACGTTTACCATTCATGGTGAAGCAGTAAAACTGTTTTGAGGAGTAAAACATTAAATCTGAAAGCTTGTTTTCTGAAGGGGCCCAGTGGTTTCCCAAGCAGTGCGAGCCAGAGATGTATGCAGTGAGATCCAATGGAAGCATAGCCCACTGAGAAGCAATACTTCCTACCCTGCTCAGTATGTGACTGTTCTAGGTAGAGTAGAGCTTGCTGTTTACCAGAATATCAATTCTTAAAAACCCACTTATCTGAAGTAGAAGCACTTGACAGCCCTTCCTTTGAGAATTCTATTTTACAGTTTAAGTCATTATTGCATAAATCATTCTTGGCAGCTCTGAATGTTGCTTGAGGTGATAAAGCTGTAAATCTTTTGACACGAAACTCTAATTATATAAAACTATAATTACATGGAGACTTATATAAGGGTGGGCATGTATTTTAATACTGTGATAGCTTCATGTTTAAAAATTATACTTTGAGAGGAGTAGAGTCACTAGTTCAGTCGAGAACTAGAAAACAATGTTCTTATTTGTAGTTTGTAGGTGATGGGAATAAGAAAAAAATAAAGGAATAGCTTAATTAGCTCTGCCTGAATTCACTTGTTTATTAGATTTTTTTGGGGATATTACATCACAAAAATAGCCTGTTAAAACCCTAAAACCTTTCAGTTACATTTAAGTGTATAACACAAATCTCTAAGCAACTTCAAAAACCTGGAAAATCAAAGTAAACTCTTGGACAAATAACACCTTTATTCAAAGGGGAAGCAGGTCCTGAAATGTGTGCAAATTAGGAATGAGGCAGCCTCATGATTTTGGCGTTAAGTTTCCAGACACAGTGCAGTTGCAATTTTATTATTCAATCAGTATAGTGTATAATTGCCTTTCTTGTCTTTGTGCTGCTTCTCAATAGCTAGAGGATGGACAGTGGCTGAGGAGAATCCTCACCTGGTCTGCTCAGTTCCAGAGGCAATGTTTATTTAATTCCTTGGAAGGTGGAAGTGGCTTTCGTTTGTTAACACTGACTCTTTCTTTCCTGAAAACTACACAGAAAGACATAAAAGGTGCTGTTCTGTGAGTAAGAGGGCAGGTTCACCCTGGGTTTCATCTCTATCTTGGGTGACACGTCAATCAGAGGTACAAAGAGGGCACAAGTGGTCTCTGCTTTGAGGGCATTTGTATGACAGAGTGACTAATGTTCATTTGTAATTTCTGAAACATAGATGTTTCTACAAAGTTGCTTATAAGCAAATAAAAAACTAGGATAAATTATTACTCTTCCTCTATGCTTCAGTTTTAAAATAACTATTAATATATACTTTTTGTCATACTTTGTTTCTTGCACACTATACTGACGTCTTAAGGAAGCAACGTAGTTTAGTTGAAATTTTAGTCATATGAAATAACTATTATAATAGCTTTACATAAGCTTTATGCACATAATATATTCAGCTCTCCTAATTCTTGGATTGTGTAGTAGAGCTGCAGATGGTGGTTTTAAATACAGAAATAGAAATATAGTTTGTGTGTATGTAACTCAAGCAACAGGAAAGATTTCCAAGGAGTGTGTTGCCTGGGATTTGTTTCATTGTCGCTTTCTTTTTCTTATCCCGACTTCTCCATACTTTATTCAGCAGGATATTGTAACATCAGAGATTCTAAAATTCATTTTCTTTCACAGATCTAACTTTTTTGAACACCTCATGCCTTTTGGAGATTATACTGGATCCATTGTATCTGTTAGTAGAATAACCACTCTGAAAAAACTTAGTCCTTCCCACAGTCTGAAAACTTCATTTCATTATTTTCTCATATGAAACCAAAATGTCCTGAAGATAAGAGTGGTCTGATCCTATCTTGGTACACAACCCTCCAGCTCTACACCTGTGATCACTGGTGCAAAAAGACTCCGTCTTAACTGGAGGCTTGGGAGAAGACTGTTTAGTTATTTTTATTCTTAAATGCCTTGGGAGTAGGTCAATTTCAAGGTCCAGAGTGGGATAGTCAGAGCAGTTTCCTACTGCTAAATTCTAAGGGGTCTGTTCCGGTTGTTTTTTATCAATAGGCACAGGGTCTGCTGCAGCCAGTTGCTGAGAGAATCCTTGGCCAGTTGAGCTACATGTAAGTAGCAGGTAGAGTACAGAGCACTGTGATGAACCATTCATACAGACATTTGAATTAGAAGCTAGGAAATATTTATAATTTTTTTCTCTTCTTCCTAAACTGTTGGTCAACAAATATATTACAATATTACTCCTCATTTTCCATTTGCTGTCAAGTACTCTGATTGAGGTCTGCATGACCCACTTTGGGAAGCATGGAAGTATTGTTTTCCCCACTCTAATTTCTCATGTTGTCCTCAGAGGACTGCTGCTCAAACATGAATCACACTGATGATTTGGTGAAGCTAAGGATCACTGCAAGTGAGTTTTATGCATTTAATAAAGGATCCAATAATCCCATAAACTACATATTCAACTTTTTAAACTACATAAACTACTATTCACCTTTTACAGAAACAACACGGAGACCAGAGAAACTTGTCACCTCACACACAGTTCAAAAGTGATGGGTCCTAAGCTCTCTGCAGCTTTTCCTTACAGCTCAGCTGTCTATGCGAGACACTTGGTAACACACTGAGACTCATTAGAACTCTTGGGATAAAGTTCTAGGCTCTTTTTCAGTGTTCTTGGTGGGTGGTCATCAAGAATAAGATTTACTGGGGTTTTCAAGTGGGGCATATTTAGATAAAACAAGGTAAGTTTTCATCTCTAATACCATGGTTAACTTGACCAAAATTTGCCTTCTTAATTTCCTTTTCCCATACATATTAGAAAATAACATCTCTTTTGTAAAGCTAAGTGTCCTGGCCACAACATTATTTGTAATATAGTTTCTTGTCTGTAATGTGTCTAGTTACATTAGTTACTCAGTTAGTTGGATAACTAAGCAAGTTTGTTTCTCCTACAAATTTTAGGTTTCAACCATAATTGATTATTGCACGGAACACACACACACACACACACACACACATTGCACCCAGGGCTATGTGCAATTCTCAGAGCTTTTCCTTTGTCTACAAAAAGTAATAATTATTTCAAAGTCGCTCTTTGGTCTTGCGCTCCACTTCTTTCTACAGAAACCGTCACTGAAGACAGTAGAAAAGACATTTTGTGGTGTCATTTCTGATTGCCTTCAGAGTCCACTACACCCAAACCCTCACCATTTGGTTCTTGATTCCAGTGCAAATGCTAGATCAGGCTGCACCATAAGTTACGATAGCTAAATTTATCTATTTTATTAGCAGTTATAAAACATTGTCTTATTAACTTATGAACCCAGAAATGTGGACCAATGCTTGCCACAAGTATACACTTAATAAATGGCCTTTGAAGAATGAATATAGGCTGAAAAATAATACCATAAAGTCACAATAGTAAGATCAGATCTTGGAAAATCAAATCGTAGGCAAAGTGTGATATTTTAGTTTATCACATATAAATGACCTTCAGGTTATTTATTTATGATCATATTCCTTAATTTATTAATTATTATTTATCTTTGCTCAGTATTGTAAGAATTAAATCTTCTTTTTAATCTATAACTATATACAAAAAATAGTAAAGAAAATATTTACCAGAAATTATTTTTGTTTACTGTAGACATTCATCACTTGCCATTTATCAATGGCTCAATACTGTCTCCAACAATCTCTAATAGCCAAACCCACAGATCTCTTATGTAATTTTCTTACTTGATTTCTTTTTTTTGGGGGCGGGGTGGACAGTATCTCTCCTGACTTCTTGTCTTACTCAATATTGACTTTTTATAAGTGGTTTAACATTATTCTTCTTCTTCAGTATTTTGTTTTTCATTTTCTTTTAAGAGACTGTTTTTCTTTGTAACACAGGCTGCCCTCAAACTTGTAATCCTTCTGCCTCAATTTTATGAATGTTGGGACTCTAGAGGTGCACCATTACACTATTACACTCAGTTCCACTCAGTGTTTTCTTGAGATTATCTAATCAGCAATTACACTTTGATGCCAAGGTTATGTAATAGTGAAAGGGTAAAGTCCAAAAAAGTTAATTATTAATAATTATAAATGTCATATTAGTGTTTTTCCTCTTTCCTAACCATGCTGTCTGCATTTAGTAACAATGGTAGGCTATTGCTGAGAAGCAGTAGTGAGGCATCTGGAAGGTCTTAATCACCATAACATGCAGTGTGCCCTACTACTAAAAATTAAACTGAAGTTTCTACTTGTCCCAACTGAGTTTCAAGAAAACCTAGATTAGATTCCCATTGTCATAACTGAACATTCCATAAAATTTTCTTCATTTTACTTGAGAAAAACGTTGTACCTTTTCTATGACAACTCATGCATTTCTTAGGGAGCCCCCTGTGATCCCTTCCACTGTGGAAACACTTCTGCTTTTGTAAACAAAAACAAAATCTGCTGTGTCTTGGTAGAACACTTCATACTCCTTTTTCTTCAGAAAGGGATAAAATCAGCAGTGGCAGGTACTAATGGCCAGCATTTTTCCCCCTGCCCACTGAGTTCCTTCGCCCTAGGACAACCCACAGCACCCTCCCTGCACCCTTCAACACTTCTCTGTGTCTAAGAAAACTTCTGTACAGTGTCAGTCTCAGCTCATTTCAAAGGTGTTCTCTAAATCCCTCAGGCACCTTTTCCACATTCTCTGGCATTCCTTTTCATATCTCTATTAGAATACTTATGAAATGAGGTTTTAGTAATTTGTTTCCAAATTGGCCTTCTCTCCCCAACATTTAACATTTTGAAAGCACTCATTGAGGCACTTATTAAAGACTTGAGGAAATAGCAGGAGAATAGAAAATGGTTTTAAAATAGTCTAGGCACAAACATTTTTGCAGATGAAAATATTTATAATATTTTCAGTGGTAGGGTCTTCAAAAGTCTCATTCATTCATTCATTCATTCATCTTTCAATATCTTATGCTACTCATTTGGTAAATGTGAAAAGTGTAAAAATCAACATCCTCCATTATTCAGTTGCATAAACAATGAATTGCTAATGTTTATTTACCTGGAATTCTCCAAAATTACATAATAACTAATTGCCCTTCTTAAGTGAGCCTGGAAGGAGAAATGAATGGTCAGAGCAATGCAGCTACATCCCAAACACCTACATCCTTAGCCAGTTCTGGAGGATGCCTACAGATAAATGAAAAAGTAGCAATTTGTCCATGTGTTCTTCGCATCTCAGCCTTCCCTGCATCTCCCCAAATCACCACGATAAAATAACTATAAAACCTCCTTTGTAATTATTCTGAGCTCTTTTTCTTTTGCCACACCACACACTAGAAATGAACTCACTCTCCTACTAGTCTCTCTAAACATTTAATTCTCCATTTTCTCCTTCTTCCCTTTCTTGTCTTTTTTCTTTATAAGCCTTGTCTCATGGAATGAGAATGTAAAATCTGCATGGTGTCAAAAACACTTCATCAGTCATACCCTGAGACCTGAGGATTTCAACACCTCAGCAAGCAAGGGCTTTGCATATTCTATTCCTCTCTCTGTACCTCCTTCCTTCTCTCTCTGTGATTTTATTGTCCTGGCAAAAATTAGAAAATACAGATGTATGTGCAGATGTGTAGAGAACAGATGTCTAACCATTCGAACTAAGATACATTCACTGATAAATGAAGGCATATATTGCTTATAATTTTCTTTGCAAATATGCTTCTGTGTGTGCATGTATCCATATGGACTCTGTTAAAACAAGATGAGGATGGCATTATATTTTGTATACCAATGTATAACTTTATTTCTTCATGGAAAGACATATCTGCTGTAACAATTACATCTTTTTTTTTCATATGGACAACCCAGAAATTATTGTGATACTCAAAAACTATTGCATTTGATAGGATAGAATATTACCAAAATACTTAAGAAACATTTTACAATTTCTAATTTTGTACAATTGTAAAGGCATACAAAGAAAATATACATCTTGTTTACCTAGAGTGTTCTTTTGAACACATGTTTCTAGAAGTATAACTGTTGGATAAAAAAATATATGTGTCTCAAAATTAGGTATACATATTTGATACTTCTATTATATTGTATACTCCAAAAGGGAAGATGTTTTTTTGTTTAATTCTTTTTTTTTTTTTTTTTTGGTTTTTTCGAGACAGGTTTCTCTGTGTAGCCTTGCGCCTTTTCCTGGAACTCACTTGGTAGTCCAGGCTGGCCTCGAACTCACAGAGATCCTCCTGGCTCTGCCTCTGCCTCCCGAGTACTGGAATTAAAGGCGTGCGCCACCACCGCCCGGCTTCTTGTTTAATTCTTGCGAATAACAATACTTGGTCTTCATTTTAATTTTGGTTGATCCAGTAAAATGATCTTATTATCTGATCATTAAATTTAATCTCAAATGTTTACTGAAAAACTTTTATAGAAAATATCTGAAGCAGTCTGTTTTATTTACAGAAAACGTGCTGGATATTGTTACAATTAGATAGTAATAAGAACCTACTGAATAGCTAATTGAACTGGCTAGTAAATACCCTTTCTCATACCGTGATAATTCTTTCAAAAACTGCCAATCACATTTACATTTTATTATAGTAATTTACTAACAAATCTTAGATTTTAAAAAAACTAGTGCCATTTATTACTATTGAAATAATTTATCATTTAGAAGTTAAAGCACTCACTGACCTTTGTCATTTTTCTGTATGATATGAATTGGATTTTAACTCGCTTTTAGTATTAATTGTGTCCTTACAATGTGTGGTGAAAATTTTGAGTAGTGAAAGGTTTTTTCATAAAATATAGATTTTTTTAAAATAAAAATATAGTCTTGTTCAGATAAAAATAATAACTGTACATGGTTGTTAACTAACAGGAAATGAATAGAATGTTAGGATACACAACAGAAGGAAATTGTACCATGAGTGATCTGTGATGTCAAATAGTAATGTATGGGGGGAAAACCCAAGCAGTGGAAACAACGGCACATTACACAAACTACCAGCTTTATCCACACAGTGCTATATAACTCACAGAAAATATAACAGGAAAAGACCCTTGTTTCCTCAGCTCCCTTCCTTAACCAAGACAAGCAGAGCTCAGGTAATCAGATCTCTATAGCAGTGACTCAATGCTTAGGTCTTCCCTCCAGGTGTTCTTTATAATGAATGTCACTTATCCCAGGCTCAGTAGGATTTATGGCTTCCCAGATTGCTCTTAGAATTTGCTCCCTGAATGAAGAACTCCACAGAAATGCCACTAATGATGTTCGAATTCAATGGTCCTATTAGCCAGTCTCTAGTCAGTTCACAGTCTAAAACTGCGTTACTCCTTTCTTTACAGTTCATGTTTCTAGAGTGAACAGAAGGTGTCCTACTGAAATTTCATACCTACCAACTCTCATTATTTCAAATGTATTCATTGCAACACATGTATGGTGTGGGTTATACAACATTTTATTTTAATTACTGGCTCATTGAAGATGCCAATAATTTCAATGATGAATTTCCCTTTGGCAAATACTTCATATTAAAGCGTTGTTATTAGTCTTGGCATTTTGAAAATGTGAGCAATGCTGCTTCCGCTTTAAATATCTTTACTGAGGAAGAGTTTTATAATGCCATCTTGATTTTTCTTCTGTGCTAGAAAATAAATTTAAATGTCTGGGGGAGCTTCACCTCTATTACAGAAATGACAATTTCAAGTATAAGATGATAGACAAAGTAGTCATGTAAATACTTATTTTGTGAGACTTGAAAATTGCTGATAAAATACACTTTAAATGTAAAGAATGAAGGTGAAACCCAGTCTTTTAAATGGTGTTAGTTGTATCATGGAATACCTGAAAAAGACAGCAAAATATATTGCACTCTCTTTCCATGTATCCTACATGTGCTCACATCTACAAAAATCATTGAAGAAATGTGGAATTTTTCATAGTAATGACATGATAATATAACCAAACACGATTTCCTTGACTCTAACGTCATTGTTCCAGAGCTAAAATAATCCTCCCCTTATTAACCCTCACTTAAGCCAAACAAAACAAACAACAACAGAACCCCCCCAAAGTTCATAATTTTGGTTTTTTGGATGAAATTAATTTTTAAATATATTCATACATAATAGTATCTTATAAAAAGTTTTTAAAATGTAGCCTAAATTATTTCTGGTAATTTATATGCAATCTTATAATTTAGGGTAACTATGTGGAAGAATATGCCTTGGCTTTAGGATTTTAAACACTATTCATAATAATTTGTATTTATTGAATCCTTAAAATATGCTGTTACTTATACAAGCTGATGACATGACCACTCCATGGTATAGCTGCATGGAAGGATTTATTTTAGACATTAGGGAGGGAACAACCAGAGACATTGGGAAGAATCCAGAGCAGAGAGAGAAAGAAGCAGACTAAACATGGACAGCAGACTAGGCATAGCCAGAGCTATCTGCAAGAGTGAAGAAAATAGCAGGGGACAGAGACAACAATAGTGAGAGAAGCAGGAGAAGAGCATAAAGAAAACATAGTGAGAATAGCATAGTTATAAGGAAAACGAGCAGCTTGGGGGAGAGAAGCCCATGAGCTGGAGGGAGTTTAGGGTAAATGAGGAGGTGAGAAGGGCTAAGATCCTAACATGGATTTTGAAATATGTAATGGGTACTAGGACACTGAGGGATACTGGGGGTCAGCATGTACTTTGATATGATGATAGGTAACACAGGTAGACATACATCTCTTCTTCCAGAGATAAGGAAAATGACTCCCTTTGGCTGATGGGAACCAGTTCACAAGTTCCTGAGAAATGCTGGCTTTTATCTAACTGTCAGAAATCTACCTAAAGTCCAAATTGAGCTCATTTCTGGACATCTGTACAGCCTATTGGAGTTTGGAGATTAAGGTTTCTTTTGGCCCTAACACTACTGTTCTAAAATCTTCCATTTAGAATATCCTACCTCACCTTGAAAGGGATAGTTTATGGTTCCCATTTTCAAGATTGAAATCATGAAGCTCAGTTACTTTCTCAAGGCTACTGAAGTTATCTGGGACAGCTACCATCTGAGTATCGTTTGTCTTCTTTTGGAGCCCATTGTTGAGGGTCCCTACTGTTCCTCAGCCCACCCTGACCCCTTTCATGCAGGTTCAGTGACATACAAAGTCCATGCCTGTAGGGACAAGTCTTGTCTTAATAGAAAAGTGTGAATCATTTATGGATTTCAGATTGAGAGGGCTATTCGTGGCTATCAACTTGACTTCTACTACTATTACTACTACCACAGCTGCCAGCTACATCTGGAATTAACTAAATCCCAAATGGATGGTCAAACCCCTAAGCTACGATTCTTAACTAAATCATTTGAAGTGAATGGGAAGACCCCATTTTAATCCAGATCTTAAAGGTGGGAAGATCCCCTTTAACATGGGCCCAAACCTTCTGCTGGCAGCCTCTGTAAAGGACATGGAAGAAAGAAGCTTGCTCTCTTTTTGCCTGGTTGCGGTCACTCTCAGTAGAAAGTCCATTCCTTCATAATAATCTCAGTAAATAAAAAAATAATTACAAAGAAAAAAAAACATGAAGCTTCATTTTGTAGATTGTGGGGTCAGGTGCCCAGCTTATCTCCTGAATATGTATGCCCCAAAGTAACCTTCTGCAACATATTGAAGTTACTTGTCCATAATTCTATCATCAATGAAATGAGAACTGTTGTTATAATAGATACTAATGTACCAAAATATTCACGATTGCATTCATAAAGTCCCTTCAACTCTTGGCACCTAGTTAGTACAATGTAAGAGTTAACAAATATAATATGTCAAGGAATTGAGTTAAAAAACACATGTTAAACTGTCAAATTCCAAAGGGAATATGCAATCTCATGTGTAGCTGAGTAAAAAAACATAAAAGAAATTCTGACTTCAGGAAGTAAAAGTAAAACAATCCTAAATTTTGACAAACTGTCATCCTTGGAACTTCAACCTGGAAATCAAGGCCTTACTCATACTCTGGATAATTTACTTTTAATTTTCTTTTGAAAGAAACTTTCAAAACTCAGAGACTTATATTGGACATGCTTATGCTGAAAGTATCAGCAGTTCAGGAAACCTGAATTTTTACCTTTAATTTGTATACAACCAAACCTGGTAGCTATATGTCTGAAACTGGTGCATTTGGAAAGAAACTTCCTCCTCCACAGTGATGTGTTAGCTCAGCTTGCTCCTCTTTAGTCCATGATTCAGTGACAATCAATCAGAATGAATCAATCATATTTACAGCAAAGATGCAGACATAATTGGAATTTATCTACTTGTAGAAAGTATATATAAGAATGTCCAAATACCATAGCTAATGTGTCCATATAACAGTTTTTAAACAGGATACTTTTTAAAGTAAAAGAGTAGAGTTATTGATAATTATAACAGGAGACAAAAGAAACCCAGGATTGATATATGTATATTGCATGTATACAGTCTAAACACAACATATATCTAGCATCATTTAGCAGATTTTAAAAAAAATGTGTACCATTCTTTAGTTTGTATATGAACATTTTATTTAGGTTTCCCAAGCCTATGGTTGAAAAAATGTAGCCTCTCATTCTTGCAATGCCTAAAATGCATACTGTGTAGACAAATACAGTATCTAGCAATCTGGAGAAATGAGTCAGAATTCCCTCTAAAGAATGCATTGCACCTGCTGACCTCTTTGAAATAAGACTGCAAATGAATCCCTCTATAAATACCATGTCGATGGTTCTTAGTAAAGGGAATTAACCCTAACCATTTTGTGAACCATTGTGATCAGGAGAGCAGTAATAGACTTAAGGTAAAAAAGTTGAGTTCATTGCTGAATGCCAATCCTCTGTTAAAGGATATCTTTGACTTTCAACAGGATCTTTATCTCAGACTCCATTAAAGTGTGGGTGTACATGGAGCATGTGTAGTCTTCTTTTCCTTCGGTTTTTGATCAGGTTCTGGCTGTAAAATATCATTATTGATATTTTAACATGGTGAAAACATTGTTCTTGAAATATGAAACTTGTTTATGAAAGATGTATTTTAAGTAGGAGAGGCATTCCCAGGAAAGTCGAGGCTAATGGCATGCAAGAAAAGAATTGCCTGCTTTCTAAGAAAAACAATTAAGCATTAATTAACAAATTAATATTTTTCAATAGAGAGTCAATTTCCTCATTCTGGTGAGCTCACATAGAAATTAATCTCGTCCATATTCAGGAGGAAAGTGGAGACATGAAATGATGCAAATGAGACCAAATGAAATTGTTTTCCAGAGGAATGCTAAGCGAAGGTGTAGGGCTAGCATTATTATGGTATTTGTGTTTTTGTCATGTCAGGGAAAGACAATCAAACAAACAAATAAACAAAAAGAGATTTGTTGTGACAACTGAGGTTATAGACAAATTCAACTTCTCAACTACAATCTAAAAAAAGAAAAGAAATCCTCATGAATTACAGTAGTTATAAATATTCTCCTTCTCTTCAAGATTCCACTGACTTTTCCTTTTAAATTGGTCTTGGTTGTTGGAGCCATTTTATATATAGGAAATGTTACCTAAAGAATGTGAAGAAAATAAATGGATGTCTCAGAAGTTGTACCTTCCTCACATCTAATTTCATGTTGATTTATGGTACCCCTTTGACTCAGTATTTGCTAAGTAAAAGTTTATGGAACAAAAATGTTGGCTAATAAATACATTACACTTTTTTCATAACTTGAAACATACATTATTGTGGGTTGTCAAATTTTTAGCTCAAAACTATTTATCCTTTTAATTATCTAAGATGGGGGAGAAAAAAAACAATAGCCACAGTTTCAGTCAGGATTATTTTTAATTTTTAATTCTAATTTGAAAATGCACCATAAAAAGAGCAGCACATAAAATTCACAGGCTTGGCATTTCTTCTACATTACATTATCCTTAACCTTTTAGTACAGAGACATTATCCTACCTTTAAGCAAAGAAAAACAAATCCAGATGTTAAAGAAACATTTGGCAATTAAAACATAACATTTACCACTATTTTCAAATAATAACAAACAGGCCATTGGGCAATTACATGAAAAAATAACCCACATATTTATTTTTTCTACCATCAGTTTAATTAGAAGTCCTTAAAACTATATATTCCTGCAAACAAGTTGCCAAAATACGGCAATGATGTGAATGCACATAAGGTCTTCAAAGACATTAAACTAATGTAAAAACTACTGCATGTGTTGTTCTTTTTCCACAGTGGTTGTATATGTGCATAAATTTTAATTTATTCATCATTTTGATTAGCCAGTTATATTTACTTGCAGATATGATCATATCTTATCCTTAAATATTTTGATTTTTATTTGCTAGTATTAATGAAATTAGCTCATCTAACTACTTCTTCAAATGAGACATTTGAAAACTGAAGCAATAATACTAGTACCTTTAAATTTTGCAAACCATCCATATATCATCTTTTAAAACATTTGATTTTTCATAACGGAGGATTAAATTTTTATCACATTACCATTTATTGTAGTGTACTCTTAGTTTCCTTGAACCTCAGCTTTTCTTCAATTTCACAATACTAATCTTTGAGGGAATAGGCTCATTGACTTACAGAATGTTCACCATGGATTCATTTAATGAATCTTCATGACTTCCTTCAACCTGTAAGGTTTATACTATCTTTATAAATAATGTTATGCTTTTCACTGAGTATTTCCTGAAATACCTGAAATCAATAATCCCAGTTATTGGAAATTTGTATGAGTCAACACTTGTCATGCTATTCTTTTAAATATTTTGACCCAAAAAATTTAAAACAAGAAACTTAAAATATCTCAAGTGGCATCAGTAGACTATATTAAACCAAAACATGAATGATTCCAATAGTAAAATGATCATTAATTAGTTCAGGTTAGTTAATGACAAGACAAATAAAATGGAAGTTGGTCCACGCTCATAAAGTCCCAATATTGTAATGATGTCCAGTTTTACAAAATTGATCTCTAAACCTAATCAAAATGATGGGAGACTCAAATTTCTGTAAACATTGAAAATTGCATGGAAATGCAAACAATCTGCAATATCTAATTTAGAATGAGAAAGAAGAGCAAAGTTTGGGGGAATGCTATAGTAAGAACTGACATAATGCTATACAAATTGTAGCAGTGTGGTATCAACAATGATGTGGGTAATCTGATTGATGGACAGAGTACCTTAGCAGATCCTCAGGTATACAGTGAATTGATATTTGATAACAGCACCAAATTGAGGAATCACAGGTCTTTCCTATAACAGTTTTTTTAGAGAAATGTATGGAAAAATACTAGATCGTGGTGTTGCATTATGCACAACTGTTAATTTGAATTAAAATTTGAACTTGAAGCACTAAAATTATCAACTACTTGGATATGCATATAAAATATCTTTATACTTTTGAGAAATAATTATTTTTAAGAAAGCAAAGCTACTAAAAATAAAAATGAAAATAAAGAGTTGGACATCCCCAAATTTGAAAATGCATACACTTCAGAAACATTTCATTAAGAAATTTTTCAGCTAAACTGGTCCTTAGCTTTAAGTCAGCAGAACAGAATAAAGAAGAAACAACTTCAAAAAATAAAAGAAAAGCAATTTTCTGCGGATGGAATGCAGGATGGAGTGCCATTATTCAAGAAGCAAAAACAGGTGGATTGTGAGTTCGAGGTAATCTACAATCACAAGTAAAAAGTGAAATAAAGAAAAAAATCAGAAACAACAGACATGACACAAGCTGAGAGAAAACATTTCACACATTTACTTGGAATTACATCATTTAATGTGTGCATGCATAGTAATATGAAATATAGTGCTCTACATGAAAGTATACATATAAAATATTATATATTTTATGTCAATAATAAGAAATGATAAACAAAAACGATAATAAGTGACTTAGAAGCTTTTTAAGAAAAACAATTTATTTTACAACAAAGCAAAATAAGTGGATAAAGAGGTAGCTCAGCAGTTAAGAGCACTGGTTGCTCTTCCAGATGACTCAGATTTGAGTTTCAGTACCCACAAAGTGGCTAACAAACTTCTACAACTCCACTTCCAGGGGACCCAGTGCACTTTTTTTTTTTTTTTTTTTTTTTTTTTTTGGCCTTCATAGGCATTAGGCACACAAATGGTACACAGACTCACATGCAGACAAAACATTAATACACAGAAAATAAATACGTATTTTAAAAGGTCAAATAAAACCCACTAGGACAAAAACTGACACTACCAAATATCAGTGAGACTCTGTGCTCCCAGAGAAACTTCTGTGTTACCAGTGACATTGAAAAATGAGATGATTATTTCAGAAACTTTTAGTGCTTCTGTGACATTAAATATCTTATGATCTTCTTTTAGATCCATCTAATGAAAGTGAAGGTATATAATCTTTATGAGATGTTCGTCACAGATTTCTTTATAGCCCAAATATATAAATGAATATAAAACTCATTATAGCTTTATAATAGTACAATAATATTGAACAATAGTAACCTCTTGACATTTAGTACAAAATTGTCAAAAATAAATTAATTCATTGTTATTTGGGGGAAAAAAACCAAAACTGCTGACTCCCCATGGGAAACCTTGCCTTGGAGGAGGTTGGAATTGGGGGTGAGTTGGGGGGGAAGGCTGGGGGCGCGGGAGAAGGAAGGACAGGGGATCAGTGGTTGGTATGTAAAAACGAATAGAATATTTCTTAATTAAAAAAAGAAAAGAAAAACAGAACTGTAATGATAGAAAAAGAAGAGAGTGATTAGTATGTATGGCAGAAGGTAAAAGAGCCATAGGAGTGTCCTGGGATATTAAGGACTGACTGATACAGTCTATCTGACTGGCATGCTGACTATCTGAACTCACACACACACACACAACTCACACAGAGTCACCAATTTCTTCAGGTTACATTGTAGATAAACTCTCCTTCAATTTAATAAAGCCGTCATTCATTTTCAGAATCAGGCTATTTTTCTTTAATTCTGCAATTATCACACAAAGTTCAGTAAGAAAAATGAATGAATTCTGCACTTTCACTTTCTAGGCCTTCAACTCCATGCCAAGGCAATTATCTTTAACTCAATATTCTACTGCTTTGAGTTTTCATGACAGCAACAACAGCAAAAAAAAAAAAAAAAAAAAAAAAAAAAAAAAAAAAAAAAAAAAAAAAAAAATCACAGTCTGTGTTTTGTTTTCTGCTCTTTCACTTATTTTTATGGTCAAAAGATACTAGAATAACTGATACACGAACCAGGATGTAGTTTCATGGTTTATAAACACAGTACACATATATTAATCAACAAGTTGCTTTGTTTATTGTCTCCAGGCCCAATTTGTGTTTTAGTAAAGGCTCAAAGAAGCCTACTGTGTTTCATACATATCACCTGTTTATTTCCCATTCTTGTCTCTTGCACCTGTGATGACTCATAGTCTAAATCAAATATTCATTCTTATAAAACTATCTAAACCAACTAGATTTAATTATTTTCTGTGTTAGTAAATAGTATGCTTTCTCAGGGGCTTTATTCTTATTCTTAAGTGGCAAATGAGTCGTTAGTAATCCATGAGCCCTTCAGGGTAGGGTACTTTCTATTGATTTCTCCTTTTAGTTTTCAAGATTCTATTATGGGAAAGGGCAGAAATGACCAGTTTAATGAAAGTCAATTTTTCTTTGATGTAGATCAAAAGAATTCTACTAAAGCAAAACATAATCAGCGAAGAAAGAAAACTAGACCATTAGAAATGTAGAATCAATTTCTAAGTAAGATTGTTACTTCTGGTGAGTGAGGTGCTGGATACATTTGGCTGGATACTTCAGAAGGTACACATGCATTCATTACTCATGTAGTCATTATAATCTTCAAACCCAAAGTGTCCTTGGAGAGAGAAAATAAGCATGTACATAATAATGTACAATTAA
Organism: Peromyscus leucopus; assembly: GCF_004664715.2. Lineage (NCBI taxonomy): Eukaryota > Metazoa > Chordata > Mammalia > Rodentia > Cricetidae > Peromyscus > Peromyscus leucopus. The sequence continues at coordinate 40,172,300 of NC_051066.1, read as the reverse complement.
TTGTACAGTTGAACAGGACATTATCAAAAATGACATTATCAGAGGGGGAACATATGCCTTAAAAGAAAAATTTATTGGTGGCTATTAGCACAAACTTAGGCATGTGCAACTTGCAAAGTTAACACTTTTTTGGGTCTTTTAAGGATAATATAAATGTTAATTTTCTTCTGTGACACCCTGAATACGTTCTTGGTTTTCCATCATCGCACACTATTCCAACTGTTCGTTTCTCAATTTTACTTATTATCAATAACTTCAAGATTAATTCCAAACCACTTGTAAAATCAAGTGCTCACACAGCTGCATCACCTCCTAAGGCCTTTCCCGGGGTGGGATGTTTGCTCTCATGTACAGCGGTGAAAGCTTTCATTACATGATGACGGTGTTGTTGCTATCAACCCTCAGAGCTGAGTGAACACAGAGGCGCACCTTCCTTGCAAGAATCCTTTGTCCACCTTTAAGACATTACCATTCTCATTATAGCGACCTGTTTGGATCTTTAAATTTTCACTGGTTTAAACAGTTGGCTTTACTGGGAAAATTGTGTTTGTCTATGTATCAACTAAATTGGCATATTCAAAATAAGTTGGAAGGTAAGATATAGTTCCCCCTTTCATTGTAAGCATTTCACCTGGACTTAGTGTCTTCAAATTTAAAGTATTTAGAAAAGTTACATGACTTTCTAAAAGAAACCCTGACTTTAAAAGTATGAAGATATAGTTAATATCATCTTCTCTGTTATTGGAGAAGTCAAAATAAAAACTGATCTGAAGAAACAGGTGAAGGAACCAAGAGTCAAATGTAGGCAAAGAGAATCACAATAAGGCGAACAAGCCAACAGATAGCCTGTAGAGAAAAGAGAAGGGTAGAAATTTGCTTCAAGGTTATCAAGGACTAAAGGAAGGAGATACAGATTAAAGAGAGAGGAGAGAGAGAGAGAGAGAGAGAGAGAGAGAGAGAGAGAGAGAGAGAGAGAGAGAGAGAGAGAGAGTCTATTGCTTCCCCCATTCCAAAGAAAGCATGTCAGGGAAATCTATGGCAAGTGTAAGTTGAAGGTTATTGAAATTAGACACTATGGTCCCAGAAAGATGAATTGTTTAGAGTGAAAAATATTTATTCCTTAGATCTGTTTACTGTCCCATTTGGATCTGAGAGTAAAGTGATGAACAATAGATAGCAGGACACCCTAATTGTCTCTGGACAATGGAAGGAGCCCCGGAATTCATTACACCTTATCGTGAGAGCCCTCGCCTGCCAGCTACACAGATGAAAGTCCTGACTAGAGATAACAGCTCTTTGTTCCAAACAGCAGTTTTACTTTTCCAGGAGGAGAAGCCAATACTTGAGGCCTATTTTTCCTTCCCCACCCTGTCCCTTTGGTGAAGTAAGTAGATGAAACCCCCTGGAAAAGAAGATAATAACAATCAATGCATCCCCACCCTTCAGTCAAGCTGAAACCTTACCTAGAAAGGAAATGCTGTCGGTCTGCAGTTGCCTTTATAGACTACCATGCTTATTTTTATGGACAGTGTAAATGAGCTTGAATCGAATGTATGACTGGTAGATATTTGACAGATACTTTGGCAGAAAAATCTCTATATTACCATCAGATGTAATTTCAGAGTTTGTTTATCGATCAAGTTGACAAAAGAGGAATCCACTTTCTTTCATCATTATTTTAAGATGCTAAAGTACTGGAGTCACATGCTCTAACTTCTAGGAAGTGTGCCAGTAATGTTTGGACCATAAAGGCTGCCCTTACAGGCTATCGAATAGCTAATTTACAGTCTGCCTCCATTCTAACCCTCCCTTCCTCTCACTGCCCCCCCACATTCTGCAGTGACCCTTGCTTTACAAAGGTAAAAAAAATAAATAAAAACAAAAAAACAAGGTAACCTGCCAAAGGCCACTTGGTCCCTGAACCAGGCTCCATGTTTTCCATTTTCTAAGGCAATGCTATCCGTTCACTCAGACACGGAGAGTACTGTCATCTGGCTCATTTTCTCAAACAAGCAATATCCTTACAAGAATCGATAAAGATTTAGTTTCCTCTCTGTAAAGATGAGGACTACCTGGCCTGAATTTCAAATCAGTACTTCTGACTGAGTCTGAGGCAATCATACAGCTTTTGATTTCCTCACTGAACATTTCGTTTGCACCGGTGGGTGCTTGAAAACAACCTTTCTGACACCTTTTTTTATCCTAGTATAACACATGAGGCATATGAATCTATAAATTGATTTAAATCTCTTGAGAGGAGCCGGTGCTATTTGTACTGTATATTAAAATAGTAAGGTATCGCTATTCACCGTAATATCCTTTTGCAATACTCTAAGGAAGGCATATCTAATGTAGCATCTATAGAAGCATCAAGCATGAATTGGAATACAGATTTGTTTGTTGCATGGACTTGATTTATTGGGCTTTGTGAGCTCGTGCAGGTGGTTTTGGGTAATGAGCTCTTAGTTTTAGGAAACGCTGTGTCTGTGTCCATAAGGGAAGCTAATATTATCAGTAATGATGCTGTGAGGACAATTCATGTTCACTGTGGAGGAATAGCTTAAATGAGGATCATACATTCTCGTTACAGCCACACTTAGGTCTTGTTTGTCTGTTTGTGTTTTCCTGGGTACCATTCAGAAACTGACTTGTTAATATACTCCTTGGAGATTACTCCCTACCCCAGGCACCGCAGTTCTGCAAAATGTATCATTTGATGCCCTTCCAGTTGTACTTATGAGACAGTCAAAGGAGTGGCAATCACAGCAGCCCTGTTAATGGCATTTTCCTCTGCCTTCACTACCCTACTGATTATAATTGTAACTTGCCCAGCTATGGAAAAAATGAAGCATTCCGTTTAAAAGACAAATAAACAAACAAATTTTCTACAGAAGATACCTTTTTGGTTGGAGCTTTGAAGTGCACAGTTCCACTTACCACCATCTTCACTTGAGAGGTGTCCTTATTTTTTAATTTAAGAAATGTTTTTATTCATTTTATATACCAACCACAGACCCCCCCATCCCTCCTTCCATTCCCCCTCAGCCTTCCCCCCCTTACCCACTCCCCATCCCCTCTTCCAAAAGGACAAGACTTCCCATGGGGGGAGTCAGCAAAGCCTGGTACATTCAGTTGAGGCAGGACCAAGCCCCTCCCTAAAGCCTTGATAGAGGGAGGTGTCTTTTTTTTTTTTTTAACTTACTTCTTTTACTCTATGTGTGTACTGTTAGGGCATTTCTGGAGAGAGAATCTCATTTGTATTTTATTAAACGACGTAGGTATTTATGGCTTGCTTTTTTTAACTTTAATACCCAGTTCACTGTGAATCATGAAAGAAAAGGAAATTTCAGATGTTTAAGTATAAAGCATCCTGGTTCTGTGTCTCTCCAATACTGTAGTGCAAAATCCTCGAGAAATCTATCCCTGTGAGTAGAATATTACCAAAATTGTTTCCAAGGCAAGTCACGTTGTGTTGTCATTAGAAACTATGTAGTGTGCTTTGTAACTTGGCAATGAAAATGTATGTTGTGTATCCAAAAACATAAAGGAGTTTACATTTGGAAATCATTGCAGTGATCTGGTTGTCTCCTGATGTATATGAGAGGAGGATTTTAACCTCAGTCAGCATGTGAGGTATGGGCTCACACCAAACTCAAGTAAGAACAAAATACTATCTGTAATCTGTGGTGCTAGCTGCAATAGATTAATACAGTTTACTGGACGTTACTTCCGTGCTTGTGCCCAGAATAATCTGGAAGTAATTGAATTAAGTACTGGTCAGTTGGGTCTAGTGAAACTGTTAGGCTGGACAGCATTCAGAGGTCTCTGATGAAAGGTTATGTAGAATATATGCTAAGTATTATCAAGAATTGGAATTCCGGGTGTAATTACTCTGCTAGTGTTTATGTGTGTGTGTGTGTGTGTGTGTGTGTGTGTTTCATTTTCAAAAATCGCATCATGCCTTATTATGCACTACTTTATTACACAGAGGAACTATTTTGTGACAACAGTATAACTAGGTTGATTACTCTGTATGAAAGGAAATTACATACTAATTAACTAAGCCCAATATTATCTTCAAATTATTAGACACCAGGGTGACACCAAGATTTTAGAAATTCCTTGAAATGGGTACTATTAGTGGCTGTAGTGTGAGGTGACTTCTGTTTTTGAATGTAAACACACCTCTGTTAGCAGAGGTTTGTTAAGTAACTTATTTATCTACTCTCACAGAAAGTACCTTGCTTATGTGGGCAAAGGGAATTCTTATTGAAGGTAAACACTGAAGAGCATACCACAAACACATGAAATAGTGAGTTTTATATATCATTTTTTGTTGGGCTGATTAACAATATTTTGTTGGTAACATGTTAAAATTTTCCTGTGTTAATCTCAATTACTTTGTAAATCATTCTATTATGTTTGCTTACACTATTTTTTTCTAAATGAGCCTTCGGTGGTTTCAACAGTCTTGACAGAGAAAGCTATGATACTGCTGATAAAACAATTCATTGATGCTATGCCCCATTAACTGTCGCTGTCACAAGTGATGTGCAAACAAAGAGAATACACATGTTAAATTGTTCTTATTATCAGACTGAAAAGAAATACAGATGAATTATTGCTGCTGTAAGCTGTGCACAGTGGTCAATGGCAGAGAGGAAATAATTAAGTCCCCGAGTGCTTTTTATAGCTTTTCTATCAACAATTGTTAGAGAGTGAATGATGGATACAAAGTACTGACCTGAATGTTTCAAAAGTTTCCCCAAGTTTTAATGAGTCTCACTAATCTGCCCTTTTGTGTGCCTGATACTTAAAGTTCTTCTAACCAAATCTTCCTCCTAGTGGTCAGGCATGCCACAATAGTATAAACAACAATAGAGAAATGTAGTTGAGAGATGAAAACTCTTGGAGAAGGACAGAAAACTGTCCTTAATATTTATCCATAATTGTATTCACTTTCTTTTAAATAGGAATTAGCATGTGACAATGATTTCTGAGTGTCCTTGAGTCCTGGACACAAAAGCAATCTAATGCTAACTGTGCACTGCACTAGAATTTATGGCTCATCCTCTAAGTGACCTATAACAGTTTTAGTCTTTTAACCCAGGTGCTTTGTCCTATCTGACCTCCAACACATGAAGGTATTTCGTAAATCTCAGATGAGTAGAGAGGAACTCGGTTCTCTTTTCATTGGTGGTTCTCCAATTATATTCTTGTAAACCTTAGGTTTCTTCATCCTTCCTGCATTTCTTCACCACCCCATCCATTCTGAGGCTGCAGAAACTGTTGATTCTCTTGATGAAATTAAACTCAAGACTGTTAGGCTGCCCTTACTTCAGGGCATCAAGATCTTCCTGGAGTACGCTCTCACTAACACTTTTCATCTTGGCTTCCTTAATTCTGCAGTGGACTCTCCCTCTATTTCCTTATTGCATTCTTGTCTTCCATTGTCAAAAGATCTGGCATGTACTTCTAATATTACAGTTACTAATTTCTCATCTACAGTTGAATTTCTTGAGAGGTACCTGAATAATTCTTTATCTATAATCGAGTACTGTATTTAAAAAATGCCCAATATCTATTGAAATGTGATTGAAAGATTAACTAGATTCAAACCATATTCACCTTTGCAGACTAAAGTGTACTAAACTTTTCTGAAAAGTACCAATGTTCTTGACATAAAAAGATAAAAATTTCCATGTCCTTTCTGCTTTATTCTTTGCCTTCCCTCTCTATTTCAGGAAGGGTTTATGCTCTAACATGTCAATCCATCTATTTTTTTTCTTTATACACATAACCAATATTTTACCTTAGGTCCTAGACTGCTGAGTAGGTACCTGTAACAGACTCATCGTTGTTCTAACTCACACTTGTCTTTCCCTTTTTCCCAATTAGCTGGCATTTCACTGATAATATGATCTCACTTTGGCCTGGTTTTGCTGCATTGCATTTGCTCAAAATATTTACAAGCCTCCCATTTTCTTCTGCTTGTTTTATGTTGTTTTGTTAATTTTTTAAGCCCTTTAACTACCTCTCTTCTATTTTATTCCAACTCCTTTTTTCCTATTTTTTTCTCTTCTTTTTTTAAACTCTTTTAATCATATCTAGAATAGAACTCTGTATTACAACTCATCATTGTGTATTTGAATGGACATATTTGGAAGCATGCATGTACACACACACACATACACACACAAACAAACACAACACACACTGTTCTGTACACACATAATTGAAAAAATTGAAACAATGTTTACATTCAGAACTTAGAAATTGTTCTCATGTTTTACACTATTGACACTATGTCCTTTATGATATGATGTCTGTGTGACCTAAAATTGTTTGCCCGTCATGATCAATGGTTTGAAGCTACCCAACTGCATCCACTGTCTCTTTAACAGTCTACACTATCGTGCCATTATGAGCACAGACATTTGGCTTTCAACTTTTAAAAAAACATTTTTTTTCTTCTATTCCAAGTCACTCACCATTAAGAAGACGTCCTTGTCATCTTTGATCCTTGACATTCTCTGAGGAACATTTCTAAATTATCTCCCACAGATGCCCACTACTTTCTGCTGATTAAGTCGTTAAAATAACTACCTTTTCTAAACCCATTAGAACAATATTTCCTTTGTAGCACTTCAAATGGTCAAGACAAAGGTAGTAAACTCTTTATAATTGTTAAAATAACACTAATGCCAGTTTCCTGGATCTATACGGGAATCTTAATTCTGCTATTTTCATCATGTATTTTTTGAAATCATTAACATTTCATATTTAATTGTAAAAGAGAACTATCTAGAAGCAGCATCAGAAGGTCCTGAAAGGTTGAAGTAGAGACTGTGATTGTTGCTAGTGTGCACTTGGTGCCAATGGCTGCTTAACTGTGTGCTCTAACCATTATCTTGTCGATACTTGCCTTGTTTCTTTTCTATTTATTTGCAGCATTATCAAATACTTTTCTCTAATCTTCCTTATTACAGTTTCTGATTTTTCTACTGATCTGTTAGATGCAATAAAACACACATCTGAGGCAAAGTCTAATAAGAATGAATTAGAAAAGTATGCACACCCCACCTCCCTACCTCAGTTATAATACTGTTCATACAAATAATGACCTAGAAAGGAAAAGGTCTTGAAGCCAACAGCCACATTTTTATTTATTTTGAAGAAGTCAGTCATCATGAGATTTTCTGCCATAAATTCTGAAAGTTCAGTTTACCAAATAAAAATGTTTTCAAATGTTTTTGTTTAAAAGTGAAATGCTTCTGAAATAAAAATAGAAATATTTTTAACTAACTTTTCTTTTTTAGGCGTGGTTAGTTGGCCTTTAGCATAAAGTTTGTTGAATAATTAAAATGTGCTATTCTCTTTTTAATTTGTCTAGGGAAGGTTTTGTATTTTAAGATAAACTAGGACACTAAGTTTTAGAGGCACATATTGCATCAGATTTTAGAACTAAATTTAAATTCATTTTCAACATTCTGCACTGTGATATATGCAGATTAAAAGGAAAGTGACACACATAAAATCATATCTGCTAAGCACTTTAAGCTTAAAAAATAGCTTTTCACTCACCAACTCTCCTAAGATGATACTTACTGGCAGAAATTTTCTAGCATTTGTGAGATGGCAGAAAGTTACGGAGACTGATAGCATAGAGAAAGATCATTGATTTGGGTTGACTATTAACACATCAGTTCTCAGCTTATGCCACTTACCTCCACTCCAACAAATGTGTACGAAACCGTTTTCCTGTTTCATTTGATTCTTATTATGTTTTAAGAACAGATCTTGTGGTATAATGGCAGATTTTAGACATCTTTTGACCCTGCATGGTTGTCCTGGTTGGCTTAATGTTCTCCCCATTTCAGAGGTATGCTATCTGTATAGTAAACTCAGTTTGCTTGTTAAACATATCACCTCTCTTATAGTGAATTTAGCATTGATATGAACACAATACTATAGAAACACTGTCGATGTTGTTAGATTCTAAGTGTACATCCATTATTCACAGATAACTAATATAGATGACATAGAATGCATGTCTATAAGATAATTTTGAAGTACTCAATCTTTGTCAATCAAAAATTATAACCTTTTAGAGTATATTAGTGAGTTAATAGTATTTCATGTGAGATTGTTTTCTGTCCAGTCATTAACATGGGTAATTAGACAAGCATTGCTCCATGTGCCTTACTTATTACCTTCACAGTGATTGCTAATATTTTTGTGAGATAGAAATGTCAAACCTGTACCATCCTTAATTTTGAGAATAATATTGTCTTAGAAATAATTTTCATAAGATTTGATTATCTTACTATGTTTCTAGAAACAATTATTTCTGATACACAAGTCTGGCATGTGGTTTGCATAAAAAAAGAAGTTAAGAAAGTCGTTATAGGAGTCTTGAGTGCTAAATAAATGCTAACTGCCAGTGAAGTTAAATCACATATCAATAAAGCTTTGACCTTCATATTCTATGATAACAGGAGGGATATCTAAAATATCATTACAATAGTTCACAGTATTATAAGTTAAAGCAGTAACATCTTCCATAAAAGCTATCTGTATTTTTTTAAAATTTATGTGAATGTATCATGCATTTGTGCCTGCATGAGTTCATGTATATCACATATGTTTACAGCATGGAGGATAGAAGAAGTTGTCAGATGCCCTGGAATTAAAGTTCCAGGTAGTTGTGAGCCACCGTGGAGGCACTGGGACCTAAAATTAGGTCCTTTGCAGGAGAAATAATTACTCTTACCTTCTTTGCTGTTTCTCCATTCCTAGCATTGGTTCTTAATAAATTCAAAATCCAAATAATATTAAAAACCTATAAGACAATATAAAATGTTTTTATTCACATTGCTCCAACAAAGATGGAGACAGATACTACATACATTTTTCAAATTTTTTCTTTTCCTTAATACATGGTTTATTAATTATGTAATTCCATGATACTACACAGGAAATCAAAGTTATCATCTTAGGTTAATATGGCTCTCAGTTGATAAGTCTCAGATAGTACTCCATTTAAATATTGGTTCAGATTTTATCTGCAAAATTCAGTTTGTTAATGGACTAGAAGAAAATTTACCAGGAGATGTTAGAAAATCGCTAATGTCTATAAAGCAGGCCTCACCCTTAATGTGCTAAGCCTTGCAGTAAATGGAGATTTCAGTGTTTGAGATCGAGCCCAGGGCTTCACTCATTCTTCCACAGACCTACATGACCAGCCAAACATTTACTCTATTGCTTCTTTTTTATTGGTTTTTCGAGACAGGGTTTCTCTGTGTAGCTTTGTGCCATTCCTGGAACTCACTCTGTAGCCCAGGGTGGCCTCAAACTCACAGAAATCCTCCTGTCTTCCGAGTGCTGGTATTAAAGGCGTACACCACCACTGCCTGGGTCATTTACTCTATTGTAAAGATAATTTTCCTCACTACTTCAAACTCTCTCTAAAGTTGTGTCTGAAAAGTACAATTAAAACTCTGTTGTTATATGCACATGGGGTGTTTGCATATCAGAGTATACATGTACTAAAGTGTGAATTTTCACTCATTTTCTTAAATGAGAAATCTAGAAAAATGAAGTTCAACTGGTAGGCTGCATTTTCATAATCTATCAACATTTGTGCTCCACTATAAGGTTTAATTTCTTCACCTGTTATTTTTACATGGATTGTTACTAAATTTAAACCTTTACAAATTATTTAAAAGTTAATTAAAATTTAATAAAGCAAATTCCCCCAAAGACTGGATAGTATAAAGTAAAAGGATGAGACTTTTTTCTTAATTTCCCTTAGAGATCCAATCTACTCCTCAGAGACTCACATTAAGCCCCTCTTGGTTTTCCATGCTAGAAATCTCGAAGGCCTTGCAGGAGCCTCACGGTGTCTTACATATACTTTGCTGGATGTTCCATGGAGAAAGCAAAGAACAGAAGGATGAACAACTGAATGTAACTTAAGTGGTCTATGGTTTCATAACCCATGGTACAAAAACTACTTAAGAAAATATTTCAAAACCAACTCTGTTTTCATTTTTAAAAGACACATTAATGTTTTACACATACAAATTAACCTCATGTTTTCAAAAATAGTATTAATCTTTGAGATAGTTTCACAGTTTTGATATATTTTGGCATTTCTTCTTTATCCCCATTCCTGTGGTGTGTGTGTGTGTGTGTCTGTGTGTGTGTGTGTGTGTGTGTGTACAGACCTTTTGATGTATGTATGAAGGTCAGATATGGACCAAGAATGTCCTTCAGCAAACATTTCTCCATATTGTATTTTGAGGTATGGTCTTTCACCCAACCTGGAGCTCACTGGTTCACTAGACTGCCTGCCCAGTGCATTGTATCGATCCTCTTGTGTCTACCTTCCCCGCAATGGAATCTCAGGTGTGTGCCATTGACCAGTCTTTCTCTGTGGGCTCTGGAGACTGAGCTCAGGTCTTATGCTTACCTGGTAGTCATTGTTCTGACAGACTCAGCCCCTTGGCCCTTTCTTTCTCTCCTACCCTCTCTTTTTATTCTCACAGTATATCACTTGGTATTCAACCACTGAGTTTCTATCACTCTAGATTTATTTTCCATTTCTGCATCTGCACTACGGGATTTTTTTTTTGTATGCTATTAGCACTTAGCACAGTGTAATGTCTGTGTCCCCTGTTTATAGTTTCTTATTGTTTTCCTTACAACCGTTTAAGCATACAGGTTATACTGTAATTCGTATAATGGTCAAGAGCTTGTGTATGAGTACTTACTGACTAAACATTAATCTAGTTACTAATGAATATTTCAATCTGTTTTGACCTCATTTCCTCCTAGTCTCACAATTCTAATTTTATCAAAACTACAAAAAAAATGTGTAAAATGCAGCACCACCAGTGCCGTGAATACATAATAGAACACCATATAGTGACAGGGTTTCTTTATTAAGGCTGCTTCTATTGCTTCTAACTAATATTTCTTCCATTTTAGTATTTAAGAAGCCAGTGTAAAGCACATTGGTCAAGTGTCATGGCTTGAAGGCTCCTTTTTTTTTCCTTCTTTTATTAATACTAATGATAGCTGTTGGTAATTGCTTACTCTCTACACACGAATTATTGATATAAGGAAATCTATAGGACTGTGGAAACCACTATGACAGTTACAATTTAGAGATGCTTAATATTTTTTCACACCACAGAATAAAGCACACAGTGAGAATTCAGTGTAGTGGTGAATAGAGTACAAAGTTCCTATTCAGGATCCTGCATGGAGCGATAAATTTTATTCCAAAACTTTTGCCAGATTTCAGAGCAAGCTGAGTATGGTTTCAACCAATCTATATGGTTCTTGGAAGCAGCAATATTCTAAAAAAAATATGAGTTTAGGTTCCCTTGACACTTTCGTTAGTCTAATCTACATTTGTACATTCCCAGATAGTATTTTTTTTTTACTTTTATCATTGATTTACTTTTACTTTTAATTATGTTTCATCACTTTCATTTTAAAATACTTTCTGAGGAAAATTCCTCACTGATGTTTAAGACAATTGGAGCAAAGCCAGGGTAGTCTGCAAGAGCTTACTGAGTATGTCATTGCCCAGGGGCCCAGGGAGTGGAGAAATAAACACAAGGAAAGAGATGACCCATCCTCAGAAGTTCAGCTTCCACTGGACAGCATGCTTTAGTAAATTTCCTGTTCCTTTATTATTGCAAGCAGTGGGCTATGGATTTTATGAGCAAATAAAAGATCTTTCCTTCACATGCTGGGATTCGACAGGTGATTCTCAGGTTAAAGTAAAGTATGTCATTTGTTGTGTTCATCAGGGGGACAAAACCCAGAGAGATCAGCAAACCAGAAGAGCATAGACACTGCCTCACTCAAAATGACTTCTACAAGGCTTTACAGGATAGAATAACAACAGGTCAGAAAGAAATCAGTAACGAATGAGAAAAAAAAATTAGGAGGAACTAAAATGTGGAAGAGATAAGTTATTTTTATTTATAATGTGTTTGTTAGGGGGTGGTGCTCATATCTGTGATCAGAAGTCAACCTCTAGAGTTGGTTATTAATCTCCACTGTATGGATTCAGGGGATTGAATTCTGTGCCAGCCTTGGTGGCAAGTGCCCTTACCCAACTCTCCACCTCCCTGGCCCAAGTTTTCTCTTTTAATGGAAGTAGTTTTGTTTTGCTTTCAACATGTAGACAAATATTGAAGGTACCAGAATCAACATCAGATAATTCATCTACAAATGCTGATCTTCAGAAAGTAAATTACTATGTGATTTTCCAGAGCAAGAGTTACACAGAAGGGAGGCCATTGCCTACTGCACTGGCAAAATTAGAGCATTCATCAGGGAAGCAATCTTGAAAAAAATCATGTGTTCCCACCTTCTCCATCTCGGGATCGAGAATGACAAGCATGTGTGAGTGAGAGTGAAATTCAATGCTCCAGTCTACTTAACATGCCTCACAGCAGCACATCAATAAAAGTGTCTATAAGGTCTTACGAACTCTATTATTGTATCAGTGGCAGCTACTCCCGAATTCTGTTTACATTTCTATTCTTTCCTTCATATTATAGTTAAGATATCACTCAGTCCTGAGAACAGAAACTTGCGAGCAACTGAAAAATAATAAGTTGCCTATTCTCAGTTGGGCTTTGTTACTTGAGCAAAAGTCATTTTGAGTGAAGCAGTGTCTACCCTCTTCTGGCTTGCTGATCTCTCTGGGTTTTTCCCCCTTTACATTGCTCAATTCCTCCCCAATCTGTTTTGTTCAGTGGAATTTCCCATGAAATGGTCCCCTGCATTTGGCTTTCCACCTCTCCTGCCTGAGGAAATAGATTCAGTTCTGGTTAAAGAGAAAGAAATACATTGCCTCTACGGTAATTACTTACTCATAGGTCACTATATGACACTTGGAATAGATGCCAGCCTAGTATTATAAAGAAACTACTTTTTGTAATTTAAATTAAACTTAGATTAAAACAAAGCAATCTAAGTATGGTCTGTTGAAGAATATGTATTGTTTTCACAGATATTTAAACTACTGAAAATTCTGAATGCAGATAAATGCAGATGATGAACTATGATGCACATTTAAGTATAACATAGATGCTGAATTTCAAAGATTTCTTGAGACTATGCAAAATACTACCTTAACAATTAATATTATTATTATACTATAACATATAATACAATATAGCAATTAATAATATTATTTGGAGTATACAGGTTAAATAAGGCTTGTTAAAATTTATTCCATCCTTTCCTTTTACTTTCTTTTTTTCACAATAACTACTGAGAAATTAAAACAGCAGTGTGGCATAAACTTTGCATTTTTATTGGATAACATTGAATTCTGGAGATGGCTAGAGTAAAATTACTCAGTGTTAAGTTAAATATCCCACTGGGGATCGGTTACAGGACTCCAGTAAGTGAAGTGGGTTTAAAGGAAAGAATAGCTTGTAGCAAGTGCTAGTCTTCTGCTCTTGATGATTGTAATAAGGTGTTTGCTGTAGAATTTAAACTTAGCAGCTAGAATATAGAGTACTGAAGGGTCCTGTCAAATCAGCGACAATGGGATTTCCCACATCTTCATACACTGAGAAACTTGGATGATGAGTTCTCATCATTCGTTGGAAAAGAAAGCAGACATTTGTTAAAGCAAGAAGGTTGTTCTCAGAGTTCTCCTTTAAAAGAGGGTGTCAACATCACCTGCATACTTCCTGTCACTGATGTCCTCCATCCCATTTCAGAATTACAAAAACAGAGATAGTTATTCATCTAGAAACTTGATTAAGCACCCAGCTAATTCTCATGCACACTGAACTTTGCAAACCACTACACTCAAATAGTAAATATTCCTGCTAATGGAAACAGAGTTCCCTCTAATAAATAAGCTGAGACTTCATTAAGCCAAACAGGTATTTAGTGAGTAGCTGAATAATGGGTCATAATGAAGAAGCAAGGCTGAGTGCCTCCTTCCAATGACTTACATTAAGTTGTTAAGTATTCAGGGGAAACTCTTAAGTAGTTTTCTCAGTTTAGAGTCTAATTATTATTAATTGACTTCTTAATGGAGTTTATTGCTTATCATCCTTAAACAACTTCTTGTGATACAAGAATGTTTAATTTGCTTCAGAGCCCTCGGTTTTCATATTTATACAGGATTGCTGAAGGGAATACTGTGTGTGTGTTAGTTTAAAGGCATTCCTTTAAACATTCTCCATTGGAATGAAAAATGTTGGTGGGTCCTTTTGAGAAGGCCAAGGTTGTGATGTAAGATCATACGGCACTACGTTATTCTGCTTATGACACTCATGGCTTAAAAAATAAAAGGAAAGAGAAACCAAAAAAGCTGTAGTTCAAGAGATCACCAAGAATCCTACTAACTTTATATTCCAGATTTTAATTGTATAAAAATACAGAAATGATTGTATGTTCAAAATTGATGTTTCTGGTGTTTCAGTAAAATGAAAGGCAGAAGTTTGCTGTGTTTTACCTGCAGCTTCTCTAATAAGCTTGGATGGGTTCTTAAAAGTCTTAATGTTAAAATGTACCAGAAGCAAAGGGATTTGATTATTTATATATTCTTATGATTTCAGATGAATTCTAATTTTATGAATATAAACTTTTGAACAGAACAGTTTGGTACATAGAAAGGACTTTTATTCATGATAATACACAAAGGTCATAATAGCATAAACAAGGACTGACACTTTTTGATAATGCCAATATCATATTTAAATATTCATTAATTATTGTCATGCCTCATGCCATTTCACAAGGTATATTTAGCAACATTAGAAATTATATGCAGTTTATCATAAATGAATCCCTCAAAACTAAAATAAGGAATAAAATTTAAATAAATGTAAGGTGCAAAGTTTAACACAAACTATAGGACATTCTGACCCCAAATTGCTATATTTGGGCTTTGAATCTAGCATGGACTTTCTTGACAGCAGCAGGAAAATGTAGAATGTACGTGTTCAAAAAAGGAGAAAATATCTGTTTCTCAGGGGAAGCTTTCTTTGGTGCTTAAAAATAAAGTTTATTTCTCGAGTAGGGCTTCATACACAAGTCTTCAGTGAGAGACTCACCCAGGACCACCTGATGGCAGAGCTAAGAATAAGCTGGTTTTCATTATAGGGCCAGTCAATAGAAATAGGCAACACAATGTTTTAAAAATCAATTCATCAAATCACTGTTACATTCCAAGGACAAACTGAGAATTTCTAACCAGAACATCTTTGCAAAAATCTGCTTTTCTCACTTTTTACAGTTGTATATGCACTGAAGTAGATACAGCTCAATAGTCTATTTTCCGGCCAAGGGTTGGAAGTAAGGAAATCTTCTGTTGTTAATCCATGGACTGTAGCGAAAACAAACAAATAAAACAAAACAGAAAACACAGAAATTGACCAAAATCACCTTGGTGATCATCACTACTCAGGGTGCAGGATCTGTCCTGGGTTTCAGAGGAGAGTGTGGTAGGTGAAGCCACTGCTTATTTTTTTGTTTCTATCTCCTTGATTGAACTAGGGGCTCCTGGTAGGGGTCACGTTCACTCAGTACAGCGCCTACTTCCTTAGATGACCAACTTTCAGACATTATACATCAAGTTGTCATTTACAAACATGTTTGGCCTCCTGACCTCGGCTTGAGACACACTGCTATATAATTAGTAAGGGCAAAAGTAGCCTACAAAACAGTTATCTGTGACAGCTCTTTCCTCAGCACATCCTATGGACTATTTTTCTATTTCTGAATTTTAGATATATTTAATTTTTGAAATAATATTTTAGAAAAGATTTGAAAGATGTGGGTTTTGCATATTCCTATTTTGGGAAGAAAGACAAAATATTGACTTGAGAGGTCAATATTTATTACTATTTTGATTTGAAACACAACTTGGTCCATGATGCATTTTGTGGTGGTTTGAATAACAACGGCTCCCATAAGCTTTTATCTTTTAATACTTGATCCTCAGCTGGTAAAATTGATAGGGAAGAATTAGGAGGTACAGTCTTGTTGGAGGGTGTGTGTCATAGGGGTGTGGGATTTAAGGAATTAAAAAGTCCACTTTCTCTGTACCCTGTTTGCCATTCAAGGTGTGAAATTCCAGCTGTTTCTGCTGCCATGCATGGACTCTGAACTTCTGGAATATAAGCCCAATTAAGTGCTCTTTTCTGAGTTGCCTTGGTTATGGTGCTTTATCACAATAATAGAAAGAAATTAAGATACATTTGGACAAAGTCTATTACATGTATTACTTTACTAGAAACATGGGAAATGAATCCTTGAAATTTGTTCATACAAAAATTTTCAGACATAGTATGTATCATGCTCAGTGAGAATTATAAAATATGTGGATGGACTTTTCTAAAATGCATGTGTCCCATTATAAATACTACCATGGTTATATAATCATAATATAGGATGTGTTTGGTACACACACACCATAGTTGCTTGTTTGTATTTTTTTTCCAAAAGAGTGAGCTCTACAATATTTTATTTAGCAAATTGAGACAGCAAATTGTCAAGGCAAAAATTTTAAAATGCCTTAGGATTAATTCCTTTCCTTCTGAAAATTTCCTGCTTCTACAAAGGAGAGTTTTATTGAAGCCAATGAGAATGTGCATTAAGTGCTTCATAAGCATATAGTGACTGTGTGGACCCAGGGATGTGTAGTTTTTTACTTTGTCTCTTCAATTACCTCAAGTAGATACTTTTCTCCTTCAGAGAGGACATCTATTGATATTAAAATACTATTGTTCTAGTCACAATCTAGTTTTCCTTGTTTTATTAAATGTGAAGAGATATCAAATAGTTTCTGAACTTTCCTGAACTCTCAGGCATGAGCCTTGGCTTCAACAATGTCAGGGTTGTCCTGAGTTGATGTGGTGATCTTTTCTGGTGCTTCTGGCTTTCCAGGAGCATTCAAGAGCACTTCAACCCACCAGCATGACACCTGAGAACCTGAGGAGACAACTTCATTCTTTACCCTTCACATCCATGTGACGTGTCAGGGGTCCCAAACTAGTCTAAATTCCTTTATGACCATTACATTTTGTTCTTCTTTTCTTTAGTTTTGTTTGTGGGGTTTGTTTGTTTGTTTTTTACAGTTGTCTTTCTATTGTAGCCCCAGGCCAATTAATTCCTGCTTTTATAATCAGTCTACTGTGTGCATATAAAATATTCACTTGTCTTCTGAAGACACATGCTTGCATCATCCCTATGACAACTCTTATTTTCTCCTAGGTATCATTAGATTTCTCTGTTCAGTTGGGTAAGAATAATAAGTAGATGAGTTCTCTTAGTTAACTTTTCTGTTTTTCAGGGTGGGGAGTACCTATTACATAATTGTAAGAAAAGAAATGCAGCACTAGCTCTAATGATACATTTCTAACTTGCCTAAGCAGCTGAGTTTAATCCCAGATTCATAGAAGAAGGCTGAAGCCACTGACAGTGACCTGTATTGAGATAATTGGTTTGTTTAAACTGCTAAAATCTGAATAGATGAATAACTCAACACTTACACCTATAACAGAGAGAATTGTGTTCTTGTTACATTGTCCCACCATTCTTTTATTATTGCAGTTCCTATACATTGACGTTGTGGTATGTCACTTAGACCTTTACACATAGAAGGCTCTCTATATTATTGTAATGAAGGTAAATCAGACCGTGGCAGAGTGTACAGGGAAGAGGTGGGGTGGGGCCCTGTGCCCCTCTACTACTATTCACATGACACATTGAAGTAGTATGCTGGTTGTTTGGGGTCAACTTGACACCAACATCGACATATCTGGTAAGAGAGTCATATTTGAGAATATAATGCATAAGACTAGCCTACAGACAGGTAAGATATTTTATTCATGAGTGATTGATATGGGATGGCCATCCTGAGCTTGTGGTTCTGGACAGTATATGAAAGAAAGCACAGAAAGCAACGTAGAACATTCTAGTAAGCAACATTCCTCCATGGCTTCGGCTTTATTTCCTACCTCCAGATTCCTACCTTGAGTTCCAACCCTTAGTTCCCTTAGTAATGGAGTATTATTGGAACCCATTAGCTCATATAATGCCTTTCCTCTTCAACTTGATTTTAGTCATGGTGTTCTATCACAGCAATACAATCCCTATTTAGGACAGAAGTTGTTACCAGAAGTGGGATGTTGAGGTGACACACCTGAACATGTATTATAGGAAGAATAGTGTAGGCTGGAAAATTCACTGAATGCTCAGAGCTCAGGTCTGTTCTGGGGGAGTATAGAAAGTAAAAATGTTGAGAGCAGTGTATGTGATGGATGTCTGACTTGTGCATTTTCACAGGGATGCTGTGGGATGGTCTGTATGTCAAATTACTCTGATTGGTCAATAAATAAAACACTGATTGGCCAGTGGCTAGGCAGGAAGTATAGACAG
This sequence comes from Peromyscus leucopus, assembly GCF_004664715.2. Classification (NCBI taxonomy): domain Eukaryota; kingdom Metazoa; phylum Chordata; class Mammalia; order Rodentia; family Cricetidae; genus Peromyscus; species Peromyscus leucopus. The sequence continues at coordinate 40,153,865 of NC_051066.1, read as the reverse complement.
GACTAACAGAGAGGAGAAAAGAAAGAACAGGAAGGCAGAAGGAGTCATTGCCAGCTGCCATTATAACAAACAGAATGTGAAGACACCGGTAAGCTACGAGCCACGTGGCGAGGTATAGATTTATGGAAATGAATTAATTTCAGCTATAAGAACATTTAGCAAGAAGCCTGCCATGGCCATACAGTTTGTAAGCAATATAAGTCTCTGTGTTTACTTGGTTGGGTCTGAGCGGCTGGGGGACTGGCGGTAGACAGAGACTTGTCCTGACTGTGGGCAAGGCAGGAAAACTCTAGCTACACAGGGAAGTCTTGGAATCCTTTAAGGACTCAATCAGAGCCACTGGTATTTTGAATTATCAACCTGTGGTTCTAGTCAATTGGGGCTGAAGAATTGGCTGCCATTAAGAAGAGACCAATATCATTGAGAAAAATCTTCTGGGAAGTGTTTTCCCAGGGTCAGAGCACAGAAACTGTGGTTCAGAAGGAGCCAAGCTTGTGACTTATGCTAGCATGCATATTTGTTAATCTGTAAGAGTTCCCCAAGTAGCACTGGTTTCGAAGACATGACATGGTTATAGAGAGCAGATGAGACTTTTCACTTTGAAATGTCAGAAAAGGTCACCAGTGAAAGTGCAGCCTCAGATGCAGTAGAAGCCCCACCATTGAAGGGGTCATGGAGAGAAGTTGAGGATTTGCACCATCTGGCAAAGTTGGGGTCTCTGAAGAGCCCAGGAGAAAGTATTAGTGAACGTACAACCCAGTTACAATGAAGACACCAGGATTTGGAGACACCAATACCATGGGATAGCTACCACAGACATCATGAGGTGTGGAGTAGAGCCAGATTGAGCTCATAAAAACATTATGTGAGTTGTGGCAAGGCCTTTGGAGCCTAGAAGACCATAAGTCCTGGCAGTCTGCCACTGTACTCTCCACTGTGGGCTTTGGTTATGCTTTGATTTGACTGTGATGGGCTCTAGTTCTTTCCTTTTGGAATAAAAAGTGATGTTACTTCTTTTTAGTCTTATAGGAGCCCACAGTTGAGAGAGTCAGACCTTGAAAGAGATTTTAGAGTTTTAGAGAGACTTTGGAATTTCAGAGAAATTTAACAAAACTTTTGGATGTTTTAAAGAGACTGTACTTTTGAATTGGATTTTTAAAGACCACGAGGCTTTTAAAAGTTGAGATGTTTTATATTTTCATATTAGTATTAATACAAGATTTCAGTAGCACACAAGAAACAAGATTATACAATTTAATGCTGATGTGTTTGTATGTCAGGTTGACAAAGGGGTTATCCTAGCTGTCATTTGCCAATTTGCTGCAAACCTTGACATACTAGAAAGAAGAAATCTTAAGTGAGAAAATGTCTGCATCAGACTGACCTGTAGGCAAGTCTGTGGAGTATTGTCTTATAATGGTGTGGGAAGGCCCAGCTCACTGTGAGCAGTGCTCTGTCTTGGGCCCATGGTCCTGGACTGTAGATGAAAACTGCCTGAGAAAGCCAAGGAGAGTAACCCTGTAAGCAGCACCCACCATGGCTCCTGTTTCCATTCTTGCCTCCAGGTTCCTGCCTTGAGTTCCTACATTGACTTTTCTTCATGATAGACTGTGATTGGGACATGTAAGTTTCAATAAGCCTCGTGCTTACTAAGTTCCCTTTGTTCATAAAAATAAAAAAGATCATACAACCCCTAAGACAAGTATATTCATATTTTAAAAAATTAGCCAGTATTAAACAAACTAAGGCTCTTTTTTAAAGGTGCTTAGTTGCAGCTTTCAAACAATCATGAACAGAGCTTATTTTGTTGAATCTACAGCTCTCCTACAGATTCCCCACAGTTGCTAGTACATGGAAATGTGATTTATTAACTGTTCACATATGGACCATGCTAAACATAACACGGAAGATGCTCTACACAGATGCTGCTGCTAAGGCAACACAGATAGCAGCTGCTTCCCAAACAATTCCCGATGAAGGATGGATCATGAATTCATGCATTTTTGCATTAATCTACGGCAGTCTCACTAGTGCAAGGGCACCAAACTGTTAGATCATGTGGGTTACAGGAAGTTGTGGAGCCTAATAAGCTGCCCTTGGGCAGTTCACCATTTCTCCAGATATACTATGTAATCTCACAATCTTTTAGTGTTCTCTATCAGTTTCCATGAGATATCTGGTAAACAATTCTGGCTTTCAGTTGTTTTTATATGATAGGAATTATCCTGGTCCCAACATACATAATCTAGAAATGTTTGAAGTAGCTGTCATGACTATGGCACAGATAAAATGAGGCTTAGGAAAGCTCAATAACTTCTCTAATTTTGTCTTAGTTACTTTTCAAAGCACCATGTTCAATGGGAACTTGTAAAAGAAAGCATTTAATTTGAGGCTTATGGTTCTAAATAGTTAGAGTCCATTACTACTGTGACTGCAGGTAAGCAAGCATAGCACTGGAGTAGTAGTTGAGAACTTACATCTGATCCGCAAGTACAAGGGAGAGAGAGAGAGAGAGAGAGAGAGAGAGAGAGAGAGAGACAGAGACAGAGACAGAGAGACAGAGACAGAGGGAATGAGGAATGATGTGGGCTTTTGAAACACCAATGCTCATGCAATTAACATATCTCCCCCAACAAGGCCATACCTCCTAATCCTTTCCAAACAGTGCCAACAACTGGGAACCAATCATTTAATTATATTACCCAATGGGGACCATTCTCCTGTTTTGGCATCTTTGGTATCCCAGGATAAATTGGACTTGCAGTTTAGTAGGTAGACACAATATCATCTGCAGCAATCCTCCTGCTTATGAAGAAGACCAGACAGTGGTTTCTCATGCTTGGAAATCAAGTACACAATTGATTTAGTTGATTGCACATAAGTGTTATAAATTATATACTTTTATCACCTCACCATTTTTCAACCAGATGGGCCTGTATTTGAAATATCTATGTATCTTTGTTGCAGTTTCAAGCTTTAAACAGGGAAGGCTACGTGAATCACTGCAATTAAGTCACATCAGGTCATAGAAAGAGGCATTTCTTGATTATGTTTCACACAAAGGAATTTGCCATTTTGACATGAAGACTGGGTTAGGCTGGGTATGAGTCCAGTGCAATGCATCCACATTGACTATGTCTTGGTGATCTCTTCACACCTGGAATACTGAAGTCCCCCTTCTGTTATTTATTGCTACTTTTCTTCAGATTGGCTAATTATGCTTTACTTACTTAGATACACCAATGTTGGCTTCATAGACATAATTATTATAATCATATAATTGACCTTTATAATTACATAAAGCCTTTTGTAACAGTCAGCAATGGGCTCCCAACGGGATTTGAACTACATATGCAAATTCTGTATTCCTATCTCCCCAGGAAACATTTTGTTATTTGTGTTAGTCCTTTTTTAACCACTGTGAAAATATATCTTAGAGAGTCAACTAAGGAGGAGGACATCTCCTAGGCTCTTCCACTCTTTTTTCCTTTCCCTCTTGCTCCTCTAGGTCAGTTGTAATGGCCCTCATTTGAAATTGCTATTCTGATTTCCACTGCATTGAGGCTCATGTTGAAGACCTCCATGGAATTTTCAGCTCAGTTATTGTGCTTTCAAGAGTCAGAATTTATTTGGTTCTTTTCTACAGTGGATGATTTTTGGTGTTGCATGACCGATTTTGTTCCTGTTTCAGATTCCCATTTTGTTCAGTTGTGAATGTTCTCTTTCAGGTTTATGAGTTTCTTTATGATGGTTGTTTTTTTTTGTGGCTTGCAACACAGTTCACACAGCTTGTTGATCTTTACTTCTACAACTGGTAATTGCTGTTTTATGTTTCTCCTTTTCGCTGATGTTGCTGATTATCCATAATCTTTGTATCTTTCAAACTGTCTTCAAGCAGTGAAAGCTCCTCCTCAACCAACCCTTCTAGAGATCCCGTGCAGTTTAGTATCCTAATTATACTTCTGTTATTGTGATAAAATATCATAACAAAGCAACTCATGGGAGAAAGGATTTATTTGATCTCACAATAACAGATTAAAGGTCACCATAACAGGGAAGTCAAACTGGAACATAAAATAGCTGGTCACGTGATATCTATTTTCCCATGAAGAAAAATAGAAACATATGCATGTTCACTTCTTCACTTACTTGGGGTCACCTGGATTTCCCCACTTATACATATCCAGCACCCCTAGGGAACAGTGCCACCCGCAATGAGCTGTGTCTTTCTGCACCTGTTTATTATCTGTAAAAATCATGTGCTGAAGACCATTCCTCATTGAGACTCTCCCAGGTGGTTCTAGCTTATGTCAAGTTGATATGTTAACCATGACATGAGGCTGCATGATCTAAAGGTGAGTCTCCTGATAGACTCTTCAAATGAGCTGGCCTAGTACCTGGGGTTCCAAGGAAAGAACACTATAATAGGCCTTTGCTTCTTGAGAGTGGGCTTGGTGCTAACTTTTCTGTAGCAAGGCCCACTGAGGCATGGTAATATTGTTTATATCACTTGATATGCATTGGCTGTATGTTGAATCTGAACTTTGAAAAACTAAGATGGTTTTGAGGTTAATATGGTAGGTAGATTCAAGGATTGGGTTTAGTCTTAGTCTGTAAGTTCTAAGCCAGTAATATGACTTACTGAATATCTTAGCCACTGAACTTACAGGCATGAACTTAGAGTCTAGAATCATGGGGATAATATGGGCCTAGGGCTCAGAGTCTGCTTTCATGGATGTTGTTATAGTTCCCTATAACACGGGTATCAGCCTGTCTCTAGGGTTCAATAGGACAGACTGATACTGGTGTCCATGTAATTGATTGTCACTGTTACTCACCTTTCTGTACACAGTTACCACTTTTTATCCTATACTGTATGAGATGGGTTGCTGTAGATAACAAAAAGCAGTCCTTTCTATCTCCCTTATTGTTTTTTCTCACTTGTGTTCCACTCAATTACTACAAAATCTTACTTGGGTATCCTCACTCTGTGGAAGGTTTGTTTATGGGTGTGAAGTGGTGTTCTGGAAACTTCTAGCATCTTACTCGCAGTAGTTCCCTTTTTGTTCATTTGTTTTTAAACAATACAACTCAAAAACTTAAACATCTACGTAAATCTCCAAACTAACAAAGGTCCTATTTTATCAATTCAAATGCAATCACTTTGGACAGTACCTTATATTTAGAATACTTAATTAGACTGGAAATGAAATTCAAAAGTGCTTTGTTTTAAAAGCTCTTAAGCATTTCAAAAAATTCAAATATTTAAATTAGTATTTACTCAAACATATATAATTGTTTTGATTTTATTAGAATCACAAGTTCTAAAAAGCACAGTATTAGGGTTAAGTTTCTGGCTTGGTGACTTTATCATTGTGCCTTTGGAAAGGTAAGTTACCTCTGTGATTGTCTTTTTGTGTGTAGAATGTGAACAACCCTATAAGGGGTTAATGCAGAGAAAAAGTTCATGTAAGCCAGGATTACACAAGAAAGGAACTGGAATTTAGTATATGATCCATGGATGCTGGCCTATGTTACTAGTTTTAACAGAGGCTTGCTGAACCATTAAAGGGGCCAATCATTAAATAACTGGAAAAATGAGTAATCAAATAAGGAGGTGCTGTCACAACTCTGTCCATTCACAAGTGGTACTAAACAACAATGTGTACATCTGGTCTCAAGCTCATTCCAAGGACATTGTCCCCACAAAACAAACACCTCAAATTATCAAGTGAGGGAAAAAAAAAACTAACCTCCCTAAACCTATTCCATCCACTATGAAGAATCCTATATGTGCTCTGAATGGTGAGGTGTAATGGAAGCCAGAGGAAAATAAAATGTAAAATACAGAAAGCTTGATTTTTAATCCATTCAAATATTTAAAACAGGAGCTGGAGAGATGGTCCACAGGTGAGAATGCTCAATGTGTAAGCATAGGATCTGAGTTAAAGTGTCCAATCCCCACATAAAAAGTTGGGTGTGACCATGAACCCCTTAATCGCATTGTTGTTATGGAGGGGCAGAGACTGGAGCACCACTTCAGATAGCTGTATGCTAGCCCAGATCCAGGTTCAGGCAGAGACCCCCTCCCAAGGGAGTAAGATAATGACAGAACAGGACACCTGACATACTCCTCTAACCTCTATGTGTACTTGTGCACAAGTGGTGCACCCATACATGTGCAAACACACACACACACACTTAAAGGAAAGAAGAGTAGGTTGAGTAACTGCAGAAAAACCCAATGTGGCAAGTCCAAAAATCCAAATAATTGTAAGCTGAAATCATAGGTCAGCAATGTCAGTAAACTGTTGAAAGCATTGACGTAAATGCAATAGAGTTAGATACAAATCCATCACATAATAAAAGAGCTATATTAATAGAATATAAAGACATAAGTATAAACTAAGTGCTTCACTATACCACCATACTTAAGTCTACCCTAATTAACAAACACTGCTTAGCTGGTGTCCTTATACCTCTCAAAACAGGATTCATGACAATCGCTGAATGAATATAGTTTTGCTTACTGTTTCATGAAATGCTAGAACTTTCAAATAAAATATATGTTCAGGTTAAGATATTTTAGATGGATTTTAAAACTAAACTTAGGCCCCAGTACATACTTTTCTTTGGATAATAGGATCACTCCTTGGATCTCAGGCCAGCTGCTTCTGGCAACATTTCAGCTTTGGTTGCAAGAGAAACAGGAGATTATGGTGCTCTCCAAAACTACTTCATCATGTCTCCTCTCCCTCATCTCCTTTCCATCCCAATTGACTGGTCAACAATGCCGTAGAAATTTCAACATTAAGAACTCCCACTGGCCCAGGTTTAACTGTATCCCAAATTTTAAAATTCTGAAATATATCCTTGGGTAACCAATGCCAATTTCAAGTGTCCCAGCCACCCTTCAGCTCTCGCCAAAAATTACCCAGAATAGTAGCATTGCCTTGAGATACTGTGGTAGAATTACCTGAAATACTGTGAGGGGAGATATTTAGTACCTTGCTGTGGTTAACTTTCACAGAACTCCTATGTGTAAATCAGATCTTTAACTTCCTAGACAATGACAGTGAAATTCAGAAAGTTATTTGTCCAATGCTGCCACATTTGCAAGAGGTTAAATCAGTCATTGACTTAAGCTTTTTCTATCAGTTGTTGAAATTAAGATAAAGATTTAAATAAAACCCAAAGTCATAATAATTTAGCAAGAAGTTAATTCTGCAAGCTCATGTCACTGATTATATAATTTGTGAAGGAAGAATCAACACATGTCTAATATGATTTAAATGAGAGTAAAACATTGGGCTTAATGTCATTTCTTCCTTATCTAACAATGTGGAATTTGGAGAAATCTGGTGTACATCACCCTACAGTGTTTCTCCACTTACAGGCTCTTGAATAATGGGAAAGCTGCTTAATTACTTGGAGCCTCCATTTTTCTCTAATAGTAACTCATGTGTTAATTGAAAGGATTAAAGGAAGGTGGCAGAGAACCAAAAACATAGGTGAGCTGTGTCAGCCACTGCTGACTGCAGGGACAGTGGGGTCAGCTCTATCTGCTTTGCTCGAAATCTCACACTGCATTTCTACAATCCAAATACCACCTTATAGATAATCATGTACATTGAGATCAAATAAGAGTTGTTTAAATAGAAAACAAGAGAATTCTTCACACTTTATTCCTTTCAAAGGGATAATGTTTGATTCAGATGTACCCATTATGAGAGTTTTGACAACTAAAATGCAAAGGATAGATTTAGAAAGGAAAAAAAAATGAAGTCAGGATCTCCATGAACAAAGTGGTAGACTTATTTACATTTCAAACTGAAACATGCTGTAATATTCCCTTTAATGTGGTTGTGTTATGTTCAAAGCTGAGCTATTAAAGTACGGGGACTTTGCTGAGTTTAATGACAAAATCACTTTGTATTCTCAATCATACATATGTCATCTTTAGGGGATACAACCAAAAGGATTGAAAACATAAATTTAAAGTGGAGTATTTATTCAGTCTAGACTCGTGTTGTCTTTCCTTCAGAGTGTTTGCTGAGGAATCAGACTGGCAAATATAGCTCTGTCAACATCTGCTCTCTATTTCCAAATTGACAGTATTCACAAGCAGAAGTTGGGATTACCTGTTGTTCTTAAAACTTGAATCAAGCTATAAATCCACATCCCATCACTACAAAAAAGGTCCCATTTGAAAATATATCCAACATATCCATTAAGGTGCATAAGAGGTTGTTTGTTTAAGTTTTACATGATTATCAATATTTTTTTTTTCATTTTATCAAGTGGGGAAGCAGTTGGGTGTTTTCCTGAAACCATTTTGAGCAGATTGAGGCAGTGAGTGTCGCTGATAAGTGTAAGGGATAGGAAATGTGCTATAGAAATCAGATCAAAGGCCCTGTGGAGGCAACAATAGAAGTGAAGAGCAGCCGTGATAGTGAGATCTTCAGAGAATGGATCTCAGAAGACAAGCACTGCCTATCAGATGCAACTGCCAGGGAACTGCTTGTGTGGCTTGCAAAGGAAGCTGCTGCTTTCACACAGTGTGAAGTGCTCTGTAGGAGTCCTGGCCATTCATGGACAAAGGCATCTGCAGACAGATGTGTTCTGGAGACATTAGGCTCAGTTACAGCCTGCTGGAAACTTCTGTACCTGTCCACTAACCTTGGTGTCTCTCTGTGGACTTAGCCCCTTAGTGAGTATATGACTCCTGCATTTGACCTCTGAAACCTCACACAGGTTCCTTTCTTGTTTAAATCTGACGGTGTAGCTGTGCAGTGCAAGCCACTGTGTGGTTGTTGATGCATACTACTGATGTCCAGCCTGGTTTTTCTAGTCTCAACTGGAAGCTATTTAATCTTATTCTGTCCTCATGATAATGCTATTCAGAATATCTGTTTTTCCTTTCCTTCACTCAGATATTCCCTCTTATTCAATTTCTTTCATGGCTTTCTAGGATTTCCTCATCATTAATACCAAAATCCCTGCAGTGACCTAAAACATCTTAAGTCTGGTTTCCTATCTTCTCTCCCAGCCTTCTCCACTCTCTTCCCCCTTTAGTTCTCACTGTCAAACACACACACACACACACACACACACACACACACACACACACACACACACAGAGTCTTTCCTTGAATATGCTAATATACCTGTCTGGTGCTGAGACTGATGCACTGCAATTACAAAGTGGTTTTCTGCAGATGGTAATATGCCTCAGTCCATTACCTCCTTCTGTTTTTTCAACTTCTCAGAAAAGCCTCCCATGATTACTTTGTTGGAGTTTTTCATCTTACTTGTGATGAGACCTGAAAATGTGATGCAGTCTTTAATGAATTTACACAGATATGTAATTTCTACCTTCACAAATGGAGATATAGTCACATAGAGACCTCTTCTTCTGGGATTTAGTGATTTTGTTCATCTCTCACTCCCCTTAGCCAGATTTCTATGTGATCCTCCCTTGGAGTCTTAAAAGACTGAGCTTAGAGATTTAATGAAAGGAAGTCATAAATTGAAAGTCTACATTTTCTTTTCCTCACTTTTCTCCTAATATGCACCGATCTTCAAGTCTCCTGCTCAGAATCGTCTAGAGCACTGGTTCTTCCTCATCTCACAATCGTCCAGAGCACTGGTTCTTACTCATCACAGAATCATCCAGAGCATTGGTTCTCACTCATCACAGAATTGCCTAGAGTACTGGTTCTTCCCTATCACACCACTGTTCTCTTTCTTTCTACTGTTATTTTCATTTTCCCACTGTCAGCCTGATTTTTAGAATACATTTGTGCCTAACACAATTATGTACATGTACACAATTAACACTGGCCATTCTCATCCTCGACCCTCTCTAATCCCCCTACCTATTCTGTCCACCATATCTCATCCACAGAAATCTCTCTCACACTCATGTCTATTTGTTTTGTTTTGTGACCAACTGTGATGAACCAGGGCTGCCTGTGTGACCATGGGTTTGAAGCCTGGTGTACATAACAATCAATACACAGCTGGAATCAACAGTTGTCCCTTTTCCAGAATCTATCAACAGCCAATAGTTCAGCATGAAAAGATGCACACAAAGTATTGAGCCCTGCTAAATAAAATGATATACCTTCCAAGAACTAGAACTACAGATAAAACCACCAGAATCTAGTCCTGGGCTTATCTGAAAACTGGTGCTGTGAATGACGTTTTATACTTCTTAGTATCATCTGTTAAACTAAATACTAGAAATAATCGCAGATACTAGCAATAGATACTATCAGTTAAGGCTTTTATTAGAAATTTGTGAAGCATTTAGACCAATGTGGGATATATAGTACAGGTAATTCATGTTACTGTAATTTCCATCCTTACAATTTTAAATACATACTTCACTGTACATCACTCATTCTTGGGCTCCTCAGCAATATTATGAAAAATTAAAAACATCTTTATTCTCCACTTAAGTCAAAAAAATTAGAGTCTATAAAGTACATAAGAGTACAAATGACCATGATTATATATGAAAGATGATGCTATAACTCAGGTTTCCCTTAATTAATCAAGATAATAATAGAACACATGACCTCAAGGGATGGGATATGATGCTGCCACAGTGGGTTTTAATGGTCATTTTACACATCAACAGCTGCTCTGAAGGTAACTCAAATCAAATGCTATTAATATAAGAGGTATACTTTTCAAATCAAATATTAGATCATTTGTAGTTTAATAAATTAGTTAAAATAAATTGAGGAAGTCCTATATTCCTCACAAGAGAGAGCTGTTTGAAATACCAAAGTCAGTAACATACAAGTGATTTTACATAAAGTTGAAAACGGAGCTGATTTCTACCAGGATCCAGAAAGGTTTCTTTCAACTAGGAAAATGTAAGAGCATGAATTGAAATGCTTTCACATTACTGCAATTCATGAGAGACACTGCCACCAGAGATGGGTCCCTGGCTTAGCACTTTCACCTCAAAAGGACTATATTTTATTCTGAATTACATGGTTACAGCTTAATGCTTTCACTCATTTCTTGATATTTCTTATACAACTACTCCACTCAACATTTTCATGGTCACACAAAGGACAAAAACTCAAAAGTGCTATGAGAGAAACATTTTTTCCCACAAACTCCATTACAGCCACAAAGCCGAATACAATGCAGCTCTTAAAAAAGACACAGTTCTCTATTTATGCCTGAATGTATGACTAAAATGTATTATCGTGGAAATGAAATGTGGAAAGCTTTGAACAAGGAACTCCAATTTTTAAGGACAGTAATACATCCATGTATGTATCCATTATTACATGCACATATGTGAAGTACTTTTCTTGGAACTAGGAGGGGTAAGAGGAGGACTAAGATTTTAGTTTCCTTATTGAAAACTTATGAACTCACAATTGAATTATTTAGCTTCATGTTTTGCAGCTCACATTTGTACCCCTAGAACTCAATATGAAAGTTGATGATGCATTTAGACTTTATTTTCAAGCTATAGATGCAGAAGAGTGAAGGAGAAACAGACCAGCCATGACACCGTGAGGAAATGGAGGCAGTTGAAAGGGGAAGAGGATGAGGATTTAGAAATATGTCTGAACATATGTGAAAGAGATTACTTAAAGAAGGTTAGTTAAGGTGTAAAGGAGAAGTGATGCAGTGTGACAGGGATGAACAAAATTACTCTGAGATAGATGGAATGAACTTACAGGCACGCAATTGACTCATACAGTTTATTGCCAGGGAGTGGTAATGTCAACCCAAGACAGTTTGAGTGTCACTAAAAGTGGGTTAATAGAGGGGGTGGAGTAAAAATAAGAAGACTTTTGGATTAAGAAGCAGCCACATGGGCATCTGAGATGGTTCGATATTAAAGGTGCTTGCTATATAAATGAGAGAACCTCAGTTTGAATTCCCAGAAGTCATGTAAAGCCAGGTTGGGTAGGCCATGTCTATAATTCCAGTGACCCTATGGGGGTGGTAGATGGAAAGTAGACAAGAGAACCTACTGAAGCTTTGGCCCAGCCAGCCTTGTGTAAACTGCACAGGGATAAATGACAAAGAAACTATGCATCAAAAAAGGTACAAGCTATGGCATTAGCTAACACACACACACACACCAAAAAAAAAAAAAAAAAAAAAAAACCATAATGACAAGTGTGTGAGATACACACAGAAATTTCCATGACGATGACTACAGAGCTTTGAATGGTAACCACAGCTTTAAAAAAAAAAGTTATATAAGCCTCTGTTTGTATCTGCAGATCTTAACACCAGTTCTTACATTGATAGCATGTCTCAAACACAAAGATAACCAGATTACTGAAGATTTCTTGAATGTCATTGGTTTTTATAGGAATTATAAATCTCATCATGGGTTTATTGTTTTTCTCCACAAACAAAAACATAAGCAAAGCAACTCACTACTAAATTGAAGTCGTTATTAAACGATTAATGTAACTATGGCAAGGTAGTGGAGTTCACTTACATTTCAGGGTTGGAATCTGAGCCTGTGGAATACTGAAGAATTCTCTTCACTAAGATGGAAAGACTCTTGGCCAGACAATAAACATATAGACCTTGTGGATGAATATCTCCACCAGTAGTGTGGCTCAAGCCTCCCTCAAAATGTCCAATAGAATGTAGATAAAAGCAGACCTTAAGTGTCCCAAAAGTATTTCAGCAGTGAGGCAAGAGGGAATCACATCTGCTTACTCCCTATTACCTTTTTGTATGATGTTATAATACTAAACTACTTCTACTGCATCATAAAATGGATATTTGTAATATATTCTGAGTCATGAAGAACTCCATGATGTTATATATTCGAGAATATTTCCTGTTGTTGAGGCTCTTGTAGTCTGTGCACCCAACAATCATAAAACAGTGAAACATTCACAAAGTCCTAGCCTTCAGTGTGTGGGATGGTGAAAAAGGTGAAGGAGCCATCTTGGGGCATGACTGGTGCCACAGAGGCTGTGGCGATGGGGCTGTTCTGTGAGGCATCATCCACCTCTCTAACTCTCTGTGTAGACCCACATATGGGGAATTTCACACTGCCTGTTACAAATCATAGTTCTGGACCATAAGTAGTGAACATAGCAGAACTCCTTGCCATGGGAGAATTTGCAAATTAATCTTCTTCAGGTGAATTAATGCAATTGTAAAACCACTATAATAAAATGATAGAGACCCTTGGCAGAGTCACTAGGGGAAATATAAGTCCCCTCTAATATGGAATTCCTTTCTGGAATAAATAGCTTTTTAGAATTTTTTGTTACAAAACCTCCTTTGTGAAAGAAAAATATTTTTTAATCCATTTGCATATTTGAAAACCAAACTTAATGGTATTTTTGGAGAATTGTTTTTATCATAATGCTTTGTCTGGACATTATTTTCTTCCTTTCTCTTTATCCTTTTTTCTTACTATACTTTGCTTATTTGCTAAAGTTTCTAATTTTTTTTGTTTTTGTGAGGTTTCTGTGTTTGCCAATGTCTCTGTTTTTTGTTTTTGTTTTTTGTGAGTGTGCATTTTCTTTTTTTTTTTTTTTTTTTTTTTTGATTTTTCGAGACAGGGTTTCTCTGTGTAGCTTTGTGCCTTTCCTGGAGCTCACTTGGTAGCCCAGGCTGGCCTCGAACTCACAGAGATCCACCAGGCTCTGCCTCCCGAGTGCTGGGATTAAAGGCGTGTGCCACCAACGCCCAGCCGTGAGTGTGCATTTTCTGTGTCTATGTTTTTTATTTTTGTTTTTTTGTGAGTGTGCATTTTCTTTTACTCTTTATTCATTTTGTCCTATTCATATTTATTCATTTTTCTTTTATTTTATTTTGTTATTACTGTTTTTAGATGTCTCTTTTGTTCTGAGAGAAACCATAAAGGATGCAGATTTGGGTGGGTTGGGAAGTTTGTGAACATTTGTGGAACACATGCTCTGTGCAGGTAACTGTTCCAAGTGCTGTAGAAATAGTAGTGAGGGAGATAATAAGGACAGCAACAGCAAAGGTCAGATAGTTCTGTGCAGAGCGCTGAAGTGAGTCAATGGAGAAGGAGCAGGTATAGAGCTTGTTAGCTTTGTGGTCCTAGAATCCTCTAAGTGAGATGATCACTGAATTGTTATGTCAAGAAAGAGGCAGCTAGAAAAATCAAGAGAAAGTTCACTTGAGGCAGAAGGATCTACAGGAGTGAGCAGAAACAGTGCAGAGGACTGAGAAGCAATGGATTGGAGGACAGCTGAGGCTGAATGAGAGGGAAGTGTGTACACAGAGTGCTCAGCATCATCAAGCCACAGAAATCAAGGGTTAAAAAAAGCTCAAAAGCCTCAATTGGATTGTAGTTTTTTGGTTTGTATTTGACACTGTCTTTTATTACTGGGAATTTATGGACTGTGGTAGCTCTGGGGCAGGTCAGAGGCTGCAGCAGGTAGCCCCACGGCATGAGTATAGAAAGGGAAGATCAGGATGGGGTGGGTCAAAAGATGGGAATTTTTAGTTTAGAACCATGGAGCACTTTCAGATGTGGCCCAGTAGAAAGAATATAGACTTCAGACCTTAGTGACATGGGTGTGAGTCTCAGTTGGTCCCAGGTGTATACTCATGCCCTGGGAAAATATCAGTTCCCAGTTTGGCTTCTTATATACAGGATTCAAAAGTAGTGTCTACCTTTGAATCTTCCCATGGAGTAAAATAAGAAGCCATATACTTAGTAGCATGCTTGGACCATGTTGAGTGACTCCAGCAACCATACTCTACCATTTTTTTTTTTTTTTTTTTTGGCTGTAAAGTTGTTATTTTGTAAAATGCTGTGGAACTGAGGCTGCCATTCCTGGTGTTATGTAACAAGCATATTTCATTGTCACTGGAGTCTAAAGTGAACCTTTAGCTTGGCTTTGTCCTCTTTTCCACTCAGTCACCTTTTTATGCTTCTTTAATAGACAGCCAATTTATCTTGTTCATGCACAGGTAGGAAATTTTTAGTATAACATCAATTTCCTCGGCAATGAAGAATAAATTAAAATGATTGACTAACATTACAGAAATATTTGTTGCAATTACTATAATTTTAGTAGAATTATATAATACAATCAGGGTATTTTTTGACAAATTTGTGTTTTAAATTTAGTTATTTTTATAAATGCTTTATTCATATCATATTTCTTTCTAGAGCTATCAAATGGCACAAATAGACTGACACACGTACATCCTTAGTAATTTTCTAAATATAATAATTCCTCTCTGATATTCTAATCTCCATTGATAAGTCTGTATGAAACATTACCCAGACATCAAATGTCAAAATAAAATGAAATGAAAACAAGGTATTTTAACATACAACAATGAGGAAATTTTCATATATCGCAAATGGTTGCAATATTCAGTTTAAACATTTGTGAGCTTTTACACATATGCATGAAACATGTACACACACTCATATGTATACACACAAATACACAATACATACAAGCAAATGTGCACACACATGCACACAAACACACATAGACACCCAGCACACACCAACTCGTGTAATAAGTCTTAATTGTTAAACCTTCGTTAAGTTAAAAAATGATGTTTTCTTCCTTACTTACCCAGCTTGGCGACCAATTGAGAATTGGTTACAGTTATAGACACCTCAATTTTGCCATTAGATAAAATCTTGATCAGTTTGGCTATGATGCCAGTAAATGGGCATTATATTATATCTTATTAAAGCAAACCTCAAGGATTTTACTTTAGAGAGGGTCAAAAATGAAGAGTGTTAGTTTAGCAAAGCTCTTCAGAGGAGCACATTGCAAATACAGAAATTACCTCTTAAAATGAAGCGTGTCTAAGTGAAGCAGGCTGAATGCCTCCAGGTTATTCTGAAGCGAATGAGTCAGTGTTTAATCCAGCTTTTCTATTTGCATAGGGTTCCCCTGATGTGCTTCCTTTAGCACCTCCTCCTCTACACACATACCCTTATTTTCAGGTACTTCCAATTATCCTCAATTCTGATGTTTGACCATATTGCCAACACAGCTATTTTCTTCACAGCTAATCTTTGCTTGTTCATGCAGTCATAACTCATCTGGAGCATGACTTTTATCCACAGATACTCAGGGGGATCACTTCACATGCATAATCTCAGATGCATATTTCTGTCTTTAGTATATTTTGAGTTTTCATTTCAATCAATTCAAAGTGTGTTTAAGCTTATAGCTAAATTCTTTACAAAATTAAAATGTTTCTTGCTATATATTTATATTTAGTAATTTGCTTATCTAACACATCTCAAAAAGTACCCTCTTAATAGCCAAAGTTAGTCTTCTGAACATATCATTAACAAGTTTTAGAAATAAGTTAAAATTTGCTTGTATATACCATATTAAATATTGTAGTATAAACATAATCAATCCCAATCTTATTGCTCCTCTTTCACACAAAAGAAAAAAAAGGGGGACTCCCAAGTACTCTCTTCCCATTGAATGCTCTTATGAGTTTAATCAGAGTCACAAATTGTAACCCTGGTTAAAATCTCCATCTGTGGTATGATTGAGCATTTCTTGGGTATATGCCCAAGAGTGGTATAGCTGGATCTTGGGGGAGATTGATTCCCAATTTTCTAAGAAAGCGCCATATTGATTTCCAAAGTGGTTGTACAAGCTTGCATTCCCACCAGCAGTGGAGGAGAGTTCCCCTACTTCCACATCCTCTCCAGCATAAAGTGTCCTCAGTGTTTTTGATCTTAGCTATTATGACAGGCATAAGGTGGTATCTCAGAGTTGTTTTGATTTGCATTTCCCTGATGATTAGGGATGTTGAGCAATCCCTTAAATGTTTTCAGCCATTTGAGTTTCCTCTGTTGAGAATTCTTTGTTTAGTTCTATAGCCCATTTCTTAATTGGACTGTTGGTCTTTTTGATGTCTAATTTCTTGAGTTCCTTATATATTCTGGATATCAGTCCTCTGTCAGATATGGGGTTGGTGAAGATCTTTTCCTATTCTGTAGGTTGTCGCTTTGCCTTGTTGACTGTATCCTTTGCTCTCCAAAAGCTTCTCAGTTTCAAGAGGTCCCATTGATTGATTGTTTGTCTCAGTGCCTGTGCTACTGGTGTTATATTTAGGAAGTGATCTCCTATGCCAATGTGTTCAAGAGCACTTGCTCAACTATGTTTATATCAGCATTGTTTGTAATAGCCAAAACCTGGAAACAACCTAGATGCCCTTCAACTGAAGAATGGATAAATAAATTGTGGCACATATACACAATGGACTACTACTCAGCAGAGAAAAACAATGACATCATGAGTTTTGCAGGCAAATGGATGGATCTAGAAAATTTCATCCTGAGTGAGGTAACCCAGACTCAGAAAGACAGATATGGTATGTACTCACTCATAGGAGGATACTAGATGTGGAACAAGGATAACTGGACTGCTACTCACATCACCAGTGAGGCTACCTAGAAAACAGGACCCCAAGAAAGGAACGGGGATCACCCAATGACGGAGAAATGGATGAGATCTACATGAACAGCCTGGACATGAGTGGGAGCAATGAACAGCGAGGGTCAAGGGAAAGAGAGCGTGAGATCCCAGCTGGATCAAGAACAGAGAGGGAGAACAAGGAATAGGAGAGCATGGTAAATGAAGACCACATGAGCAAAGGAAGAAACAAAGTGCTAAAGAGGCCCACAGAAATCCACAAAGATACCCCCACAAAAGACTGCTGGCAATGGCCGAGAGACAGCCGGGACTGACCTACTCTGGTGATGGGATGGCCAAACACCCTAATAGTTGTGCCAGAAACCCCATCCAAGGACTGAGGAATCTGGATGCAGACATCCACAGCTAGGCCCCCGGGTGGAGCGCTGGGAGTCTAATTAGCGAGAAAGAGGAGGGTTTATATGAGTGAGAATTGTTGAAACCAAGGTTGGATAAAGCACAGGGACAATAGTCAAATGAATGGAAAAACATGAACTATGAACTATGAAGGCTGAGGGGCCCCCAACTGGATCAGGCCCTCTGAATAGGTGAGACAGTTGATTGGCTTGATCTGTTTGGGAGGCATCTAGGCAGTGGTACCAGGTCCTGGGCTCGCTGCATGAGATAGCTGTTTGAAACCTGGGACTTATACAGGGACGCTTGGCTCAATCTGGTAGAAGGGGACTGGATCTGCCTGGACTGAGTCTATCAGGCCGATCTCAGTCCTTGGGGGTGGCCTTGATCTGGAGGTGGTGGGAAAGGGGGGTAGGCTGGGGGGAAGGGGAGGGGGCAAGAAGGGGGTGAACAAGGAAATCCGTGGCTGTTATGTAGAACTGAATAGTATTGTAAAATAAAATAAATTTAAAAAAAAGGTTCAACAAACAAAAAAATAAATAAATAAATAAAAAATAAAATAAAAAAAAAATCTCCATCTGATAATGGACCAGAAGATTTTCAGTAAAGTGTTTTACTTTACTTAGTATGTATTGTCCTTTGTAAAATTATTATGATACAAACTTCACAAGGCTGACAGGAGAAGAAGCAATACAATTAATGTGTGGAAGGTACTTAGCATACTGCCTACATACTATCTCCTCAACTTTAATAATTACTCACCACTTGAAGGACACTGGCAGGAAACAGTATACTGGTGGTCTCCTTAAATGGACAATGTAATGACCCTAAGGGTTTAAAGAACCATTTACCGGAGTTTATCTTGTCATTGGCAAGTTGGCATTTGGGATGTACTATTCTGTCTTTTCAAAGGCTGCACAGTTTCAAAGGCTTTCTTGATGTCCCCTCTTCTCTCTGACACTTAGCACCTTGCCCCCTCCTTTTTCTTTTACCTTCCTCTTATTTTTCACCTCTCTTCCTTCTTTTTTTCTAACTCTCTGCTCTTTCCTCCTTCATTTCCACCAGCACTTTGTGACTTGGACTTCATCCAAAATGCATTCTTTCAATCAATATACTCTTTTAGCTCAACAACCAAGGATAACTGGCTTGGTCTTGGACTATTTTAATTACACTTCTCAGAGAGAGACTGACTTGGCCTACATTGCCTGTTTTAGCCAATGGATTGATTCCTAGTGGTGAAAATGAGCACATGGACTGTGGGCATATGACACTTATTTTAAGCTTTCCCTCCAGAGGTCACAGTATGGTAAGCCCACTGGGAGGAGATGATATACTCCTTGTCTCTAGCATAAACCCTGAATGCAGTGTGTGCCTGTGAAATAATGGCTAAACAAATAAGATGACACAGATTCCTGAGCTTATTTTAGTAATTTAAGGCTTATTTACAGCTTTATTAGCTTTGTTAACAACTAATAGCTAACATATGTTGAGTATTTATCATGAGTCGAACATCATCCAATGCACCTTCCATGAGCCAAGTGGCATACTGAGGTGCTTTTTCTCTGCCATACACAGGCACCATGGGGTAAAGAATAGCAAGTATGCACTAACATATTACTACTGATATCTGACACTTTGCCTCAATGATAAAAATAAGGTATGAAGATGCATGGCAGCCACTTCAGATAGAATGAGGAGATGAAAGAGTTTCCTGGTACACAGTGCCAATGATGACCTACAGAGTGTACCTCTGTTGTTCCTAATAGTCATATTCTTTCTCACTTTTCCTATTGTCTCTGGCTAAAGATCTCACTCTTACTTTGATAACTCATTTGATCCATATCCACTTGATCACTGATTCCCATGGCTAGTGTTATCATATGAAACATTTTTATTCAAATTGTATTACATTATAGAGTCCAAAACCAGACATTTTCAAAACTGTTTTAAAGGATATGGGAGTAGAAAGAATAGTGGGTAGATAATAAAAGGAAAGTTTTCTGTGCAAGAAATAATAAAATATACCTTTTTTTCCATTTGATATACCAATCTACCTACTCATTGAAGAATTCCTGTTGAAGATTGATTTTTGACTGTTTTCCTTTTCCTAATCCTCTCTAATCACTCTACATGAATTTCTATATTTCCTACAAATCACACATAAAGTAAATCCTTTAAATAAGCACATCACTCTTGTCTGGTAAATGTAGCTCTTGTCACCCATCAAAGAAGCTTCTTTTTGTAACAGAGTATTACAGAAAGCCACAACTGCTCAAAATGCAGAGAACACCTGACCATGCATTACCCATCTCCAATTAATATGTCCATGATGCAATCCCTATACCTAAGGCTCAGGGAATATATGCTGCTAAATAATGTCTTCCAACATTACTGGAAGGCTGAACCCATGAAATCTCAGCAATGTGGCCTGCCTAAACAAGCCCTGGCAAATGACAACAAATGCCAATTTGTATCTAGCAATTTCAAAAGACCCTACCCATCTCTGCAAGGCTGGAGAGAAAGAGAGAGGGGGGGAGAGAGAGAGAGAGAGAGAGAGAGAGAGAGAGACAGAGACAGAGACAGAGACAGAGAGACAGAGAGACAGAGACAGAGACAGAGAGAAGAGGAGGGGAGGGGAGGGGAAAGGAGAGGAGGGGAGAGGAGGGGAGGGGAGGGGAGAGGAGAGGAGGGGAGGGGAGAGGAGAGGAGGGGAGAGGAGGGGAGGGGAGGGGAGAGGAGAGGAGGGAGGGGAGAGGAGAGGAGAGGAGAGGAGAGGAGAGGAGAGGAGAGGAGAGGAGAGGAGAGGAGAGAGGAGAGAATATGAAAATGAGTTAGTCTTCTCCAGGGATCAGTCCCCTATAAGATTATTCAATACCAAGTGATCAGTTCTAAACACACACACACACACACAGATAAACACTACTAAATGAACTTATCAAGTAGTATAAATAATTATAATATATGGTATATAATAATTAAAAATAAGGGCCATAAATTTGAGGAGTTGTGGGACACATGGGGGGATTTGGAAGGAGGAGAGGGAGAGGATATAAACACATGCAGGCATCAACTCATTTCATGAAGTCCAAAATGATGCTTTATTCCCTACTTACACAATTTAGCAACTAACTGAGAATAAGATACAGGGATCAGAAAATTCTGTCAATTATAAGATCTGTAAAGGTCAATTAAAACATAACACTTAGTGCCCTGAGCAAGTGCTAGTTCTGCCTCTGTGTGGTCCCTCATGTGGGGGGTCGTTGGTGATGAGGCCATCTCTGTGTGGTCAGCTCTATGCTATGGGCCAAATCAGATTTCACCTCCCAGAACACTGTATGGTCATATTTACTTTTTCCACTCTTTCTATAGGCATTCGGCCTGACAGCTATCAGAGTAGAGTTCTCAGAGTAAGCTGTGTAGGGAATAATGTTTGCCTCTAAAATATCCTAGTCCAAGCCAACAAATCAGTAGGGGTCTCTTTATGATGACTTCTTGCCATTGCTTGTGAGTCATTAGTATTATATTTCATTTCCAGGTCTCCTAACAATTTTAGTTCATATTGCCCTGGTACAAATTCCTCTGATATCTCCTTAAAATCATGGTGTTTAAAGTTATATTAGATTGTTATTATAATATTCACAGGAGTTTAATGCTAAAACTATATATATAGTATGCAATTCCTTTTATTAAATATGCAGTACTATATATGTATAATAAATAGTACCTAAAGCAGTGGTTCTCAATATTCTCAATGCTACGACCCTTTAATAAAGTTCCTCATGTTGTGGTGACCCCATCCATAAAATTATTGTTGTTGCTACTTCAGAACTGTTTTTTTTTATACTATTATGAATTGTAATGTAAATATTTTTGGAGCTGGAGGTTTGCCAAAGTCATCACGACCCACAGCTTGAGAACCACTAACCTACAGCCTTTGAGAAATGTTTATTTATGACTTTTTTCTTTGTGTATATGGAATTATAAGTCCCTGGAATCTAAATTAGCTTTATAAATAGTGTATTTCAAAGGATTATTAATAACTTTTGACATTACAATTAGACATATGCATGATTTAATTATTTTAATTATGTATGTGCATGTGTCTGTGATGGGGTATGCAAAATTTTCATAATCTCATAAATTCCCAGCATATGACTTGGGAATATTGATTTTGATCCATTTTTATTTTTCAATTCCTATTAGTAAATCTTCTTATAAACTCTCTCTTTGACCTTTAAACACAAACTGTACATTTAACTTACAGATAGTTGTTAATTAAGGGAAATACATCCTTAGCTTACTGTAGAATGATTCTGATACAGCATGAATATTTAATTACAAGTATGTATACAATCTACTAAAATAAATAAAGGAGTTGAACTGAACCAAGTGAGAAAAACTTCATACTGGCAGGTTACTTGAGAAAATACAGGTTCAAAGCTTCAGGAAGAGGAATTGATCCACCTATAAGCACGCATTGAAGGATTACTTCTTTTGGAAAAATAACATTTCTGCATGTCTTCTCTGAGCTGACTGTATTTCTTTCTCTCTCTGCATAACACTTTCAAACTGAGATGGTAGCTCACTCGCTTTGGCACCTAAATGAATATTTAATGCAATGAATTCGGTGATATGAGGAGGGGGAGGGATAATAAAAAAAGCCAGAGATATAAAAATTGAAGTTATATTTAGTTTAATGACGGCTTAATTGGTCCCAACTATTGATTCTGTGTGATCAAAATGGAGCTTTCAAGGTGTTATGTAAAAATAGATTGATGTTTTCCCACTCGTTCCTGAGCAGATGTAATGCTCACTTGACTTTACAAATTCTTTCAGTCAAAGGAGAGCATATGGAAGAGGAAAGGAGCTGTAATAAATGATCCAAGATGGAGAAGTACGCAATGCTGCATAAAGTGGAGGAAGGAGGTTAAAAGCCAAGGTATCACTGCATTTTAGGAAGCTAAACAGTGTTAGAGTTGATGTTACTAGACAAGTTTAAAATAGAGGATTGTAGTTAGGCAATAAATTATATGCAGTGGAAGGATGAAATGTATCAAAAAGAGAAACCTCTTTTTTTTTTTTCAAAAATAGAATATGTAGGTTCAAGTTCAAAGCTCTGTCTGGCTGTTACATGCCTTTTACAACCTTCAGTTTTTCATACTTACTTCTTTCATTTTAAAAATGAGATAGTATTTAACTTAAAGAGCTAATGTCATGGCAATGGACTGTAATATGTTTGGTCTTTTAGAGGATTCTAATTCAATAGTTTGACGGTAACATTATCAACTCCAATCCTTCTTATCATCACTCCTCTTTCCTTCAGCACAATCTTACCTATTGATTGCCCTTGTGACTCCAATGGATACCAGATAGAGACTTCATTCTCAGCATCAGATACTGTAGTTCAAGTTTTCTCTGGTCCTGACCAGCCTCACAGCTCCTGCAGTCACTTACAAAATAATCACTTAGAGGCTTATATTAATTAAAACTGCTTGGCCATTAGCTCAGGCCTACCACTGACTAGCTCTTACACTTAAACTCAGCCCACTTCTCTTAATCTAAATGTTGCTACATATTCCGTGGTTGTACCTGTGTGCCATTACATGCTGCTCCCTGGATGGCCGGCTGGTGTCTCCTGACTCTGCTTTTCTCTTCCCAGAATTCTTCTTGTCTGCTTGTCCCACATATACTTCCTGCCTGGCTACTGGTCTATCAGCTTTTTATTTATCAACCAATCAGAACAACACATTCACAGCATAGAGAACATCCCACAGCACCTCCCCTTTTCTGTCGAATCAAAAAGGAAGGTTTTAACTTTAACATAGTAAAATTATATATAACAAAACAGTTATCAAGCAAGAATTACAGTTATAATATCTAGTCTATTTATATTTGGGAAATTCAAAGAAAATATTCTATTTATCCTATATTTGTGAGTCTAAAGTTTTATATCTAATTTATCTTTTATCATAACCAAGGAAAATTATAACTATCTATTCTTCAACTACATCAAAGACTCCAGAAAAATATAATATTACCTAAGTAAACAGGAAGAGCATTCTAAGCAACTTCCCAAAATCTAGAACAAAGGATAAAGCTGGCTACCTGGATAATTAAAGTTCCTCTGCAACATTGGGGCATCCATTCTTCAGCTCACAGGCCTGGAGTCTCTCAGCTGCTTCTCTCTGTGTCCTGTAGAAATGTCTGGCAGTTTCTTCTGTGAAGCAGGAACCTGAAGGACCATCTTGCCTTGCGAAGTTCATTGGTCACCTTCCTATGGGCCCTGCAGGTCCAGTCAATACAACATTTTGTCAAGCAGTCCAGACAAGAACAGTTTCTTGCCCAAATGGCTATTTTTGCCAAGAAGAAGATAAACTCCATGTGGAGTGTCTTTGACGTCCATCCTCCTCTCTGAAGTAAATCAGTTCTGCCAGGAGCAGATGTGTCTCACTGTCCAGAAAGTCTAAGTTTTTTAAAACATTTTAAATGCCATATTCTGTAGGTCTTTGAAGAATTTGAAGATTACCTACCTAACTGAATTATATCTAGGTATACCTAGAAAACTTAACATGACTGTAAGTTTGACTATCATTAAAAACTAATTATTAATCTGTATATCTTAATTATCCATTACAATTTAAATGAGTTACATAAACATAATACCTTAAAATAGAGTATATATATATATATATATATATATATATATATATATATATAATAACAAAATTAACTTTAAATTTGTATCAATCAACTAAAATCTATACCAATGTAAAACATTTTAAACAAGTTGCTCCAGAGTCCTCTGGAGAACTCTGCTCAGTCTACCTCCAGCGTCCAGGGTCCAGGAACCAAGAGAGCCGGTTTATCTGGATCTCGGGTCTTTAACATCCTCTCTCAGCCCCACCTTGTAGGTGTGACAGTTACCGAAGCCTCAATGGGGGTTGGAACTTTCAGGTCAAAGCTGGAATGGGCTACCCACGACATATAGTCTATATTTCCATACCAAGATACCTTCTGAAAGAATAAGAAAAATTCTGGCACATTTTAAGAAGTAGTGATTAACCATTATATGTACCCTAGCAAGTATTCTATTTGTGAAGCAGATACTTTTCATACCAATAACTTAGTTGTGCTCATGGAATATTAGAATGGAGATAATATGAAGTAACAGGATTGTTATTGCTAAACAGAATAGATTAAAGGTAAGAAAAGGAAGAGCCCACATTTACTATCAAACTTACTTTATCATTAGGTAAGAAATTATGATTAGTCATGTTTAAATTTGTACATATAAATTCAACTTAAAATACCCTAAGTATTAATGTTTATTTTAACCATTACTATAAGGAATATTAAACTGAGTAAATAATTATTAGAAATTAACAAAGTCAAAAAGTAAGAATGTTCTAGGCTAATGGTGCCTTCTAGAGGAGTGCCTAAAGTGGTGTATCTTGAAACAAAAGAAGCGAATTGAGTAAATTTTCAAGAAAGAAGTGTAATGTGATCTCCTGTAATTGAGACAGTGTAAAGTTATCATGTAGAGTTATCATGATTAGCTTCAGTTGTCAGCTTTGGAAGAGGGAAATTCAGTTGAGGAACTGACTCCAATAGACTGGCCTGTGGGCATATCTGTGAGGCATTTTATTGATTGCTAATTGATACAGGGGGGTCCATGCACTGTAGATTGTATCATCCCTAGGAACGTGGTCCTTGGCTGTGTAAGAAAGGAAGCTGAGAAAGAGCCTAGAAATAAGCCAGTAAGAAGCATTTCTCCAAGGTTTCTGCTTTAAGCCACTGCCTTGGATTCTTTCTATGATGAACTATAACCTGTAAGCTTAAATAAACCCTTACCTCTTCCAAGTTGTTTTTGGTTGGTGTATAACAGAAAAAGAGAAGCAAAGTAGGGCAGAAGCCAAATGGTATGCATAAACTTGTAGAAAGGTAAGTCACAAATATAAGGAAAATGTTTGAGGCCCTACCCCTAGCTGAGAAAGTATTGATAATTGGTGGCTACTAGGGGAGAAAGAGTCGGGTTTTTTAAGAGTTACATCTCCTGATAGATTTCCAGTACTCTAGTGCATTACCCTACACCCTGCACATATGGGCAACACCAGTTGGGCTCAGTGAGTTATTAAGGAAAATCAAAAGGAGGATATGAAGTTAGGAAGTAGCATAGTAGAAGGTGGCCCAGGAGGAATTGAAGGGTAAAATAATTGGCGGTTATTATCAAAATATATTGTATATTATATGTATCAACTTCATAGCATATACTATGCATAGATTTAAAAGTAAGGCAAACTTCAACAGGATGTTGGCTGGATTCTGAACATGAAATGCCTTGTGGGTCAAGGGAGAAGCATTGCCTGTTGGTAGGAAGGCAGAAACCATCAGGTATTTAAGGAGAGCTGTGTGATGCATTGAGAGAAGAATTTGATCTCTAGAATGATGGAGAAATAAACCTGGGATTCCTGGGCAGTCTAGAGAGAACTCATGGTAACTTCTGCAAAAATAGAGTGTGAATGAGAAGAATGAGATTGAAATTTCAAGTGTGTGCACAGTTATTAAGTTATAAGGGAACGAAAGCAAAGACCCAGATGTCAGGAAAACTTACTGAGGCTGGGAGTCCTAGAATGGAAAGAAATTTATTCTCTTTAGAAGTATAGCAACAATGAAACCCCTGTTTAAAAGAGGTGAATTGTTTAGTTTGAATTTAGTACATCTAAATTAACGAATGGGACTTCAGTTATGAGTATTGGGAACATTCAAGGTCTGATGCTTAGAAAACTGATAATGCTGAAAAACATGAGATTTCAGAATAAAAGAAGTTCATGAAATAAAAAATAAAAACTTTTCTCATTTACTAATATAACAGGATCATGTAAGATTTATAATTTCCATATGCATTTATATATATTGCCATAATTTATTCCCCACAGTGTTGGTATAATTGTCTTATCCAGACTGATTTTTAAAGAGGTTAGACATTTGTCCCCAGTCTTGCTGTCAAAAGCTGAAAAAGTGACTACACTTGTTATTGTCATGCTTGTCTTTAGTAATTTATATTTAACTGAAATTGATGTGAAAGTATCTGTTTCTAATATATCAATATTCAAATCAGTAAATATGTATATGCATTACATCCACTATGAATGTTCAGATTTTTTTTATTTTTATTTAATAATAAACATTTATGCTATTACCTGTTCTTTATATTCTTTATATTCTGAACAAAGCATAATTTGTTGACTTGGATTTTATGTGATTAAAAAATATAAAATGAATTGATATGCAAAGTCTTAGAAAAATATGAAATTAAATTGTCATGACTGAGTCTTAAGAGGTAGCACATGTGACTATCTGCAGTTACCAAATTAAACCAACCAAATGTTACCTGGATTTTAACCACAAATATGATGCTTAGAAGTCGCCCGTTGGACAAATGATGAATACATTTCCATTTAAAAAGAAAAGCATTACTTTGATTCCATACTGCACTTTTGTAAAATCCCAGAGGGTCAGAAACAAAATATTACACCTATGTTTAGTATTAATTTGTTTATAAGGACAGCTGTCCCTTCTACTGTGCAAATTTGCATCGTAAGTTTGTGTGCTGTGCAATTTGACTACTCCTCCTGCAGATGCTGCTTTTCCTGTTTTGCTTCAATTATTTTAACCCCTAGAATTTCTATTTTATTTCATGCTACTTAGGTCTATATGGATTACAGATAAACAAATGGATATATATTATGTACATATATGTGCCATGTGTGCTTTATATATCTATGCATGCATATACAAAATGCATAAAATAGTAGTTGTTAAAGAGTCTGCCTTGCAAAAGAGATTTTTTTCTACTTTTTCCTTGGATATGACCTTCTTCAGTGAGGTCTACTAAAGACTCTAATAAGCTGGTTTCAATACCAGTATGTGGGTAACAGGAGTGTTAATTCAGTGAAGATTATTAGTTTATGCATATTCATTAAATTTGTTTTTATGCAGCCATTCAACTTAGTAAATGGTTCCAGCCAGAAAGGGCTCTAATTAGAGAAATTAATTAGGGCTTGGAAAGGTATGGAGAGATTTGTGTGCATTTGGAAGGGGTATTTTTCTCCTAGTGAAAAAAAAAAAAAAAACACCTGCTGGGGGGGGGGGGCTGGCAAACGAGTTTGCATATATCAGAGACTGTAATAACATGGAGTGTTTCAAGCCATACAAGCACAAAGGAGAGGAGGTATATTGTTCAAATTAGCACATCTCTGGCAGATTAAAGCACACCTTGGCCTTTCCTTGTTGGAATTTATCTTTTATAGCTCCTAACCAAGATGTAAAATCCACATTGCCCCCACCCACCCTTGAAGCTGCCAGGTGAAATAAAAGTATTCTCATTGTGGAGAGTGTTTCTGTGTCAGTTTGTGATATTTCTTTCTCCTCAGTTACCTCCATGGTGTCCCTGCCACCAGAAGCCAAAAAGAAGCAGCTGTTCTGAATATGTACAAACAAAAGAAGCTGTTTCTATAGCAACCATAGAACCCTGTGGAAAATCTCTCTCACTAACCTTAGCCAATCTCTCCTCTTCAAGCCTCCTTCTTTTCCTTTTGTGAACCAGCAGACTGCCCTTACACAGAAAGGGCACTTGATGATTTCACTGCACATGGGGGGTAGAATGACCACTGCTGTCACACTTTGCAAGAATTGAAAGTCTTGCTCTTGGCCAAAGATTCTGAGAGGACTGCAGAACTGGACATTCATAGATTGCTGGTTGATGGGTGCACTACTATCCCTGATGAGATAATTATGTCCCTTTCACCTTTTGGAAATCTATCACCTTTGGATTTCCTGTTGGTTTTTCTTCATAGCCCATAGTAGGCCTACAAGTCAATGTGAGATGGCTCTCAGGGAAATCTGTGAACATTGCTGATTTGTGAGCTGAAGGTTTCAGGTTTCAGATGAAAGATGGGACAGTTTTGACCTCACTGACTGATGTATGGTCCTAAAAGTTCCATGGGTTGTAGTTGCTGGTGTGTGTGTGTGTGTGTGTGTGTGTGTGTTTCTCTGTAGGATAGAAGAAAAAGTCGATGTTTATCAAATTAAGAACTGTGTCAAAACACATCACAATTTTTTAAATTGCAGTCATTTCATTCTTATTTTAATTTTCTTACAAAGTTGTGTTTAAAATACTTTTGTGTGTTTCTGTTGATGCCTATTGTATGTGATTGCTTGCTTGTGTCCCACAACACACACGGAGGTCAGAGGAAAATTTAGGGGAGTGGGTACTCTCCTATACTATCTGGGGCTCAAACTTCAAACTCTGGTTGTGAGGTTGCAAGACTTGGCAGGAAAGATTTCTTTTTTACCTGCTAAGCTATCTTTCCAGCCATATGCTCCTCCAAAGTTGTCTTTAGATTAATCTAAGTTATGTCTTTAAATTTTTATATGTCTTTTGTGTATTTAGCTTTCAATTTACAAATTATTTCTACTCAAAAAGTTAATCTTTAAATCAATAATTTAGTAAATTAACATTTTAAGTCAATAATTTAAAACCTAGAAATATTTTATGTGCATCTTATCCAATATATACCAACAGAAAAAGCAACTAGGCATCCATTCTGCTAACAAATACATGTATATTACATGTCATTGAAATTGATTTTTTTTATATATGGAATGATGCAGGATGGCATTTTATCTTTAGGTTTATAGGTTGGAACTGTGTAAATCTTCAGGTTTCTCAATATCTGAAATTAGGCTTTCTAACCCACTGATAAAAGTGTATAAAATTTGTCCATGTAAAAATATAATTTTGACTAAAAATAAATGCATAGGAAATGACTTATCAGTTATTAAACATACTTAAAATGTTTCATAAATGATGTTATTTATAAATAAATAGGTAAGACTATCAATATGATAAGATAAAAGCCAGTAAAAGCTCATTTGCTTATGCGGTTTTGATAGGTAGTAGATGAAGCCTTTCAGATCTGTTTAATCCCTGGACTTAATGTAAAAAGGTCAGGGGTAATGGTACACACTCATAATGTCAGATCTAGGGAGGCAGAGATGGGAACATTCCTGAGCTCACAAGATAATCAGTCAAGTCTACTTGGTGAGCTCCAGATCAATGAGAGGCGATATCACTTAAAGAACACATAAGATTGTCTATACATACAAGTTCACATGCACACACACACACACACACACACACACACACACACACACACACACAAATGGTTAATAATTTATAAATGGTATAGGTATCATTTTAGTAGCCATAACATTTATTTACCTTAAATTATAACATACTCCAAATGGATAAATTAAATGTAAATTATGCAACTGAAACAACCTTAAAACTGTGTAAGAAAAATGTTCAGAACACTAAAAGATTGTTTTCCTTTTTTATTTTTTTTATTTCGTAATTTAATTTAATTTTACATATCAGCCATGGATTCCCTTGTTCTCCCCCCTCCCACCCCCTCCCACCCACCCTCACCTTCCCCCAGTCCACCCCCTATTCCCATCTCCTCCAGGGCAAAGCCTCCCCCAAGGACTGAGATCAACCTGGTAGATTCAGTCCAGACAGGTCCAGTCCCTTCCACCCAGGCTGAGCCAAGTGTCCCTGTATAAGGCCCAGGTTTCATACAGCCAGCTCATGCACTGAGCACAGGACCCGGTCCCACTGCCTGGATGCCTCCCAAACAGGTCAAGCTAATCAACTGTCTCATTTATCCAGAGGGCCTGATCCATTTGGGGCCTCCTCAGCCATTGGTTCATAGTTCATGTGTCTCCATTCGTTTGGCTAGTTGTCCCTGTGCTTTATTCAACCTTGGTCTCAACAATTCTCGCTCATACAAACCCTCCTCTTTCTTGCCAATTGGACTCCTAGAGTTCCACCTGGGGCCTGGCCATGGATCTCTGCATCCGGTTCCCTCAGCCATTGGATGGGGTTTCTAGCACGATAATTAGGGTGTTTGGCCATCCTATCACCAGAGTAGGTCAGCGCAGGCTGTCTCTTGACCATTGCCAGTAATCTATTGTGGGGGTAAAAAGATTGTTTTCTACTTATCAGGTTGAAAATAGTGACATGATTACTAAAGATGCTGATGAGAGTATGGGAGCGACTCACTTATTGTTGATAGAAATACAATTGTCTAAAACGTCTGTGAAGGCCAGTTTGGGTCCAGGTTTGGAAACTTCATATGTACATACCCTTAAAGTGAGTAATTTCACTTCCGAAATTAGATCTTGCAGGCATAATTAGACATACTGGGAAATATAAGGCTTAAATAGTTGTTCACTGTATAAAAAGAAATAGAATTTATGCTTGTGACTATAGTACAGCTAAAATATTTTATAACAACATGGATTAAGATGCTGTAGTTAATGGGAGGGACTTCATAAACATTTATAAATGGGGAACAATCTCAAAGATAAATCATTATTTAAAAAAACTACAGAAATTCAAAATATTGAGTATTCTACTTTTGTTCAGAAATCATGTGTGAGTCTGTGTATTAGAATGTCTGCAAGGACACACACGTAAACACATATAACACACACACACACAACGAGAGAGTAAAGAATCATAAATCTCTATAAATTATTCAATACCTATATCTCAATTTTAATATCACTTAAGTTTGTACATAACGCCCAGTCAAACATCAAATGCATGTTAAGCAGTCAAAAAATACAACTTTAAAAAATATTTTATTCAATATTATTGTGTTTGTGTGTGTTCACGAATGTATGCAAGCATGTGTACCACAGTGTATACTGTAGAGGTCAGAGAAAAACTTCAGGGGGAGATTCTATCTTCCCTCCTCTACATAGGTTCCAAGGAATGAACTCAGGTCACTGGATTTGAGCAGCAAGTGTCTTTACTCACTGAACCATCTTGTCTGCCCCAGATGACTGATTTCTTAACACTCTTCTTCAGACTTTAGGCAAAATTGTAAACTGAGAGTTTGCATAGATGAGAACAGTTCAAGCTACAGTGACTAAGTAGAGAGCAGACTTAAAACAGGGCTCCAATGACCCAACTATTCGGAGTCATTATTGGAGAATCTATTGACCTTCAGGAAACTTAGGAACTTGGCCTTCTGACAAGAGAATGTAATGAGAGACGGATGAGACCAGGACTTGAAGACTAACTAAAGGAATTCGATTTTCACAGATTAGATGAAATTTTACTTAGAATGACTTTCTCACAGCTAGATTTGGTTTTATTTGGCTTTACATAAATTGCCTCCCATGTCAAGATATTACTTGGCTTTCCATTGACGGAACAAAACAGCTTACATAGAAATCTTAGGGAGGAAGATTTATTTAAATGATGAGTTTTAGACTGACCCCAGTGTTTCTAATCCAGCTATAGTGAGACTGAACATCATGTCAAGTAGGTGAATTAGAGGAAGGTTTCTCATTTCACAGCATCCAGAAAGCAGAAAGAGTGATAGAGGCCAGAGATAAGTTGCACATACATATACCATCCAAAAACATGCCACAGTGACCAGTATCCTCCAGCCAGTCACTTCCTCCAAAAGTTTCCAGTACCTACAAATAAAGCCATATGAATATGAATCCTCCGGTGGACCAATCTACTGATTTGGTCAGAAAGGTCACAATCCTTTAGACAGGTAGAGGTCCCATGTGGGAGACAAGTGTTTAATGCTTGGGCCTTTGTGAGTGTATATTGTACCTAAAATTATAACAAAGTGTATGTGCAGCTACAGATGCAGTTCAGTGCCTACCATAAGCAGGATCCTACATTTGAGTTCCAGCAGTAGGGATTGGGCCAGTACTTGTGCCAAATGTGGATAATATTTATTGCTGAAAGGATCCTTTCTCTACCAAGAAACACAGGAAATTTCAACGCTTTTCGCTTACATGTGTTCTCCCCCTCACCATCATGCCTCTCTATTACATAACAGAAAAATAATTCTGGTGATCAAATAAAATACTAGTTAATAAAGGAGATGATAAGAAAGAGTATGAAACTGGATAGTTGATATAAAAGAAAAATGGAGAATTCCATCAGAAGAATATAGTAAAATCCACTCAGTTCTTACATTTTCTGACATGGAATTAGTTTCTGTTAGGTATTTACCCAGCTTCATCAAAGAGAGTAACACTTCCCATTTCCTATTTGTTGCCATAGCAACATCTTGTAAATAATTTTAGTTATCTTTACAAACACCTGTGGGAGAATTTTCTTGTGTAAAGAATGTAGGCATCTCCAAGCCCTATAAAAAATTATTAACCCCGTGATAAAGGAAATTCCATATGTTAGAAACCCTACAGTATTTAAGATTTTAGGAATATTTTATTTATGTGTATAAATGTTTTGCCCACATGAATGTGTGTACCACATTCATGCAGTGCCTGCTGAGGCCCAAAGAGGGTGTTGACTCTCATAAGTCTATGGTTACCGATGATTGTGAGCTACTGCATGGGTGCTGTGAACAAAACCCAGTCCTCTAAAAGAGCAAGAAGTGCTCTTAACCTCTAGTAGACCAGACTTCAAACTCACAGAGATCCACCTGCCTCTGCCTCCCAAGTGCTAGGATTCCCATGCCTGGCAAATGGGATTTTAATATTGACAGCAAAAGATACAGGGGTGTATGCTTGGGATTTGATCACATAGCCACAGAAGTTCTCAACCTGTTATTCACAATCCCCACAGGGGTCACGTATCAGATATTTACATTGCAGTTCATATCAATAGCAACATTACAGGTGTGATACAACAATGAAATAATTTTATGGTTGGGGGTCACCACATCCTGAGGAACCGTATTAAAGGGCCTGAGCATTAGGTGAGTTGAGAACCACTGAGGGAACCGAGCAATTGGCTATTAATGAAGCTTTAACATTTATCACTGCATCTCCTTGCCTTTCCTGCCCCTGAATTCAGGTATAGCCCAGGTCTTCTCTGTTGTTCTTTTACATTGTGCTCTGAAGAGTAAAATTATCCCTGAATGTTGATATGTCTTTAGGGCCTGCCTGTATTCTTGCCCCTTTCTCTCTCTCCTAGTTACATCAAATAAAATGAAGTCAGCATAAATATTCATGTGAGCACTGTGACATTTTAATACATTTTGGATTTCTTTTTATAGCTCCATTTGGTGTTTATATGGTTATATATGTCAAACAATTTAGAAATACAACAGCTTTAAAAATTATGTTAGCTAACCAAAAATGTTGCCTGAGCTCTCGCTCCTTATTCGAAGCAAATTTATTCTGTCAGGCATAAACTTAATGCACGGCCCTTTATAACGCACTGAAGCATCATGGCTAAAAGAAATATTTTAAGTTTTTATTGCATTTGTGTTTAGATATTTATGTTTATATTGGGTACTTTAATAAATGTGTACTTTTAAAAATAATTCATGTATTGATTTTTTTTTTTTTTTTGGAATTTGTATCTACACCGATGATGTTTTACTTCCTGTCAGTTTTGATCTAGCTGTTTTACTTGAGAGAATCTGTGGAGGGAACATTTGATGCTGCTCATAATTTTACTGGGAAAAGAAATTTATTCTGACCATTTAAAAAACGTATTCATTGTCTTGTATTTGGGGGCAGATTCTGGTGGTATTGTACTCTGGACAGTGTATACTAGAGTTTACCAGTGTTATCAATATTATAGATGATTGAGGATAAAACGATAAATTATTATACAGGAGGCTGAATAAAGAAGGAGCATTCCATTGGGAATGCTTTCCTTCTTAAAATTTATATAAAATAGTGCTGTTTTCAGAATATGTAAGCTCTCCTAACCATAATACCAAAATACAGCCTGTTCTTGTAGATACTGATAGTTTTCCCTTGTAAAATGAGAATTTCAGAGATACCAAGTAGTGTGAGCTCTCGGCTCCTGCCTTGCAGTGCTCTTGTTGAGATTTGCATGGTGCCTCAGGAATCTTCTGTTGTTTGGGAATATTTATCCATCCTCTGTATAGAAAATATTAACAAGAGGAAAAAAAAAACAAGTATGTTGAAACAAAAAATACTGAAGAAAACTGCAAACAGTATATGAAATCTATCCTTCACTCAAAGGAAAGAGCCCTCATAGCAAGCCTTCCATGACTACTCACAAGCAATACACATACAGCATTTTATTAAATTCTTTTCCATTAATCCATCATGTTACTTGTCACCTGTTTATACAAAGACAAAAGGCTATTTTTTTTTATCCCTAGATACCACTAGGGTAATAGACACAAGCAGACACTGAAGAAATGACTGAGCAGAACAATGAGCTAAAGTCCTGTAAAACTTTCCTATAGCAAATACTTCATTTCCAGGTTAATTGTGTAACAGGTGTTCCACATAATTTAAGCCGCACTCCCATTGTGCTAAAGCCCCTGGCAGTCGCTCAAGCAGCCTCCTAAAACCCTATCCTTCCCTGCGCAGACCAGTAGGATGTGCATCATCAGTGGGAATAACAAGCTCTTGCTACTCTATTTCTACCGGATTTTTAACTTATCTGTTTATTTTAAGTGTTGTGCAGGGAGGCTCACTGTGTCATGTACAGTCATTTGAAACTTTAGATAATGAAAGTCAGCAGGTAATGGTGGCTGAAAACTAAACAAATCACATCTCCTTGTGATGTGGGGATCATCAAAATGACAAAATGGTATTTGACACGAATTTGAAAAAATACTAATTTTAAATATTTAGTGAATAATGGTCTTGGATTGTGGGTTTCCTTTATAAACAGTGTACACCAGAACAAAGTAAAATGCAAGATTTAAAAAAAAATGAAACATGATACAGTACTTCTTAAATGGAAAGAAACATTTGCAGTTCTTGCTTTAGATTCCAAGTGGTTTGTCTTGTTTACAAGTCACAGCATGGGTTGTTGAAGATGAATAAATATCCTGCCCAGCTGTCATGGGCTATACTTATTTTAGCATTAAGTCATTATCTACTGAATGCTGCACAATTACTCAACATGAAAATAGTCAGGCACTTTTCGCTTAGGGTACTTGGTCATCTCTACTTTTCAGTAAACACTGTGTGCAGTGTTACCATATATCGATTCCTCAGGACGTTGCCCTCTTGGAATGTTTTAAGAGGTCAGTCTTGGAAAACTAATTTGAAAATATCAATAGCAAAGTTGAGAACAATTAGTGGGAACAAATACTCATTATCATCTAGAGCCCAATTACTGATTCATTTGTAATGGGCTGAAATTGCTTCAAAAATTTCTAGTTTCAAAAAATTCTAAGAACTTTCCTTGCTCCTCTACTTATTTGTGTGGTACTGGAGTTAGTATCTAGGGCCTTGTGCATGTCAGGCATGTATTCTACCATCAGCTGCATCCATGTCCTTCACCTCCATCTGTTCCCTTCCTGCTTTTTCTTCCTACCTTGTCTTTTCAACCTAATACTATAAAAACGGACTTACAATCCTACCATATGATATCAACAATAAATCTAAGGGCAGTCATTTTAATGTGCCCTTACGCTTTGTGTTACAGAGGTCTTAGGACTCTGTATCTAAAACTGTTGGCTGCATAGACTCCATTGGCTAATTCGTTACTGTCACCTACACATTTGGTCACTGACTACTGGAAGGCTGCTAGAAGTTGACTTTCCAATTTCACTCTTTAAGTGCCAGACTGGGCTGGTTCCCTGAGGACAATTGGCACTCATACAGCTACCCATCCTTTGGGTACATGCCAGTCTTCACTTCTGCATGTGACACAGGTTGGAGCTCCCAGTTACAGACAGAAGAGAAAACAATCAAATTTACTCTGTGCCTGGGCCAATTTGCTGTCATCCACAAAACTTGAGGTCTCTCTTCCCCTCCTTATATATGGTCAATGGAAGAATCCTATGAGGATTAAAATTACCCAAACCAAGGAGTGGCTCCTACTAAAGGTAAAAGAAACCTAAACAAGAGTCTGAACTTTGTTAGCAGGTGGTAGAGTATGTATTAATTCTTTCCTGAAGAAACAAAACTTTCTCATTTATTCTTTGGCAATAAATATTATCTTATCAGTCGGTTAAACTGTAATTGAAATAGATTTGCATCATCCCTCATTTTTAAAAATAATTGTCAACTTTCCCTTCCTATTCCCCTGACCTCAAAACGACTTCCTAATGCCACCCTTAAGCTTTCTTCTGTGCATAGCAAAGATGGGCCATCAGAGCTTAGCTTAAAGACCCCTGAGTTTTTAGTGCTTGCATGATTTCAGATTTTAACAAATTTTCTATAAAATCTCTATTGGGGAAACTCACCATCACAAACACAAACACACTATATATACATCATATGCAAGCTAAGTTATTAACCAAAAATAGAAGCATGCATATGCATATATATATGTATGCATATTTAAATCTATTGCTAATTCTGAATGCTGAAGAAGTTCTTCAATGTCTTTGTCCGATTGCTTATTATCAGGAACAGTTATGATCCCATTTAATTAGCAATCTATTCCTCAGCAGTAAAGTAACCTAGCTCTTTACATTGAACCCAGGCCAGCCTTCATGACATTCCCAGGACTTTAGAGAGTTTGCTCCCTCCAATATACTTACTCTGATTGTCTCTTTGCTCAAAATCAGTAACTCCTGTTTACTTAGAACAAAATTTTTAATTTCCATTGGCTTATTTAGAAAATACATAGTGTCTTAGTTAGGGCTTCTATTGCTGTGAAGAGACACCATGACCATGACAACTTTTATAAAGGAATGACATTTAATTGGGGTTGCTTACATTTTCAGAAGTTTAGTCCATTATCATCTTGGTATAACAGGGTGGCATGCAGATAGACATAGTGCTGGAGAAGTAGCTGAGAGCCCTACATCTTGACTTGCATGCAACAGGAAGTGGTCTGAGACACTGGGTGTGGCTTCAGTATATATGAGACCTCACAGCCTGCTTCTACTGTGACACACTTCCTCCAACAAGGCCATACCCCCTATTAGTGCCACTCCTATTTTCTTTCAAATCACCACACCTATCTTTGGTATGTTAAGTACCTATGGAAGAGGTAAAGATATCATCATCATCATCATCATCATTAATCACCATTACCACGATTTCCAGTGTTTACCGGCAGGATATGTGTATAAAACCTCCAATCCCCTTAGTTATGCTGGCTATAGTTTTGGTTCTTTCCAGCTGCCCAAATATATGGAAATTACTGAAATTAGGACTGTCTTTTAGCATGACATCAGCTTACATGGAATTCATAGTTCATAAAAGCATAGCATACAAAGGCCATGTGGCTGATAAGTGCTCAGCTATTGGAGAATTGGTAACTTGGCTATGGGTGCAGCACAGAAGCTTCTTGGTTCCTCTTTGCTGAGATCAGACATGGATGTTCTCATGACTACCTAGTCAGCAAACCTAGGGTCTGATGCCAGGTGCCCGAGGACATCAAGGAAAGTACTTTAAAAGCATTCTTTCTAGTGTGTTTGTGAATCTAGGAAAATATTCATCTTTTTTATTTTGATAGTGTTTATTCTTTTATTTATCCACACCAATGTATTGAGGCCTCCCACTGCCTTCCCACAATCTATTTCTAATAGTTCTCTATTCTATTTTCATTTTCTCTTTCTTTATTCATTTTTCCCTTCCTTTATCTCTTCCTTTTCTTTCTTCTTCCTCTCCCTCCCCTCTTTATTATTGCACATATGAGAAAAACTCAGAATACTCATCTTTCTGAGTTTGGCACATCCATTTTTTTCTGTACTATTCACAATTATCAGGTCATGGAATCAACTTCCATGCCCATCAACATATGAATAGATCTGTGATGTGTGTGTGTGTGTGTATTATAACATGTGTGTGTGTGTATATATATATTAGTTTGTTCCATTAGTAGTCTAATTAAGACTAAACTTTGTAATGGAAAAATATATTAAATAGAAGAGTTGGGGAACCTGACAGGGTAGTATCTAAAATTGGTTGTCTTCACACTGTGTTGAGAGGTTTCTCTGGGAGGCTTTCTTTCAGATACTATTTGAATCATGCCTAACATTTAAATCTCTAAACATTGATA
Organism: Peromyscus leucopus; assembly: GCF_004664715.2. NCBI lineage: Eukaryota > Metazoa > Chordata > Mammalia > Rodentia > Cricetidae > Peromyscus > Peromyscus leucopus. The sequence goes on along the minus strand of NC_051066.1, from coordinate 40,115,036 downwards.
TTCCCATTTTAATTTTAGCTGGCACCAGAAGGAAATGGTAAAACAGCAGATGATTACCTCGGTAATTTATTCCACATTTTCTAGCAGCTTTACAGATTCAAATAAAAAAATAATAATCTAAAAATGAAAAATGTACAACTAAAATTAAACATGGAGAAATATTCTTAAACCAAGTGATTTTTTTCTTTGTAAACTCCCTAGTGGTGGAAAGTAAATTTCACAGTGAAATGTAAACAGGACCTAATTTTAACACTGCTTATGTTTTGATGACTAATGGGGTTTTCTTTTTGTTTCTTTTTTTTTTTAATTGATTGACTCAAACTGCATTAAGTTTTATGATTATCTGTGTTAAATGATTACCTGATACTTGCTTTCCAATGTACATTTTCTAAGCACAATCACCACCTTGGAAACATCCTATGTAAAAGTTAAATTATTCTTTAAAGCAAGAACTTTAAATGTTGGAAGCTAGTCTAGGTATCAGTTTTGGCTGAAAGGAGCTGAGGTCTAACTTTCCTCAGATGTAAGAGGAAGCCAACTGGAGTAGGGAAAGTCCCACAGCAGCAACAGGGCTTCACTAGAACCCCCTGTAAGCCTGGCTTCACCGTAAGGTTCCGGAAAAACCAGCAAGCTGGCCATGTGAGTGTACTCATAGAATTTGTGTTTGCATCTCTGGGCTACAATAGAGCTGAACGTCTTTCAGGTATTTTTTCTGATTAAACCGGCCTCCTGTTTAATTCATGATACTAACATATTGGTTTACTTTGAAAAGAATATGCATAAAATCAGTTTCTGGAAGTCTACTGAATAATAAAACTATTATTATCACTTAGTTTAGTTTATAACTGAGTTTAATGGATGGCTTGTTACTCAGAATTCTTTGCTCTGGCAATGATAATTAGGCCAAATATGAAGCACTGAATTAAGAAATGTTAACTTGACTTGGTAGCATTAAGATTTCAAGTCAAGTTGGGCATAGTGACGAAGGTTCTTAGTCTCAGAGTTTGGGAATTGGCAGCACAGGGATCACAGGCTCAAGGCAATCTTGAACAGCACATGATAATCTTTACATAGTGAATTTGAAGCCAACAAAGCAAATCTAAGCACTTGCACAAAAATACCTGAGACGATCTGAATTTATCTTATTTAGCAACAAGAAGATAAATGTTAATAAGAATACTGTCCTATCTCTCATACACACCACATCACATCTAACTGCATTTCAGAGTGTGATAGGTAGTTTTACCAGGTATAAACTTCTGTCCTCATTTTCCAAAATTCAAGCTGACTCTATGATTAATATCCCTTGTCCTAACATACTTATCTTTTAGTAGTTCCCTGGACCCTTCAATCTCCTATAAAAAAAAATCACTTGTTCCATCCATTTATTTGCTTTATGAACTGACTCTCTTTTTTTCCCTCATTTTTGCTATGTCATATAGCTTAGGATGACCATCTCTTGATCTATTATGACAATATTCTTTCTCCTTTCCCTGTTTTCACTTCCTTTTTTGTCTAATTCATGATTTATTATGAGAATTGACATGTTGTTTTGGCATGAAATGGCATTTGGGTGAAGTAATAAATATGGGTGAAGGTACTCATTTTCACTCTTCTGTATCAAAATTGTGCTTTTATATTTTTAAAGTATATTCCCATTCGAAATCTCTATAAAATATACTCAAGATTAAGAATAAATGCCATTCATTTAAGTGATATTGACAATTGAAATTCATATTAAAATATAAATTTTTACATATGGGGGAGATTTCTACACTTGTGCGTCCTTCACTACTTAGAGGGGCACCCACCTCTTCAAAAGATCGCGAGTGGGGATTATATAGAGCCAGAGTGTGGGCTTCAGCAGAAGGCTTGCTGAAACACATGAGAAGGAAATTACTTACCGGTTATCAAGCTCACCAGCCTCATCTGTGGCCATATTCACTTCGGCATCCCTTCCAGGTAGAATAAAAATTCAGCACTTCCAGATTTTTTGCTCTCTACTGAGATGCTAGCTCATAATTCAGATTCCAGGAAGGAAGCTCCTGAGTGGCCTGACTATAACTCCTAGCCTGTGATGGTTTCTGCACAGCAAACAAACAAAAGAAAACTGCATTTCAAATATAGAAAATAACTGTGACTAAAAACTATATTGAAGGAATTTGAAATTGTGTATGGCCACTTTCTATATCAAATCAGACTAAATTAAAGAACAAAAATTTTGTGGACATAGATGCCTCTAGGAAGATGCAGTATTATTAATATTAGATTACATCCCCCAAATGTAGTCCATCATCACAGTAGCAAAGAAGGAAGAGAATTGGAAAGGTTAGGGCAGAGTATACGCATTTAAAAACTGGAGTTTCCTCTTGGTAGTTAAAAACATTCTTGATGGAGTTCAGTTCTTAGCTTAGAAATAGAACTACTATTGGCAATTGGGTAATCTTAGTCACCTACTATACTATGTATTTCTAAAACATTCTGATGAAGGCTTTAAAGCCCATGTTGAAGTTACTTTTTGTGGTGGTATTCCAATTGTACTGAAATGTGATTTTGATTGTATGTTAATAAATAAAGTTGCCCGGGGGTCAGAGCTATTAGAGCCATAGACAGAGTGTGGCGGCGGTGGTGGTGCACGCCTTTAATCCCATAGATCTCTGTGTGTTCAGGGATACAGCCAGCATTGGAGACATATGCCGTTAAGACTTGGGGGACTGTACATACAGACAGTGACGAGGCAGTCACGTGTTTGGATTTACAACCAATGAGAAGGCAGAATGACTATGAAACGACTTAGACACAGGGAAATAGCTCTCTTTCGGGAAGCTGGGAACACTGCAGGAGGAAGGGTGAGATTTTAGCTCTGAGCTCTGACCTCTTGGCTTTCTCTTTTACATTGGTTCTGTGTTTCTTATTTAATAAGACGGTTGGTTACATCTACAACTTTTCTTTTTCTTTTATTTTATTTTACAATACTATTCAGTTCTACATAACAGCCACAGCCGGCCCCCTCCCCTTCCACCCAGCACACCCCCCATTCCCACCACCTCCAGATCAAGGCCTCCCCCGAGGACTGAGATCGATCTGATAGACTCAGTCCAGGCAGGTCCAGTCCCCTCCTCCCAGATTGAGCCAAGCGTCCCTGTATAAGTCCCAGGTTTCAAACAGCTATCTCATGCAATGAGCACAGGACCTGGTACCCTGCCTAGATGCCTCCCAAACAGATCAAGCCAATCAACTGTCTCACCTATTCAGAGGGCCTGATAGAGTTGGGGGCCCCTCAGCCTTTGGTCCATAGTTCATGTGTTTCCATTCGTTTGGCTATTTGTCGCTGTGCTTTATTCAACCTTGGTTTCAACAATTCTCACTCATATAAACCCTCCACTTTCTTGCTAATTAGACTCCTGGCGCTCCACCCGGGGCCTAGCTGTGGATGTCTGCATCCAGATTCCTCAGTCCTTGGATGGGGTTTCTGGCACAACTATTAGGGTGTTTGGCCATCCCAGGACCCCAAGAAAGACAAGGGGATCACCCAATGTCTGAGAAATGGATGAGATCTACATGAACAGCCTGGACATGAGTGGGAGCAATGAAGGGGAAGGGTCGAGGGAAAGAGAGTGGGAGATCCCAGCTAGATCAAGAACAGAGAGGGAGAACAAGGAATAGGAGACCATGGTAAATGAAGACCACATGAGAAAAGGAGGAAATAAAGTGCTAAAGAGGCCCACAGAAATCCACAAAGATACCCCCACAAAAGACTGCTGGCAATGGCCGAGAGACAGCCGGAACTGACCTACTCTGAAGTTACTTTTCAAATCCACAAAAATAAGTGTATAAAAACAAATGTTATTGATTTTATTTCGTAACACATTTAAGACACATTAATGTCTCTGCTTCCTTCAATAATGCTATACAGGAGACCAGGCATGGTGGTGACATGGGAGAAACTTGTGGAAATGCTTTGGGTCAGCTTTACAGGTCACACTTGATATGAAACTATATTCTATTGTTAATAAATGTTAATTTTTTTCTCTTTTGGTTTTTTGTTTGTTTGTTCCAAAGAGAAGTTTATTATGGACTAACAGACACAGAGATAAAAAGAGATAGAGAATGAGACAGACAGGGAGACAGAGACAGAGACTGGGGAAGGAGTGAAGGAGGCAGAAAGCCATGGAGGGAGGGAGGGAGAGAGAGAGAGAGAGAGAGGGAGAGAGAGATCATAAAATTTGAGTTAGGCATAGAGGTCAGCTACAAGGTGGACAAGGAGCTGCATGGCGTAAAAAGGAGATGGAGCTTCAAAGAAAGATTAAGGAAATTCAGAGTACATTTTAATGCCACTATGATGGAGCACTTTCTCCTGAAGGGTAATGGACTCCATGAGCCGCAGTTAAAAACCTCTCAAGTAGAATGAGAAACCTGAGAACTTCAGGCATCCAGGGATCCCAAATATGAACCAAAGCACTCCAGTTCTGAGACTACATGGGGCTAGGTGGAGAACACTAAGGAAAATTTGCTTGAGAAGTGATCAACTCATCTTGAAGACTTTGTATTTTAAACACCATCTAGGGATTTGAATACAAAGGAACAAAATCTCCATCAATTCAGAGGGGAAAAAAAGAGAAAAGAACAGAAGGAAGGAAGGTAATTTATTAAAACTTTAAATGAAGAATTGCAATAGGTATTTATGTGTTATAATATGAAAAGACACAGATTTTCAAGGATTCTTCACACTTGTGGTCTTTCTATGGAACTATTAGAAATCATAACTTTGTTCTCATGTGTGAAAATTGGGACAAAAATAAATCCAAGGTGACACAGTTTTCCATACATCCAACAAAACTGGATTTAAAATTTAACTGATAAACATATAAACCTATATTTTACAATGTCCAGTACATTAACTCGTCTACCCATTAACTTTTACAGATAACTTAATGTGCATCTTTTTCTTCATCAATTGACACTAGTATATATGTACTGCCTTTTAAATTCATTTGATGTAATCTTAACTAATAAATGTCTTATAAATTTTTAATGTATTTCTCAGATAGTCTGTGGATTATATTAATTCTCTGAAATTTTTAAACATTTTACTCATTTTCATATAAAGGATATCTAGTCCGAGTAGTATGTTATTCATTTCTGAACCTACTCACTATTACAAACTTTCTTTTTTTTACTACATAAGCTATTACTATGACTTATACAGACAAATATTATTCACATTTTGTTCCTTTTCCACCATTCTATCCAGTTTTCACTTTCTTGGCGATATACAGTCTTGATGCTAATATCCCTGTATATTCCATTATCTCTGAGGCTTTCCAAAGGCAAATATCCTGTCACTAATAATTTTTAAAGTTTTCATTTCTATGTCCTTTGTGTTAATGAGTTGAATCCAAAATTGTCATGCCTTTTAATTAATCCGATTAACCTTCCTAGGATCACAAATGTCCCCAGTCTGTGTTTCAACAAGCAAAGCTCTGTTTTGAAAGTCTGTCTGGGTCATGGGTAGGATAACATTGTTTACTCACTAAAATGGTCTGCTCACACCCATCCTTGCTGTCCTTTCCTTCTTCTTTCACACTATTCTAGGTTCCCAGTAGAACTGTTCTGGTTTTATTTTGGATTTTGTTTTGTTTGTTTTTGGAGACAGAGTTTCTCTATGTAGCTCTGACTGTCCTGAAACCTGCTTTGTAGACCAGGCTGGCCTTGAACTCACAGAAATCTGTTTGCCTCTATCTTCTGACTGCAGGGATTAAAGGTATGTGCCACTACCACAGAGATTGTTTTTGTCCCCTCTCCACCCACCCCCCGCCATATTCCTGCCATCATCTTCAGATTCTAATCATGTCTATGCTATTTATTTGTTAGCACCCATGAAGACATATTTTATCCTACAACTTACCCTTTGTGATGTTTCTTCTTGGTATTTTCTGTCGTATATGCTCTGTCTACTTATGTACTTTATGACCAAGTATAATTCAAAAGTTCTAGTGGTTGCATAACTTGAGGCTCTTTCAAAATTTGGCCCAAATGTCAGCATCTTATGAAGGATTATTATTTCAAGTTGTCATCTGTTCCTCCCTCTCCTCATCTTCCATGCCCATCTTTCCAAACAAACAGATTACTTCCAAAACACATGAGATGTATTAGTATATTAATTTATGATGTTATTCTTAGTCTGTGTGTCTCTCTATAGTATGAATTTTGAATGCACACCAATTTTGTTTAGTTCCATTTTGTCTATAAACCTAGAAGAGCACCTTATATGGACTATGTGTTTGAGGAACAGTTGTTGGATGGGTGGATATCTGTGTTGGGAGATGCTGTATTTTGGACAAGCATGCTAGAAGCATCTCCCATTGCTCTTCTATCTCCTCTATCTTCACATAGGCATTACATATATAATCTTGCAAATACTGAGGCATTCACCCAGTCTGGAAAGAGTCACAAAATCACAATCCATTTCATCTTAGTGAAAAGATCATTGTCCCATCTGAAGATAGGCAAAACATGAAAAACATCTGTTTACATGACGCTGGGTTCTCTATGAAATCAAAGACAACAGCAAAAGAGATTAAAGCACATTTTACAGAAGCTATAGTAAGACTGTAAAGGATGTGGAGTCTTCCAACAGGCTACAAGCAGGGCTGTTCTCCCAGATTTCCCTGAGAGCTGTCAAGCAATGAGACTGCATGGCTGTTCGCATTGTTTTCTGTTTGTCTAACAGACCATGGTTAGTGGCTTTTAAACCTTTTTTGAGTAGCATGGTTTTTAAATTGATTTCCAAAGATTGCCATTTCTGGATTCAATATTTGCTTCGAGTTTCATGCAGCCACACCAACAATTCCACCTCTCACCTGTGCAACAGGCTTTCAGTAAAGATAGGCATAAAAAAGCGCAATGAATAATAGTGAGGTTAGAAAAAGGGTATAAAATACTACAACTTTTTTTCCTCTTCCCTTGTGGAAGTAGTAAGAGTTCTTAAGAATCATCTCAATTATGATATAAACAATTCATCTTTTTAATGTGAATTATGTGTGAAGATCATATGATAATTGAAAATTGGACAATACAATGGAACACATTAAGCAACTATTTAGTCTGGGCAAATTTCATAATGCATTTCACTTTTTTAAGAAGCCTTTACATGTAGTTTATCTGGTGTAGTGATTTTTGTCAGCAAGATACTGAATGCCCATGAACTGTGGTCTACTAGATGATATATTGAATATATCTGCTACTATAGAATGTACATATTTTTTGTTACACCAAAGCTTAATGACCTACACCAAACTATACACACAGACATCACTTTATACACATCAAGAATTAACAAGCATATAACCAATTTGTTTTCAAAATATCAAGTACATCATGAACATTTTTGAAAATTCCTTGGGAAAAATTCCCAGGAACTGAGATATTGGGTTCCAACTTTTTGGCTGCTGGTGGATCAAAATACTCGATTGTCCCCTTTATTATTTTCAATGTACACTATGGTTCATATCTCAATATCTAACCCCCACTAAGACAAAACTTCTTTAAAGAGCCATAGTTTTCTTGTGCAGTTTGGTTCACAGCAGAGGGCCTTTGTTGCTGCCGTGTTATATAAGATGTCTTGTCACACTAACTAGCTCTTCCTTTACTCAATGGCAATCAGCTATACTCTGGTATTAAAAGTCATAAACCTCTGATAAAATTCATCTTTTGTGATATTTTAGAGAGAAATTTCATATGTTTACCACAAATAGAATCTTCTTACTCCTTTCTTTTGTCTCTGGGCTGACTATTCTCACTTCCATCAGAGCAAGAAAACCTAAATTTTTTTATTATTGGTGACTAAATACTAGATCTTTTGAAATATCATGGCCAACTAGGAAAGATAAACACATACATAACACGTGCGCATACGCGCGCGCGCGCGCGCACACACACACACACACACACACACACACACATCAAAAAAAAAAAAAACAAAAACACAGGTTCATTGCTAGACTTGCCACTGTCTCTTCTATCCCATCCTGAGCATCTAACTGGAAAGACTTTATAAACGACTTGCATTGTTACTGTCTAATATGTTGTTATCAGAATTTCTGATGCTAGCTAGCTTTGCCATTCCTATTATAACTTTTCTTTGTAGAAACCCAGACAAGCCAAGATGGTTTACCAATATCTTGCTTCGTTGTAACTGTGTGAATTTATTGGTATTTTATCTGGTTTCTGATTTCCATATCTGCTTGACATTTATCACAAGTCTCATTATAGTTTCAGGACCTTGGTGATTTCATGAAATTAGAGTTTTCAACAAATCTGGGATGAATTTCAAGTTTGATTTATTATTTTAGGCAGAAACCATGTAAAGCTTGGCAATGTAAGATGAATTTTGAGTTTGAGGTTTTCTGGTTCATTTAAGCCTGGATCTCAAAGAAAACCTCAAGGGAAGAGGACTCAGGAACTAAAGCTGAATTCACTATAAATATTACAGGATAAAAATACATTCTGACCTACTACTCAAATCTTTTTTTATATATATTAACACTTACAACATTGCTTCCCATATCAATAATTTTTACAGACTAAGAAGACAAATTAATATTTACAGATTATAAATATTGCCACAGTCTTATAAAGAATGATTATTCTGAAAAGCAAAATCATTGAGCTTGCTATTATTAAGATCATTTGCAGTCAATGCTTTTTTTTATATTAATTGCCATTCTAACTTGAAAATCTGAAAAGGAAAATATTATAAGACAATGGAGCTAAAGGAAAATAATCACGACATGACCACCTGTAAAGATATTCTGATGTAAGAACTATAATAAACTTTTACTTTGGATTTATAAGACAGTGATCTTAGGGAACGAATATTCTGGATTTTTCATTCATAAAAGTAATAGTGTTGGCATATGCCTTTATTCCCAGAACTCAGGAGGCAGGCAGATCTCTGAGTTCAAGGCCAGCCTGGTATAGAGAGTGAGTTGCTGGACACCCAGGGTGACACAGAGAAATCCTGTCTCAAAAAAAAAAAAAAATAACCGAGAGAGAGAGAGAGAGAGAGAGAGAGAGAGAGAGAGAGAGAATAGTGTCTATAAGGATGTATACGAAAAGAAGTAAAACACATCATAACATGGAAATAGAAAGCTTTCCTTAAAAAAAAAAAAAAAACAATAGTTAAGCCATTTAATCTAACACATGCTTAGAGTTTAAATACATATGGCCTTGAAAATTCTGAGTGATTTATTAAGTAAAACATCTCAGACATAATAAACTGTGTACTGTCATATATGTTGTGCTGTTATACTTGACTTAGTTTGTTGGAAAACTCATTTGTGGAGAGTATTTCTTTCTCAAATAATATCCATTAAGGAAAAGCAGTAGAGGTCACATTACATTTTACATAAAGAAAATTTAGGAGGATTGTTGTGTTTAAATTGATGGAAAGTATCTATGCTGCTTCCTATCCATTAATAATATATGGCCATTCTTTACCCTAAATCTTGACCTTTTTTAAGTTAGAAAGCTGTTAGAATTGTTTCATTTGTCAAGCTACATGTCAATCCAATACAGTGGATGAGTGGGAGTAACTGGGCCTATGTAAGGTGAGTAACAAAGCAGAATTTCAGCTGAGTTGAAAATGGCTACATTGCTTTAAAGTTCATGATTGTTGACAAGTTCCCTGTCTGTTGTCTCAGCTTACAGTGGTCTAGAAATTCCACTGCTCAAGAGCACATTGAGTTATAGAGTTTTGGAAAGATATTCTCAAATTTCAGTGCCCTTACACCTTCCAGGAGCAAAACATCTTTGAGCATTAAGGCTACTTGGAGATCGGGAAACAGGTAAACACTAAGCCAGGGGTCTAATGACTCCCTCAAAATGTTCAGTCCCTTGTGTGGGATGCAGCCAAAGGGTTAAGCAGGGTCTGAATACCACAAAGTCCAGCACATTAGTGGCTAGAATCAGAGGTTAGAGGGGTAATTAAAAGTTTGGTGAATTAGAACAAAACTGTATGTGTAGAACTTAAACTGTCAGTATAGAGCTAGTGAGAATATGATGATTAGAGCTAGGGGAAGTGGGAATACCTGCCTAGTAGGAAGCTTGTTTGCCTGGAGAGAATTTAATTACAGTGAATAAGAGGGAAAATAAACTAAGCAGGGGGGAGATAAGAGCTCTTGCTTAGTCTTAGAAGAGCTTATTGGAAGCAATTCTATATCTTAGGGAAATTATCAAAACAACATTTGCTTAATACTCACAATAATAAATTCTATCATGTTTTTCATAATAATTAGTAAATAGAGACCATTTACACAAAGTTTGGTAAGGTAGACCTTTTTAAACCCTCCTCAGGCAGACCTTTATAAAGTCTCTGTGGTTTGAGACATAAGAATTCAGGTGTATGTGCCAGGTTTCCCCATATTCTAATAAACAACCAGCTATGTGTGGACAGGTCATTCTTCTCCTGATTCTTCACTAATCAGTCTATCTCGCTAATGATTTCTGGGCCATTCAACATTTTTGGAGTTGGTGAACCTATGCATTATATGGATTTTGAAGCAGAATAAAATGTTTTCCCCCATTACATCTGAAAAAATATCTTGAAATAGATATATTTACCATCATTAAAGTGACTTTAAATATTAATGAATCATTTTGAAGATGAATTTTCTTTTATCCACTAGTAAAGTATATAAAGAAATAATGTCTAAAACATTGATCTTTAAATACATATATTGATAATGTCTCTTAATTAGTCTTCTGTGACCAAGGTTTTGACAATGGGTCAGTAATTGACATTCCAGAATGGCATCATTGAAGATCTGATAACCTTGTCAAAATCTTTCTGATTTTTGTTGTCAATTTGCTGTCGACCACTGGAATCCCCACACCAAGCAATGCTCCCTCACATCTTACATACTCTAAATTTCAATATCAGAAGTACTCAGTCACTCACCTGTAACAAAATTGCGTCCTGATTCCTATTCTTAATTGAGTCATTCTGACATTTATTTTTATTTTTCCTTAACTAAATTCCTGTTATCTTATTTTTCCTTTTGAAAATATGCCCTGGTTTGTCTCTTTTATTTGATTGGAAATGCATTCAGGCTTTTTTCTTCATCCCCCTTTCTTCTCCTTCTCTTTAGTGATGTTTTCATTTAGGAATTGATTCCTCCAGAGTTCTGCTTGAAGTAATAACTTACTGAATTTTAAATAACTGTATAAGGCACAATACTAAAACTGATATTCAAAGGGGCTTTCCCTAACAGTTCCTAGCCATATAATTCTACATGTCAGTTAAGAAAGATACACATGAAATATGATAGCACACAGTAGAGCATTAGGTAAGCTGAAGCAAACAATCTGTAAAACAGAAATATATCCCAGTGCTTACAGAAAGAAGTATCCCAGTACAGTGGGTGTGACATAACTTGTACCAGTTTGCTGAAAGCACTGAGTAGCATCCCAGTTCACCTAATCCCTGAGAATATCACTCTTGAGACATATTGGCTTCACTTACTTTATCTCCTCATACTGTACTTCTTCCACCAGCTGAAGTAACTGGAGCACAGTTCTCAATTAATTTTGCTGTAAGCACCATGAAAAGAAGAGACTAAAGAATCTGTGTCCTGATTCAACTTTGAGTGCACCCTCCATCTTAGGAAGTCCTTTTAACTTCTGTGTTCTCATCCACAGTAGCAGTTAATACAGGCATGTAGTATGCATACTCCATATAATGCTAGCATAACAGTAAGGCATGAAATAAATTAATTACCCTACTGTATAGTGTCAGTTGAATTTCTCAGGAGTCAAGAATACTTAGCCAATATTCATATATTTTTAAAGTCTCTATTCTGTACAGAGTTTGGAATAACAGGTAATAGAGAATTTCCAAGAAATGATAAGAAACGAATCCTTGTCCTAAGGATGACGGCAAAGCTGCCAGTGACAGAAAGTCCACAGATATGCTTCTGGGGTATTTGAGGACTGACAGTCCCAAGCACAGAGGACAAAGTTTGAGGGCTTCCTAGATACAACGTCTCCATGTACTGCCTGGCGGCTGTTAAAAAGGTACAGGACCTGAGGAGACTGGAGCTTGCCTTGTGACGGGCTTGAGATGTGCCAATTTCAAATCCCCCTGAGTCATCACCAAAGTCCTTGAAAGAGGTGTGACTCTCATACTATTTCTGAAGTCTGAGTCCTTTTGTTTAACTAGTTGTGCTCATGAATCTAAACTGCAAACTCTAAGTCACTTCTCTCCAACCCAGGGAACAGATTGGCATCTCCCTCTCTCCAACAGGCACTAGCAAGGGTCCAGGTGTCATGTCTTCTTACCAGTATCTGCTGTTTTGGAGGAGCCATCTGCTCACCATGACATTTTACTTGCAACATGCTTAATTCCTGTGCAATGTCTACACCAACAACTGCTGGGCAATCAACAAACCTCACAGAGTGATCTTGTCCCCTTTGATATTTGGGTCCCACTTCCTGTTTACCCTTCCTAACTACTGATACTTGCACACCTACTGAGCCACTCTTTGTTGAACTCCTGACACAAGGGAATAATAGATTTTCCTAAGGAGTGATGACTTATCACGTTGGCTGAGTCATCACTAACCTTGAACAACCCCAGACAGTGACATGCTACAACATGTTTAGCATTCTTTTTATTGTATCCCCTTGGGACACAGGTCTATAAACTACTTGCCTCCTCTTGCCAGGGTTAATTTCTGCAGTCCAGTTAATTTTCTCTGTGTATAACATTTTAATACGTAATCTCCTACCAGACTCAATAATACCCAGCCCTCCTTACTCATAAACTGCTACTCTAATATCCGAATCCCATAGTTTTATCACTTATAGGAAGTGTACATTTTCATACCATTCAAAATGCCTGTTGACCACCTAATATTTTTATAAGAAGTAGTAGGAGACATAGCCTGGGGCTTGGGACTCTGATCATTTATGGAAGCTAGAACAAGCTAGATAGAAACATATTTGGGAAACTGCTTGGAATTACCAGGTTCCACACAGGACCATGGCCATAGCCAGGGCACCACAGTGCTGGTGTCAGTTTCTGAGAAATACTTATAGGTATTGTAGAGAGGAAGTTCATCTGCTATGTCAACACCATGTAGGATCTGATACAACATATCTCAACACCTTAGGATCTGTTTCTTGTGGAGTCAGTGGAATTTAAACTTACAGGCAGAACAAACAAACCAATAAATATTGTTCCTAAGGGACAAGGGAACACAGAGCTAGGGTGCTTTGGCTGTATGTTTAAATCAATGTCAGGATATATCAGAAGATGTTAATAATGCATTTATCAATACATGGTGGAAATACCCAGAAAGGGTACTAGACAGTGCACATTAGGAATAACATCAGTTGAGAGGTGTTTCTTAAATACTTATTTGGAATTTGAAGCATGATTCATAGCCTAAAGAGAGAAAATGGAGTGTTGTTGACCAGAAAGAAAGTCTGGGTAAACAGTGCTCAGGATGAACATGCAAGAGGTTTTAAGGAGAAGATTTGAAAATTCCTGCCCTCAAGGTGGTTTTGATGGACAGAGTAAGAGTAGGCATGGGAACTTAGGGGAAGCTGAGTTCCGGGATGAAATATAAATGGGAATCCATACCGAGGAACAATATAGAACTAGTTGTGCTGAAAGAGAAACCTTGTGAGGAAGGCTCCTGGGCTAAGAGTATGTCTAGGCCAGATTTCAATACTGAAAGGGGCTTTAGGTTACTCAAAGGCTTTGTTGCTGTAGTGCTAGCATTGGGGCTAAGTGCAGACTGGAGCACAATTTCATTGTAGGGGTCACAAAGTTAGAGAAGAATGTGTATGAATTGTCGACATATTTATCATTCCTTTTACTTTTCTGTAGGCCATGACCAATGACTTGAATGTTAGCCCTTACAGTAATAATTTTTATAGTAATACTCTTTCTTCTGGAACCAAGATTGAATAAGAGCTCCTCTTTTTTTGCAACCATTTTCTAATACTTAGTAATGCTATCCCAGTTTTAAACATTAGTCTCAATAAGAATAAGAAATTGACTAACAGTCAGACTGGTATTAGAGACAAAGGACAAAGAGGGGTCTGAATTTTATTTTGAGCATTTGTTCATGTGACCTGCTGGCATCCACTCAGTTCCAGTGTTTCCTTTAGGTCTCTCGTTCCCTTAGAGGAACTAGGTCAGATTAGGCAGCATTCAGCACAAAGCTTACAGGTCCAGACGCCTCCTGACCAGGGCAGAAAGCCTCTGTCAGCAAGTTCTGGAGAATCCTAAATAAATGAGAACTGCCAAGGAAAGTTGTCCTTTGTAAAATGTCAAATTACAGCACTAATCATGTTAATGTTAAAGGCTGTGCTGAAGAGCTTTGACAGACAGGCCTTTCATCAGTCAGCAAGAGAGGATCATTAAGACCTCATTCAGCCTGAGGTCCATATACAGAGGGAGTGGGGACCTTTCTAAGTGAGGGCTGATAGTAACTCTCTCTATCTCCTTACCTATGTCTTTCTTTTTCATATTTGTACATATGTTTGTACATGTACACAAATAGAGTGAATATTTTGTATTTGAGCTTTCATTGTCTTCTGGTGAACCCAACATGGACTGGAACTATTTGAAACAAATTACATCTGTACTAATATGTACAGATGTTCTTACAGTCATCATTCAGTTTATACGTGTGTGTGTGTGTGTGTGTGTGTGTGTGTGTGTGTGTGTGCTTATATAACAACTCCTTACATAGCATTTATATTAGGTATAAGTAAACTGGAAATTACTTAAACCACAGAATATGCAATGGTTGTACATAAACAGTGAGCCATTTTACAGATGGAACTTGACTTATCCACAATTAGTATTATGGAGGATCTTAGAACAAATTCCATGTAGATATCAGGGAATGACACCCTATGAACCTGTATACATTGTCATGGTTATTGTTACTGTTCTCATTGGCATCATCATCATCTTCACCATCCTCATCATCTGACTGTGCTCTAACTCTGAAAGAATTGTTTTTTAATAATGTCACCGGTGGTGTAACATCAATGTAGCAAGAATGAAATAAAGGTCATTTATCTTATTTCAGCCATTTTCTGAAGTCAAGCCATTGTCACCTTATGCTCTTGCTCTTCCAGTAGCAAGAGAATTCAGTGAATGGTTAAAGGAACAAAAAGAGTTTACACTTAGCAAGAAAAGTTTCAGAGTGTGTTTAAGCATTATATTTTTGTCTTCGGTGTTAGAGTATTTAAGCAGTCAATAATCTTTGTCTTAAATATGATAAAATGATTCTAATAGTCTCATCAAATGCTGCCTTAAGATCTGGGTGTTTTCTGCATGAGGGATCCTAATTAATCTGTTTTACTTGTCACATAATGACAGCAGAACCTTGATACCTTCCTTCAATCCTGAGAATACTTAGAATCCTCTGGCTTTCACTGTGCCCTTGCAGCTGAGTTTACCTCCTCTTTCCTGCTCCAGTGATCTCTCTGTACCTTCTGCTAGTCCTAAGGCTGCTCTCTGTGCTCTGATCTGTGAGCCAAATCGGGGGCCTCTCCAAATCCATTAGCACCAAAGTGCCTCTTAAACCTTCTAAGTCTTTATCTACTGCACTGGCTCCCAATGTCACATTAGGCAGAAAGGTCGGCTTTTGCTGATGAAAAGACAATCTCTGACTACAAGCATATCTGAAATGCACTGCTCCATACTTTATGGCTTGGGTTGGGTTAAAGAAAATATAAGACCACTTGTGTTTGGCTCGTTTCACCCAACATCAGTCACGCCCACGTATAATGCTGAGAAGTTATGCTGAGTTGGACATGGAAATGGTGTATTCCTTTAATCCTAGTGCTTAGGAGGAAGAAGCAGACAGATCTCTGTGAGTTCAAGGCCAGCCTGAAAAATAGTTGCTCTTCTTAGCAAGTTCTAAGTTAACCAGGCCTACATACATATTCAGACATTATCTAAAACAAACAAAAGAAAGCCATGGTAGTCTCCCAAAAGTCTTATTTTCCAAAAGACTAAAGGCTATTTTACCTAGTAAAAATTGTCTAGACATTTTTATTTGACATGAAATAATTTTTACTAACTATAGTAAATTTTGTAAAACCTTTAGTTAAAATATAATTATACAACTTACCCCCTTGCCTTTCCTCCTTCCAACCCCTGTCGTGTCACTTCCCTCCAACTCCTGTCTTGCATTCCCATTTTCTCTAAAATTGATGGCTTCTTCTTCTTTTTTTTTCCTTGTTACAAGCATATCTCCCAGCAGAAGTGGCAGAAATATTTTAAGAGCCAGAAGATCAGGGAGTCTGCTGTGAGATTGTGTTTTCTAGAAATAACAGGGAAGCTACATCCACAATACCTCAATAATATGGCTATCCTCACAAGACTTGAACAATGATTGCAGCAATACTGACATGAAACGGGGAGACCTCACCCATGCCACCCCTAAGCAAAGAACTACAGGCAATGAATGACCATTAAGAGAGGGAAAATTAGCCTATCCCAAAGAGGAGTCCCCTAGTGGGTTGATACAAAGTGGTCATCCCTAAAATCATATACACACAAGCCACATTAAACAGGTCCACAAAATAATTTCAAAGTTCCAACACCCTGATCTCTTGATTTCAAGGCATAAATCTTTATGGAAGTAGCTATGGGCTTCCTGTTTTGTTAAGAAGTTATATATATGTTTCCAATACAGTTTAAACTGATCAAATTCCAAATCTTTTGTAAAACCTCTTTTTCTCACATACTGGGGAGTGGGGTGTATTCTTTTATGGATTTATAGCAGTAAAATTATTTTTTTGTCCTAGATATCTAGTTTTAGGAATATAGTCGAGTCATGAAAGAGCTACTATACTCACACTACAAGCTTCCCTAGTTGTCAAAAACTCAGAAGAAGAACAAGAATCCATTGGGAAAAGTGTTAATTGCCAATTTGCTGTGATGACATGCAATGGTGATAATTAAACATGGTGGGAAGGAGACTTCCTACAGAGTCTCCTGGGCTTGATCCTTACCTTGTCCTCTTCGCCTTTGGAAAGCTCCGTGCATCCATACTAACTGTTTACATTCTGAGGGTGCATCTCCATGCAGCCTGTCTGTATCTAAGTAATCATGGCTCTCCCACACCCACTTCTCCTTCTGGGACCTCAGTTACCTCAGAAATTACTGTAATTTCTATTATTGGAAAATATCACTCCACCCATGATGAATGAGCTGTTTAAATGTCCCTTAGCCACAAATGGATCATTTACCTTCTGGGTAACTTCCAAGTGTCAGCCTTTTCAATCCAGGGTATGTCTTCTTTGCTGAATAAAGGCAAGTCACCTTGAGCCATTCATTGCATAGGGTGCTCAACCTTAAAATTCTGTTTTGTTGCAAGTCATACACTATTGGTACTAATAAAGTAGTATGAATCAGAATCTTTAGGTTACCAAAACTTTGGAGTTCATGCAATGGATTATGTTAGAAGTAATATTAATTTTTATAAGTGGTTTCTATTTTGTTTGTGGATCCATTCACTGCATTCAAGGTTCTCTTGCTCCTATCTGGGTTTTTTTCAGTAGGGGGTCTCTTCTCAATTGAGCTATGGTAATGGCTCCATAGAAGAAAAGAAGGACCTCCCTTTTCCCCATTTGTTAGCATCAGCCAGCAGAGTTTGCACTCACTTATATTAGTATTATTAATTTTTATCATTATTAACAAATATCAGTTCCAACACCAAAAATATTTCTTCCAGCAGTAAGTCACTGGTTCACAGACTCACTCAGAATTTCCTGTGTCTTTATCCTGAGACTATTCACCTCAACTGGCCTTTTCTTAGCTATTGTAGGGGTTCTCTCAAGAACAATGGGCATAAGTAAGTTGTAGGCTCTCTATCAAGCTTTACATGTGCATAGATGTCACAGCTATTTCTTTCCATTACACACCGTGTTTGTTATAAGGATTTACCCTCTCTCAGGTATAAAGACAGACATTTTTATTGACTTCTATATCTCCAAATACCAGGCTTAGGAGCAAAGCAGTGTGAAGACCAAAGTTCAAAAGTCTTGTTCAAAGCCTGTCAACATCTAAATTTACCACCCTTTCACTTAATAATTCCTACACTGCTCCACTCCCCCCACCTGCCACACACATTTATTTGTTGAATTAAAAACTGCTGTTAAGAAAAAGCACTGCCCAATAGTCATATGTTTTCCTCTGATTCTGTCTTATGCTATGCATTTTGTGTATTGAGTTGTACCTGGCTTTGGGTACTTAATAATCATGGTATTATAATGTTAAAAAACAAACAAATTATGATTCAATTCTTTATGCTGTGAGTTTGAAAAGTCAAATTTGTAATTGAAAGCACTCAGTTTCTCTCTAAGCAAACTGCCCCTGGGGTGGAGTGCCATATGCCCAGCTTAAACAGGAGGTAGAGCATTTGCCATAAGAGGGATAGCAGAGGAAAGAAACATTTATTTATTTCAGATTGTGTGCTGTGTACCTGAGAGGGAAAACCACAATGACATCAGACACAGGGGCATCATGTCTTAATGTTTCCATATGAAACTCTGTCCCTAACCCACATCTGAGATTTCCATATCTCCCAGGAAAACACATTTAATCATCAAACCAAAGAAAGGTCATAATCTAATAATAAAGGATATCACTTTAATTTTAAAACTTTATTTGGGAATAATAAGAAGCATAATGAAAAAAGATCCATTCTATTTCCTATTCATCACAGTTCTTTATGTCCAGGGAAGAAAAATAAATGAAATTTAATCATGAGATGTCTTAGATCCAACTTAGAAATTCAGTATTATTATATGGAACTTTGAATAAGACTTTCTGGGATCCACATTTCAATAATGCATTGAGCATAACCAAAAAGAACATCTATTAAAATAAGTGCATATGCATGTATATTTCCATTAACTTTATAAATAAATACGGATTTGAAAATAACAGATATGCCTGCTTCTGAGGTAAAAGTTTGAGCTGCAGTTTGCTTTATTGAAAAGAAAAAAGCTACAGTAGTGAGAGTACATCTTGATACTATTGGCTATTTTAATAGAGGTAAAGTATAAAAAATACCTAGTCCATGGTAACAGTAAGGTTTTCATGATGCTGAAGTAAAGAGGAAACAGTTATAAAAGCCTGGGCAACAAATGGACCCTTGTATCTTGGCACTTCCTTTTCAAACAAGTGAAATACATTTAGGTCACTGTATCAAAAGCTGGGTTGTTGTAGAGTGCCAGCAGAACTAAAAGACTGCATGGATTAGGTTAGAATGAATTGTTCTGTGACAGAAAATGACACATGAACGACCCCCAGGAGCAACTGCTTATGCTACACATAAGCCTGTGTCTGTTTCAGCTCTTTGTATTGTCTTTGTTCTGGGTATAGAGCAAAGACAAGAGCTCTTGCCTGTAGAAATCCTGATCTATTGCTGGCTAAGGGACAAACATAAAAGGCAGAGCCAAGTTTTTGCTTGGTCATGGTGAGTGTCATAGTTCAGTGGCCAGAGCAAGTTATGGGGTCAAGCCTGATGATAATGAGTTGGGGAGAAATACGGCCTGAAGGGAGAAGTAATAGGTGTTTTGGACAATGGCATATTCTAGCACGGTGGGGAAGAAATTACACATTTAAAGGCAAAATGTGGACAATAGAGAAAGCTGGGGAAAGTTGGCTGCTGACTCATCAGAGGGAGTTTATACGCTTCCATGCAGAGTTGGAAACTTACTGGCCAAGTTATTTTTGTCAAAAGAATCTGAGGGCTGGTGTCTACCTTTGTTCAATTCCCTTAGGCAAGCCTGGTTCTTGGACAGGTCCTCAGCTCTTTAAAGTCATATGTAGTATAATACATCAGGTTTAAAGAAATGAAGTCCATGTCCTTATTTTTCCAGATTTCTCAATGGCAACAAATGATTCATATGTAGAAAACAGTGTGATACTCGAGTTGGGGCAAAAACTGGCTCAATGACCACAAGTTTTGCGAGCAATATTGGTAGTCTATAGATAGCTCCCTGCATTTTGCTGAATTGCCATGACTAATCCCTATCTATAAAATATCATGATGAAAGTCCAGATGTTTTGTGCATTTCTTTTATCATCTCAAGTTTTTGAACTATTACCAGAATCCTTTGAGGTACATGCTAACAGTTATAATTTTTTAGCTACAATTAAAGATAGCAATGTTCAAGCAAACAGAGCCATTTCCATGTATACATTTGTGTGTGTGTGTGTGTGTGTGTGTGTGTGTGTGTGTGTGTGTGTGTGTGTATTGGGGGAGGGACCTGAATATTAATATAGGTTAGAGACACATTATCTTCACTTATTCTGTCCACATTGTTTATAATAAGAGGTTTTTGTTTGTTTGTTTGTTTGTTTTTTGGTTTTTGGGTTTTTTTTGGTTTTTCGAGACAGGGTTTCTCTGTGTAGCTTTGCACCTTTCCTGGATCTTGCTCTGTAGACCAGGCTGGCCTCAAACTCACAAAGATCTGCCTGCCTCTGCCTCCAAAGTGCTGGGATTAAAGGCATGTGCCAACACCACCCAGCTATTTTTTTCTTTTTATGAGGGAGACTTTCCTCATTCTAATAGCCATCAGATTTTTCAAACTGTTTTACTCTGGTATTTTGAATCTTAAGAAATGCTTTTGCGCCAAGAGTTGTAATAAATGCCAATAAGCTTAGTACTCAAGAACCCAGGGCAGGAGGATTACCACATTTACAAAACTAGACCAGTCAACATAGCAAGCTCCAAGGCAGGCTGTACACCATCCATAGCAAGGCATTATTTCAAAAGAAAACACTTTTTCTATGAGGCGTTGTTGTTTAGATTTTGTAATAAAATTTCACATCTGTCAATAACCTCCTGCAAATTTCCTCTTAATTTTGTGGGAAGTGACAGAGTCAGATCTAGTTTAGCTTGCCGGTCTGTACTTGACATTTGTGGTACTTTTTAGAATATGTGTGGTTGTGCTCACGAAGGGCACTGGGGAGTGTTTTAACTCTTCCATGTCTTTGTCATGTCAGTGAATTAATGAGATTCTTTCCTTATTCCTAGCTTTAGGAAGATGCGGGGGAATTGTCAAGAAAACCACCTGGTCATAACTGGCAGATTTGGGGGCACAGGTTACTTGAAGAAAGATAAATATCTTTCAACATACAAGTTCACTGTTTCAATTATTAATTATTTATGTTTTTACTTATTCTTCTATTGAAAATGCAATTAATGGATTTCACTGTGCCTCAATTCAAATGTTTCAAAATGCAAGGACATTTACACTTTCATTCAATAGTAATATTGAGAAATAATGCTTACTTTTTTAAAGATAAGAAAATAGAACTGTGGTTATATGTTGGTTTTGAAATAACACATTATTATAGACATAAATGCTGAGATATGCAAATGAAAAATCATATAGAATTTGCTATAAAATAGTGTCATACTTAGAGAATGTGTACAAAAATGTAAATGTAATATTACTTATGACTCGAAAACCACATGAACTGAATGGTGAGTACCTGGGTTGTTTGGACTCTATTTTCTCTAAATGAATATCCTAGATTTTTTCATAATAAACAAATTTCATAGTGAAATAATGTAGTTAAACTTTACATAATATAAAATCCCTTTAGTAGAAAGGTTGCATCAAAATTGTTGGAACGTATTTTTATTTTATTTTCCAGACTATTTGCAGTGACTTTGTGACCAAGTAATTTCCTAGAAACAAATTCTGACCCAAACAATATTAATTGTAAAACTATAAACAAAGTGGCAATAAATTATTCCTCTCTAAATCTGAAAGCAATTAGAAAAATTTAAGATCTGAATACCAATGTGATTTCTTTTAAACCCCACATCAAATTCTTACAATAAGAAGCATCAGTTAGCATAGAGCTAAAGCATAGAAATGGGTATTACCATCCACAAATTTGGATTTGTGTTAATCAAGTTCAAATTTGTAAGTTAATCTTATTATATTATGAAAAACCTTCTAATCTAAATACAATTGAATTGAGAGAGCCATTGTTATGGCTAAAATTGGATATATGAACTTTCCTTTTCAAATTACAAAAATGATAACCAGCAAACATTTGGCTAATCTGATCTTAGTTTTTCAGAAAATAAAGCACACTTTTAGTGAGTCACGAAATAATAAGTAATCTTCGGAGATTTTTTTCATGACATTTTCTTTTTTTTTTTTTTATTAGAGACAGGGTTTCTCTGTGTAGCTTTGTGCCTTTTCCTGGAACTCACTTGGTAGTCCAGGCTGGCCTCAAACTCACAGAGATCTACCTGCCTCTGCCTCCCGAGTGCTGGGATTAAAGGCGTGCGCCACCACCGCCCGGCTCATGACATTTTCTAAAGCAAACTTTTTCTTTGAAAAAGTCCATTCTTATAGTATCTATTTTATATGTGCCTTTATTGCTATATAATATCTGCATAGTAGGTTTAATTATGCAAACAAATCAACCTGATTAATGTTCTCTAGGAAAAGATATTAGACAGGCTGAATTTCTCAAGCTCAAACTCTTCTGCAGCTTAATCCTTCAACTTTGGTAAGTTTATCTGAATTGCTTTCCAAGCGCACAACCCAAGCTAGGGTTGTTGGAAATGTTTTGTTCTAATTTACCAAATACAAAATCTAGCAGGCACCCAGAACTAAAACTGCATCAGTCGGGCCTTGGTTATGATTACAGCAGTCATGGTTTTGGCCTCATGACTTACCTGTTCTCCTCTTTGTCCCTTCACACATGTAGATAATACATATCAATGGGATTTAGGGTGATAGTTTGTTAAGTACATGTAGGAGTTGTTGATCATATCTCGATAATAATCAAGTTCAAATTTGCAAGATAAGCTTATCATGATATGAAAAATTTTTGAATAATCTTCCAATCTAAATACAACTGAATTGAAAGAGCCATTGTTATGGCTAAAGTTGAACACACGAATTTTCCTTTTCAAATTATGGAAATATAATTTTCTTTCCTTTTTTTATCCTATATTTGTATAGAGCCACAGAGGTCATCTTTTACAGATTTTTTTTATTAATTTATTTATTTTTCTATTATCAGCTTGATACAGTATAAATACAGATCTCCTTAAGAATTACTATTTCTGTGAGAATGACTGATAGAAAAACTGTGAAGAACTCAAAACAACAAAAATAACAAAAAAAATCTTAAATTGAAAACTCAGCTGAAAATTGGGCAAACGGTCAAAATGGCTGTATTTTTCTTTTTAATGTGCTTCACCATGCTGGATCAAGACATTCTTCAGCATTAATTTAATAACCCTCCCTCCCTCCCTCCTTCCTTGCTTCTAACCCCCCTCCTTACTTTCTGCCTTTAGTTCATTGTTATATTCCTTTCTTTACTTCATGTATCTCCTCACTCAAGGCCCAGGCCTAATCACTGAACTTTTTCAGTCATATTTTATAACTTAAATTTAAGCTTTTAGATGTATCTCTAGTCCCCTCCTGCCACTGTAGGGATATCAACGTATGAATTGATGAAAATTCATACCTGTAAATTGTGAGTGTACATATAAACAATACAAGTAATTACATTTTATAAGATATGGTAGCAGTGCTACTAGATTAAAGTTAATGTTAACAAAATAATATTATTAGATTGTGGGGTTTAAAAAAGATGGTATGTTATTTAATAATTGTTAATAAAGTCTATAACAAGTAAATTGCTTTAGCAGAGAATTCTCAAGGTCTATTTGGAGAAATATTGAAAAGTAAACTACAAAGATAGTAAAAAAAAATTCTACAAAAATATGGAGGAAGTTTGTATAATTGTGAATAGGGCATTTCTAATAAAAAAAGATATAAACTCTGACCAAATCCATCAATATACTCAGTGCTACGCTGGGTCCTGAGCTAAAATTCTGTGGGGATTTTTATTTTTCATGTGATGAACACTTAAAGTTTATAAAGAAGAAGAAAGGTTTCTGCTTTGCTATATTAACTTTGGAAACCAACAGCATTGAGGAGTAGTTGATTTATTATATTCTCCAAACTACTTCAAAACCACAATAATAAAAATAGTGGCCTAGTGGCACACACGGAGACAGACATACAATGGACAGAACAGAGGACACACAGATAAACTCAGGTGTTAACAAGCATTTAACATGAAACAGTGTCTACATGAGCTAACAGGGAAGATGGATTATTTTGTACACAGACTTACTAAAATCAGTCATTCTACAGAAAAAAAAAATGACAAAATCATGAAAAACAGTTGTATTTACTCCAAGATGCTCATGAGTGAAATACACATTTGGCATAACTAATTTGTTGTCATTGTTATTTTCATGGTTGTTTTGGTGCTGGAGTCAGATAAAGACTTACCACACTTAACTCCATATTCATCTAGCTGTATGTTGAGATTATAAGAACTTTGCAGAACAAGTGACAGCATTTACACTTCAGCTTTAGAATCAGTCAAAATAAGAATTAGCCATTTTAATATTTTATTAATTCTTGACAATTTTATATAATGCATTATGATCATATTCTCCCAACTGCTCCCCCTAGGTCTGTGGACATCTCCCTACCCCCAATTCTGTGTCCTCGTTTCTTTCTTATTTTAGTTCATAACCTATCAAATCCAATTTGTTCTCCCCACATAGTCCTGGAGGTGGGGTGATCTACTGGAGATGGTTGACCTACTAGGGGCCACAATCTAAGACAATGGATTCACTCTCCCCCAGAGACCATCAAACTGTCCTGAGAGCCACTGTCAGGGGTGAATTTTTGAGTTTTTTGTCTCTGTAAGAAAAACATAGTAAATGTTTCAGTTTAAAATAATGATTCAATGGTTTTATGCCATATTACTTCATATAGTTTCAATATTTTGAGATAGAGAACTATGTTTTAAAGTTTGTGTCCATATGTTCATTATACATTTTAAAGTCCTTCCTGAGATGCAGTCCTTGCCTATAGTTTTTATGAATGTCACTTATTTGTAGTCGTCTTTTTGTAACGCTATATAAAGAACGACATTTCCACAAACATTAGTTGTGGAAATACAAACCCCTTTGGACCCAGTGTGAGTATGCAAGCGAGAACACATGACTCCTTCTCCAACTTGCTTTGATGAAGGTGATGGCTCTTTGTTTAGGACCAGTCTCTAGCTGCTTGCAAGACAACAAAAAACTTCAATCGACAGCATCAAGGATTAAATGATTTTTTTTCTTTTTTCTGTCATGGCTCACATATCATAGTATTATTTAGAATGTAATTGAAGATACACAAAAATAAAGTCTCTGCTATAGACTGTGCTAAAAATAAACATGCAAAAAGCCATCCAAAGACTGTTAACATATGGAGAGAAGTGTGGCAAACCAGGTTGTTGAATTATAGTGACCTCGTATATCTTGGCATTCTTATTTGTTTGCTTCTTTATTTTATTTTTTTACTGAACTTAAGGGTGTTGATTGAGAATAGCGAGCAATTTGAGGTTGTGAGTAGGTTGGAGTCATGTTTTAGTATTTGGTATGTAGCCCACATATTCCTATTTAAAAACAAAGTTGCAAAAATTAGGGGTTTTACTCCATCTGTTTTAAACTGCTATTTGCATAGACAGGGATTTCTTCTATAATATACAAAAAATGTTTCTTGCTGAAATGTGACAAAGCCTTTATTGCTCTGTAAGAAAGTAGAGATGTTCTGTGAATACCTGAAAATAAAAGAACAAAAGTCCATTTTAACACAAGTCTTCTCAAAATTCTCTTTTGGTTTTGCACTTATTTATCTGTTTGTTTGTTTTCAGCAATTTGACATTGGAACTGTTTTATAATTCAAGTTAGAGCTTATGGAATCTGATTCATTAAGAACAAGCAAAAATACTCTGCAGCTCATATATTGAACATGTAGGGAACTGGAAATAGCCCAGATCAGCCTGCCATGCTATGTACAGTCTTCCCGTGTTTTCTTGAAAGAGTAACTATAAATATTCACTCTGTAAGACATTTTGTACATCCTGTGAAATACATCGCTTTCACCAATGCCCTGAATAAAAACAGTTAGCACAAAAAAAATATGGTAGAGATCAGTCTTCCATTCATGTTGGCATCAATATAGCCTGAGGCATAATGGAGCTAGAGAGATGGTTCGGTGACTTACAAAAATCCTCTGTTCCAAACACCAACATCAGGTGACTCAGAACTGCTTATCATTCCTGCTCCTGGGAATCTAACACTCCCTTTAGACCACCATAGACATTGACACATACACAGCATACACTCAGTCAGAGACATCCACACATACACAAATAAAATTAAAATAAATCTTTCAAACTATAAATAACATCTGGTCCTTTGGCTGGGATTTTCAGCTGTCACACACCTAACTGAGGAAGGAGCTATGTCTCTCCCGTACTCTCTTCCACAGGGAGGAAAAGATCACTGGATTGGAACACAGCTGGGAGAGCCTGGTTCCAAATTCTTTTCTGATTGTTTTAAAAAGCAACCCAAAGGCAGGAAGATGCAGGATCAAAAAATACCTGAAATTACAGGATTCAGAGAACCTGGAGGGATAAACACTTCATTTTACATTTTGTCTATATTCCTGTAAAAAAAAAATAACTGATGTATTTTAAACATAAAACAAGTATGTCATAATGGGGGAAAAAGTGTGCATTTTTCCATTCAAATCACTTCTCTTTTACTGTCATTCAAAATAAATCTCAGTCTCGTTATGAAAGTTATTCCAGAGACACTTGAAAGGCAACCTAGGAAAAAGAGAGTCTCATAAGGGTCCACGCGTATCAATTTTTTGATCATACATTTATTACGACTTCTTTGACTGTGCCCAGTCTCTGAGATGGGCTTTAAATTACTTCCTTCTATCTCCAAATCCAAGTCCTCTCTAAACTGGATACAATGTATCCATTATATAGCATACAGAATATATTGAAATTAAATTTTCACAAGATTTGAAAAGAATTTTGAGTTATTGCTGAGGTCCCCCTTGGGCAATGACATATTTGAAATGAGTGTCTCATTTCTCTATAGGTGGAGTTTGAATTAGAAACACTACCTAAGAGCTCCACATTAGGATAATAAAAAGTTGCATTGTTCCTTTATGTACAATAAATCTAGTTAAACAAGGTATACAATTTTAAAATTAAATAATAGTAATGAGAGACACAACACTGTTTCCTTTCTATGATCAGATCCTCTTTATGTCAAAAAAGTAAATAAAATTAAATAATGCTGTTTGGGATTTCTAGAGCTTCAAGTACTCACTAAGTAATTTTATTCTTCAGAGATAATTTCTATAATTTTATCCTTCTTAAGTACTACTGATTTCAGTCTTTATGCACATGGCATCCTATTCACCTATTACTTCCAGAATTAAGAATACAATGGGAAACAAGTAAATAATTCGTTTTCTGTGTAGAAAGACACGAAATAGCTGTGTGAATAATAGAAAGTGGCTTGGTTTGAAGAGCTATGGGAAAAGCCAAGCAAAGTTACACTGTTTGAGCATACCAATGTAACCAGTGCAATCTGAGAAGTCAACCATAATTTTTATATAAATATATGTCATATATATACATATATATATAACCAAATACATTCAATTAAACTGTTTTGATGACTCATTGTTATAATAAATGTTAGGACACTCTTCATGGCTTAATTTTTGCAGTGACATTTAAGGCACTGAATTTTATTTTGCTTTATAATAAAATAAGAACTTGAGATTTTTCTCTCAAAGGCAAATATTATCTCCCCATGAAATTAAAGAGTAGCCATTGTTAAAAACTAAATTGCAGTGGTGGCACACGCCTTTAATCCCAGTACTTTGGAGGCAGAGACAGGTGGATCTCTGAGTTCGAGGCCAGCCTGGTCTACAAAGTGAGATCTAAGACAGCCAGGGCTGTTAAACAGAGAAACCCTGTCTTGAAAAAAAGAGAAAGAAAAGAAAAGAAAAAGAAAAACTTAATGTGCTTTTGTCTGATTTTAGATTCCTGCATTTTGTAATTGGTTTGTTTGTTTCTTTGTTTTGCTGCTCTCTATTTTTTAAGTAAGAAATTTTTAAAATTCATTTTCCATATCACCCTCTCCCCTCCTCCTGCCCTTCCAGCTTCACCCTCTCAACCCACCCCCCCATTGTCTCCTATAAGAAAGCCTCCAATGGGAGGTGCATTTAGTAGAGGCAGGCCCAAGCCCCTCCCCCTGCCTCAAGGCTGTGTGAGGTGTCCCATTATAGAAGTGGGTTCCAAAAGGCTTTCTCATGCACCAGGGATGGATTCTGACCCTACTGCCATGGGGCCCCTTAAGCAGATCATGCTACACACTGTCTCGCTGTGCAGAGGGCTGGAGAGATGGCTTAGCCATTAAAGGCTAGGCTCACAACCTAAAACATAAGATTCTTGAATTTTGAACTGTCCATTTTAGGCATGATGGTAATATTTCATATTTCAGATTAAATTAAGTATATTGCTTATAAGTATCCTAGAGCCATTAACTGCCTTGCAGGAAATTTCTTGTACATTAGTGCTCTTCAACAGTACTTTCTTGTCTACTATCAGTTTGTTGACTCTGATATATCATATGCAGCTCAAAGAAATATTTGCATCATTTTAATAAATAGTATATTAAATTTATGCATGAATTAATGGATTCTGGTATATTTAGATTAAAAATCTTCTCAGGGGATTGACTATATCAAACCTGTCTCTATGTCTATATGTCTTTCTGCCATCTCTCTCTCTCTCTCTCTGTCTCTCTGTGTCTGTCTCCCTCTGTCTCTCTCATCTGTGTGTGTGTGTGTGTGTGTGTGTGTGTGTGTGTGTGTGTGTGTGTGTGTATGTGTGTGTGTCCTGACTTCTTTTACTAACGCTTGGTCATTCATAAAGCAGTGTCAAAGGATTTCATTGTTCTAATTTTTTCCTCCATTTCAACATCACCAACCACTAGAGAATCACAAATTAAACCCAGAGCAAGGTGTAACCACACAGAGATCAAAATGACTAAGGAAAAGCAAATGATAACCTGAAAATATTGAGATGGTTGTAGGAAAATTAGATTATTCATATATTGCTGGTATGAAAGAAACATGGTACCACCCATTGAGAAAACAGTTCACAATTTACCTAGCCATGCAAATACCATAAGACCCAACAGTTCTACTTAGGCTATTTATCCTAGAGAAGTCAAGAAATTTATGACAGCTTTATCTGTAACAGTCAATGACTGAAAACATCCCATATGCCCTTCAGTGGATAAGTGGCTAAGCACATTGTGACTACCACTCATCAGTAAGATGAAATGAACCATAAATTTTCAATAAGCTAGATGAAGGTCTAAGGGATCACACTGAGTAAAAGATAATCAATCCCTAAGAGATAATATACCATATAATTTCATTGACACAGCATTATTGAATGACAAAATGTAGAAATGGAGAACAGATTATTGTACCCAAGAGATGAAGGCTGTGTGAGTAGGATTGAAGGGCTGTCTGTGAAGAACATGAGGGATTCTATAGACATGACAATGTACTGAGTCCAGATTATATCAATTCAATATACAAATTGTGATATTCTACCATAGATTTTCAAGTTGTTAGTTTGTAGAGAAGTTAGGTAAATGGTACACAAGATAAAGTTTAATATTTTTATAACTGCATGAAAAACTATCACTTCATACTAAAATGTTTAATTAAACAGGTCATGATAGCCTTCAAGTTACATTCCCAGCTATTCAAGAGATTAATGGAGGATTTCTTGAGCCCATAAACTTAAGACCACCCTGGGAAATCTAGCAAGACCTTATATCAACAGCACCAAGAGTTCAAATAAAAAATAAAAAGGAGAAATTATATATAGAATTTTATTGAATTGAATTTTACTAAATTCCTTTTATAATTAAGAATTTTTTTTATTCATTTTATATACCAATCCAGATCTCCCTCTCTTCCCTCCTCCTGCTATCCAGCCTTCCTTCCCAAGCCCACCCCCTCATTTTCTCCTCAGATAAGGTAAGACCTCCCATGGGGAGTCAGCAGAGCCTGGCACATTCAGGTGAGGATGATACCAGGAACAGTGGAGAGGGTGCCTGAACTGGCTTACCCTAGTAATCAGATTGGTGAATACCCTAACTGGAATCATAGAGCCTTCATCCAGTAACTGATGGAAGCAGATGCAGAGATCCACAACCAAGTACTATTTTTTTTTAAAGATTTGGATCAAGTTTGGAGGCAGGTGTATCTCTCTCTCTCTCTCTCTCTCTGTGTGTGTGTGTGTGTGTGTGTGTGTGTGTGTGTGTGTGTGTGTGTGTGTGTGTTGGAAAGTGTTTCTGTAACAAATCATAGTGATTTCTAAAACAAAATTAAGATGGTTTCATTTTTCTTAACTATTTTGTCCACTTCTGTGTTACTTGTTTTAAAAGATTCAAACTAGAGTAACCACCAAGGAAACAGAGGTTCTAAATAACACCTTTCTTCTTTGTTTTTCTTCAGCCTTTTCTGAAAAGATTTCATGTACTGTAAACTTCTCAAAACTCTAGTTGTTCACATTCTTTACTGGCATAGAATTGCTCATCACTATGGCCAGAGCAGGAAGGAACTTTCAGCCTAATCTTAGTAGTCTAGACTGTGTAGACAAGGGGTTGTAATTCATTATTTATGAGAGTGGGTGCAAATTGAGATCATCATAACATTCATTGTGTAGGCCTGGATTTTCTTTGTTGAAATACTTTAAAAAATCATTGTTTCAAACTCAATGTCATATATGTTCATTGGTGTGTGTGTTCATGTGTGTCTATATGTGTGTAGTATGAATGTGAGTATGTATGTGTGTGTATGTGTCTTGTTGTATGAGTGTGAAAGGAGTGTGTGCATGTGGGTATGCATATGGGTATATGTGTATGTGTACACATTTTGTTTTACCCTCTTAATTTTATTGTTCATGTATGGCTGGCAATTTTTACATTTCTTCTAGATTTTTCAAGCTTATTTAAATATAATTTACCAAAATATTTTATGTAGATTCTCTGTATTTCAACAGTATCTATTGTAATGCTTCGTTGGTTTATTTTTTTTAATCTCTGATTTTGTTAATTCAGTTCTTGTCTCTTAGTTCAAAGCCAACAAAGTCTATCTATGCAGAAGAACATAATTTCCATCTGTTTCACCTTTGTGTTTCTATGATTCCTGAGTGTTTTGCATGTCTAATGTTTTGTAATAAAACTCTTACCAGCGAATATGCAACTGAAACAGTGTATAAGATAATCAGCAAGAAACATATTTTACATTATTAGGGCTTTCTAGTCAGAGGCAATCCTTGATAGTGGCAGGTACTCTTTAAAAGTTCTTGGACACTCTTATATTCAGTTATTTTGTGAACCTAGAGTAAAGGGGAATTAATATTTGCAGCTGATCAGTACTGTTTGAAGCCCTCCATTTACTCTTAGGCTTCACACTCTTAAAAGTTGTCTGGCCTTTAAAAGCCTCAATTTCCCTGTTCAATAATTGAATGTTGACTTTTTTCAGACATATCTGTGCATTGATACTTGGTAATTATTATTTACTATTTGATGATGATGGTGGTGGTGTTTTCTCCTCAGAGTAAAAGAGTTACCATAAAAATGTTTTTCAAATGACTTCACACACATATACTCTTGTATCCTTCTAAAGCATCCTTGTGACCTCACATGGATCTATAAAGCTGTTTCTAACTTCACAACCCACATGAGGCTATATTAACTCATTTTTTTCTATATAATTTTTACATAGTGGTTCATCTTGGTTATCTTTTCACACCCTGTAGCTCCACACAGTAAATACAAACCCTTTGCTGTGAGGCAGTGTACAGTCTAAAACAGTGTATTATAAACTACTAAATGCTTTGCCCAATGATATTAAGAGACTGATTCCTTCTACATGAAATTTTCAAATAAATAAATAGAACATTATTCAAGATAACATTTTCTAATGTTTCATTTTGTGATGTAGAAGGTACAACATAATTGATTCTCAAAGTGAAATCTTTCCCCCTCAAATAGAAGAAATCTAGAAGGCCACACAGTTTTTTATAAGATCCGGCTTCACAATATTTAACACTAGTCTTCATTTATTAATCTTCAAAAACATTTCTATTGACTCCTCAGGGTAGTAGTTGAAATCATCATAATCCCTTATACAAGATATAATTTGTATGAGTAGATATAGTCTGCCTTGAACAAAACATGTATTAATATAAACAGATTTCTATCTCCATAAAGTAAGTAATCTCAAGTCCCCTCCTTCCATGGCGTCTTTGTGCATTTTTTCATAATACTCAGCGTGCTTACCTAATATGTTGTATATTCTGCGTGCCTTTTGCTTTAAATGTTCAATTAAAGACCCTCTTCCTTGATGTTCCTATGATCAGTTGTGTGGATTAGGGCTATCTTCAAATTGAATTTCAATAGATTTCTTTTAAGAAATTCTTCTGAATTAAAGAATAGAGATATTTTTCTCCAATTCATTTCAGAAAATGGCTATGTTTGTTGCTTTGTAAAACATCAAGAAAAATACCTACCTTAACACATCAGTTGCAGATAGCCATAATAATGCTGTACAATAAGCATATAAAAATTTAACTTTAATGCAATTATAAACATTCATTTAAGTCAAGGAAAGCATGGATCAGCTGAGCTTGGCCAATCTCACTCACATAGCTTTTTTTTGGATTGGCAAGGTTGCTCTGCTTGTCTGAACTGAGTTTTTCACATGCATAAGGCTGCTTGGTGGATAAATGATCTATGATGTCCTTTAGAGTCACCCTCCTATCCTCAGCATGAGCTCACAGCAATGACAGAATGTAAACCCTGAGTAAAAACATTCAAGCATGCTTCAAGTCTCGGCTTCTATGTCAGCTGCCAACATTCCATTAACCAAGTAGAAAAATATAGCCAAATCAGAATAAGATACTGAGGAACATTGGTTTTCAGCCACTGAGACTTTAATCTTTGCTAATGCAAGTCTACAGAGTTAAGAATTAGGACCACCCCATGTAATCTACACCCCAACATGGAATTGTTGTGACAATAAAGAAATATACTTGAAAGTCCATTCTATATATTACAATGCATTTTACATATTTGTGATTATGTTCATAAATACCATGACATGTACATCAAATGTATCTCGAT
The DNA here is from genome assembly GCF_004664715.2 of Peromyscus leucopus. NCBI lineage: Eukaryota > Metazoa > Chordata > Mammalia > Rodentia > Cricetidae > Peromyscus > Peromyscus leucopus. The sequence continues at coordinate 40,081,851 of NC_051066.1, read as the reverse complement.
TAACTTATAGCTCTAGAATAAGGGTCAGCAAATTCTCACCCATTGGTCAAATCTCCCTCAGGGCTAGGTGTTAAACTTTTGAAACAATTTTAATGGTGTTTTGTATCATGTAACTATCATGTAGAACTCAAACAACATGTCCATACAAAAACATTATAGGAATATACAATATTTTTTTCATTTATGTCTTCTCCACAGTGGCTGTCACTCTACAGTGGCTGGGCATTCTCACAGCGCCAACCGTGGTAGACTGAAATACTTGCTATTTGTCCTGTTACAGACAGTGCTTACTAACCCCTATTTTAAAATCATCACTTTACAAGTTCATTGTAGACATTCCTAAAAAAAAAAAAAAAAAAAAAAAAAAAAAAAAAAGTCTAGTCTGGTGACTGAGTCAATGCTCTAAGACTCTTCAGAAAACCTTTCAAAAGTCAAGAGTAACAATTTGTTCTGACTGACAGCGTCGCTTTTTTCTCCCTTTCCCCACTTGTCTTTTTGGACTCACACTCAATCGTTATCTCTCTGTACTGTGTTCTTCTCACTGGCTTAGGACACTTTTCTAATATGAGTCTCCATTTGGTAGAGAAAAAGCCCTCTTCTGGAATGATCTGATTATCTTACCATTTGGCAGAAGGGGCCAGAGCTGTAGCTCCCAAGCCAAAGCCTGAGGGGTCTGACCTGACACTTGAAGCTCAAATAAACTTGGCCCTACAGCACTGAGTAGAGAGCTGACAAATGAACTCCTATCCTCTAATTGCAAATGGTGTCCATCGTATTATGCTCTGATGCAACTCCTTAGGTGTTCAGCTGGACTTTTCTACTTCTCTGTCATTTGAGAATTTAAATGTGTACTTTTTCATCAAATCACCAAACATGTCAGAATTATTCAGTCAAAAAAACATGTCAGAATTATCCAATCACAAAAACATGTCAGAATTAAGCACCACAATAAACCAGGTCACGTTTGCAAATACTATAACTTTGTCGCTTTGATCTGCTTTCAGTAGTCTACATGCTTGACTTGGTCAGTAGTCAGTAAGCCAAGGGAAGTAATTTCCTGAAGCTCTCCAAATATGATTATTAAGTTACTTCTTCATTCACCTTCATTTTCCTTTTTCCCTTGAAATGCTTCTGTGAAGTGTAAGGCATCAGTGACATTGGGGATCAAATGGCTGTGAATTTTGCTCCCAGCTCCCAGCTACATGACATGCCCTCTGCCTGTCACATGCTTTCAGGCTCAGAAAGCAATTTTCTTAGCACTTCCTTGTCTCAAAATTCACCTTTTAGTCACTCTCCATCTCAAAAGCTAAAACAAGGAGCTTCCATCCTTTTCCTCTCTCATAGTACATACTTTACCTATGACTTCTGTCTCCAGGCATGAGCAATTGCCATTCCAACATTCTCAAGCAGTTCTTTCAAGTCAGTACACATCTTGTCTTCTGTATGACCGAAAACGAGAGTGACTATAGCCAGGTACCTACATCTTGCAAATATGATATTCAGCTGACATTTCTCAATCACATGTGCTTACTGTTCCTCTTTATTTAAATCAAGTCTGCCTAGTCTAGTAAACTCAGTGAGCCTCTGTGACAAATGACACTCCCGGTGTTAAAGCTAAACTCACCTTTGTTCTTTGAAATTGACCATATAAATTATATGTTTGAAAACCAATAGTAAAAACATTGCCAGAAAGGCAAGATTTGAACATTTGTTATATATGTCATCTATAAGAGGGCTTTTTAAACTTTTAACACTCACTATCTCTTATACCTAAAATATTATGAGAACCTGGAAATGTAGGTATATAATAAGAGTGTGAAAATAAAATTATAAATTATAAGTGAATTTATTTTAAAACAATTTTTGGGATGCATGTACTTCTACTATTCATCAAAGACTAGTTCAAATATGCATACTAATAAGATGGATGTACTTGTTTGTTTAAGTAAAGAATTTAATCATGTCTGAATAGGTGTATCTCAGAATGTAATGTACAACCAGTTATTTTTTTAATAATTCATCAGTATTCTGCTTTTATGTGGGGATGCCACAAATGCAGTATAAAATGGCAGCAGTATGTTTACAGTCATTTAGATATTCTTTCCTAGTCCAAAGCTAGAGTTATTTTAATGCTTTTTATTATGAAGCTTAAGTCAGCAACACAAAAAGAAAATTTCCAATTAAATATTATAATACAATGCAATCCAGTTTGATACCAAATGACCTTGGAAAACTATTAAGGATTTGTTTTCCATAATTAAACAATTACCTTTCTATAAAAGCAGAAAATTTTGTATGTCCTGTAAAAACTCAGTAATCTATATATGTAGTAATCTTAAATAGGGCCTGACCTGTTAAGAGCAGCCATCATTGGCCCTGTATGGTTTGACAGTGTTCTCAGTGTTGACTGTCTATGTGATATGTTCAGAACTCAAGCTGCATTAAAGTTACAGGTGGTTGCATGAGTAAACACTCATGTTTATTATTGTGTTGACTTCGAATGAAATTTCATCATGGGGGATTCAGAAAGTTCTTAATATTGCCAGATCTTTTACATATATTACATTTAGTCATACATCTAGACCCACAGTTGAAAACACTAGATTCAGGGCTGATGAGATGGTTTTCCAGTTAAGTACATTTGTTGTTCTTGTAGAGGACCCAGGTTCAGTTCCCAAAGCCCACATGCTGGCTAACAGCATGTGTAAGTCCAGTTTCAGGGGATCCTATGCTCGCTCCTGGCTTTTGTGAGAATTGCACGCTTGTTAAAGTGATGTATATGCAGTGAACTTACCTATGCATATACAATAATAAATGCATCTTTCAAGATGCTAGGATTGAGGAAATTAACCTACTTCAAGAACATTTTGAAACTAGTTCATTTATCATTTCATCATGTTTTGTTCTAAGAATCACTCTAGGGGATGTTTGTCTTAAATTCCTAAGGTTTTAAACCATTGTCGGTTTAGATTAATAATTTACTTCAATCATTCTTTCCTTGCACAGCAGACAGACAGCTCCTTGTTTATGACATCCTGGAGGAGAGATTAAGTGAAGGGGTTGCAGGGGAGGCTCCAAAAGCCATTGGCAGTGCCAGAGAATGTCTTATTTCCTAGGGGAGACATGGGCTGTGGAGACCGAGGATAAAATAAGCCACGAGTAGTTCTCACAGAGAATACTAACAGGTGTGCCTAGCTAGGTCTTCTGAGGAAACAATGCAGAAGCATGCTTTTTGTTTCTCTGTCTTAAAAATCTGCTTTGGTTCAGCTGACATTAAAATTGCTTGATCTGCTTTTTAATTCTAAAGGAGTCACTGAAATTAAATATAAAATATGAAGGGAAGAGCCATACTCTAGACAAAGCTGAATCGTTTAAACTGCCTTCTGCAGAGTCTTGCACAGCAGAGCCCCAGCACACATTGATGCAAGCATGGGGTCCCTGGTGCTGAGACAATGTAACATCCTAAATGCACAACAAGGAGAGCAGGCACAAAGGCTGAAGGGAAGGGGGACTAGGAAGTCACCCTCCTTTTGCCACCTGGAGCTCACCACCCTTTCAGAGTCATTCATATTTATTGCGTTTTTACCATTTTTTGTTTGTCTGTTTTAGTCTCTACCATCTCCCCGCCCCCTCTTTTTCTTTTGGAGGAAATAGCTATTGCAAACCTGCTTCACTGTGGGAACTGAGGCCTCTGCGGTGTGGTCCTCCTTTGATAGGAATGAGGAAAAGGTTTATTGTGTGAAGCACTCACAACTTATTCCAGCTGTCTAACTTCTAAGTTGAGTATTTCACCCTTTCTCACGTTTGGAGCTATGTTAACTGTCAAAAGAGTAACATGGCTTTGGGGCATCAGGAAAAAGTCCTGTGCTATTGCATAGATGCAAAATAGCTAAACTTATATTCTTAGAGTGAAAAAAATTATATGAGCTGAGTTCCCTTTGAAAACACTTAGGGGAAATGCTGGATGTAGGTGGAAGTGGGCCACTATTTTATTGCTTTAGTTTATCAAAACACTGGAAAGTCTTTTAAGTATATGCTTGATTCCTTTTTATTTTATTTTATTTTATTTTGAATTGCTAGGAATCAAACTAAAAAAAAATGTGCTGCTAGGCAGATTTTCTACCACTGTCCTGCTCACTGGGTCTCCTGCTCAGCAGTGGAGAACTCACCCATATGTGCAAGTTCCTAGGAGCTCATGGAGTAAGTCATGGAAATAAAGAGCATCACCCTTTCTCAAAGAGCCAGGAATTTCTCCCACTCATTAAGGTGTTACTTCTTAGAATATATTTTCAAGAGCCCTCCTGGAAAAGCTGGAAACTAATAGATTAACGCTGGCAATAGCAGTCTCAGTGAACAAGTTCTAAAAATACAGTACCTTTCAAAGTCCCCACTGCCACGAAGGCCCAGCGATGGCATCAGGATTATTGTGCTAGGAATATATTCAACCCAGAGGGCATGCACTAAATATAACAGAGCCAAAAATATCTACATTCTCTTTAGAATATCTGCCTCTTGCCTCATGGTTCCTACATATCACCTCAGAACATCTTTTTTAAAAAAAAAATAATTTTTTTCAGCCATATTTGTCTGTACTGTAAAAATAATGGTTATTTTCCACATCTTACAGGTGAGTTGTTTTAACTTCTGTGGTTACACTGTGTAGTCACACTGAAGAGGGTCTTCATGTGAATCCAAAGGTGGTTTTTATGCCCTATTAAATGGTTCACTGGTATCACATGAATCTTGGTCAAGTTTTAAAATTTATATTGGACATTAAAAAGCCACAATTTGCAGTTCTTCGGAACGCTGGTAAGACCTTGCTGTGCTATGCTTTCATTTGTGAATGACAAAAGGTCACCCGAAACTCAGTAACAGCCACTCCTCTGGGAAGCTGCCCACGTGTGCCTGCATCCATGCTGCCTGCCTGCATCATACAGCGTTTGCCGTGCACAAGCTTTCCTTTGCTCTACACTTTGATGCTACCTTATTCGCAGGCTTTTGAACTTCTGGTCCGTATTCTCACAGAACATGACAGTAGAAGGGTGTTTGCTGCCAAAAGTTAATGTACAGTAGTACTAACTCAGTTACACATCTTGAAAGAAGTGTGTGTGGGGGGGAGTGTTAGGTCTTGGTTTAATATGACTCCTTATGCAATGCCACTGCACAGTTAAATGTTACTTATTGGAAAACTTGGTAAAAAATTTAAAACTAAGCCATTCTAATGTTATCATACACTCACGTTTATGTCTCAACTACTATGGCAGTCTCCGTACTCAATCACTCTGCTTATCTAGGATAGATAAAGGGTTTATGAGCCTGATCCAGAGTAACTGGCTAAGTCCTTTGCAATTCTTTGAGAATAATTTTATATGTTATATTTATTTCATGAAACTACAGATCAAAGCTATTTTAACCTTTGAGCCTTTCTCCTCACATGATTGACAAGTCCTTTGCTCTCACTTTTGGAAGGATATATATATATATATTTGCTTTGTTTCCTTCTAATTATTATCTTTTCTTGTTGATGGGCATGCAGGTACAGGAGAAAAACTCCTTTCAGTATCCATTACTATTAACCCAGCTGTATCCTTTATTACATTAATGCTGTGCATGTTTGGGGATACAAGATATATATTGAGCACACTGCAAGTAATACAAATTGCTATGGAATATTCCTTTACATTTTGTGAAGATGAGTCATTGTGCTTGGTTTAATAAAGAGCTGAATGGTCAATAGCTATGCATAAAGAGGTTAGGCATGACATCTGTGAATGAAGAGGTCTCATGGAAGAGGAAAGGCAGGAAACAAGACATGAAGGAGTGTTGATGTAACCAACCGTCTTATTAAATAAGAAACACAGAAACAATGTAAAAGAGAAAGCCAAGAGGTCAGAGCTCAGAGCTAAATCTCACCCTTCCTTCTGCTGTCCCAGCTTCGCGAAAAGAGACCTACTTCCTGTCGGTTAGTTTTTTTAAAGTATGTTGTTCTGCCTTCTCATTGGTTGTAAACCCAAACACATGACTGCCTCGTCACCGTCTGAATGTACAGCCCCCTAGGTCTTAAAGGTATATGTCTCCAATGCTGACTGTATCCCTGAACACACAGAGATCTTATGGGATTAAAGGCGTGTGCCACCACCGCCACACTCTTGCTATGGCTCTAATAGCTCTGACCCTGAACACACAGAGATCTTGTGGGATTAAAGGCGTGTGCCACCACCGCCACACTCTTGCTATGGCTCTAATAGCTCTGACCCCCAGACAACTTTATTTATTACATACAATCAAAATAATATTTCAGTACAATTAGATTACCACCACAAAGGAGGAAAGGTAAAGGCCATGAGACACATGGCAACATGTAGATGTATATAAATCGCTTAGTTTCATTTATAAGTGCTAGTGGGGCAAGGCTAAGCTCTAGACTAGCTTTCATAATTAATAAGTCTCTATGTCATTTTTTTTTGTGTGAACTTGCGGCCCAAGGAAAAAGCCTGCTACAACAAATTTTAATTTCAAGAAACATTCCAAGTGGAAAGATGCTTGTTAGCACTTGGAAGACAGATAAGTACTTAAGAATTGTTTGTGCGGGGCGGTAACAGAAGGGAGGGATGACTAGTAAGATGGGAGAAAGGTATTGTGATACAGACAGCATGTAAAACAAAAGCCTCCTGTTTCCTCGGCTGTTGTAAGAAGTTTGAATAAATCTGGCTGCAGGAGATTTTTGGAACAAAAATTGAGAACAAAATGTAGCAAAACTTAAATTCTGAGCTTAAGCATTCAAAGCTGGTTCTCTGAAAAATAGGTACAGGGCATCGCAGAACCCTACAGGAAGAGGGAAGAGCCTCTGCCTTAGTAGATTGTTGATACATAGGGTAACCTGTATTATTTCTCAGTTCCTTGAGTGGGTGAAGAAAACATCACTATCCACTGGATCAAGAGTTTGATGATCAGAATCTTGCTGAAGCAGTCAAGAATGAACATATGGGAAAAAAAATCCAACTACTATTATTTCAAAGGTAACATTAGGTAGTGCTTACACAGATCCAAGTATTATTAAGATACTTTGTCTTAAATTTATTCAGTTTTTAACTACGATGTTTTTGTCTAAGATTAGAATTACCTCCCTTTAGTCATCGATAGGCATATGAGATAGGTACTCATGCACACCCCTACTTCATATGTGACAAAATTGGAACCATGTTTGGAGTCACATAACTAGAGGCAACTTAAGTGAGAAGCATGCTACTCAGCAGAGGCCTTTAAACTTGATCTTTTGAATTGTGTGACTCTAGTAACAACAAGTACAACCATTTGTCTAGTATCTACCAGATGCTAGCTCTGGTTCTAAAGATGTGCTTACTATTCTTCTACACAGCTGTTCCACCTGCCTTCCTTTCTTTTTGATTTCCAGTCCCCACATCTACATGGTACCTGAAGTTTTTTTTTTCCCTTTTATGATATATTGTAGACATTTATTTGCTCTCTTGTGGTCAAATTTTCAATATCCAGAAAATTCATTTGATCCTCTCCAAGTTTTTTACCCTCTGCTGAGCATCTTCAATTTTCTGCCCAGACATCTTGGAGATAAGTCTATATAGACGAAATTCTAAACAGTCTTAGTAAATAAGAAACACATAGCCAAATACAGAGGTAAATAGCCAAAGAAATCAGAGAGTCACGATTACCTTATCTTACCACCTCACTGCCATTGCTTCCCCAGAGTTTCTTCCTGTCTGACTTTTCTTTTTATTGCCTTTCTGTTCTGCCTTCTCATTGGGTCTAAACCCAACCACATGACTTCCTTGCCACTGCCTGTCTATACAGACCTCCATGTCTCTATGGTTGGTACTGGGATTAAAGGTTTGCATCACCACACTTGGCTGTGTCCTTGACCACACAGAGACTCTGCTTGCCATGTGATCAGATTAAAGGCATGTGCCTCCACTGCCTGACTCTGAATATGGCTCCCTATGACCTCTGATCTCCAGGCAAACTTTATTTATTGACATAAAAATAAAATCACATTTCAGCACAAATAAAATATCACCATAAGTTTACTCATCTTTGTTGTTTCTACATTTAAACTTCTGTCTTTCTTCTCGCCTGTCATTTTCCTTCATTTGATTCCATCTTTAAGGAGAGAACAAGGTGTTCTCCTAAAGGAGGAACTAATTACCCTACCCCTGACTCCAGGACTGCATGCTTCACTTCAGTACATTGGCCCTCAGCATTTTAACGTTCCATAGTCTTCTTTTCTGCTCTCTGGTTTCTTCCTCGTGTTATTTGGCTGGCAAATCAATCTAACTTCCCAATTTTGGAACATCATCTGAATTCTATGGATGTTTTAACTACAGTCTTTATTTTTAAATTCTTTGTCCTAGGGACCTATACACTAATTTCTTTTTAAAACATGTTTTCTACTCTTTGCTGTAGGACATGCAGAACTAGCAGTAAACAGAAACAAAAGCTCTGCCCCTGAGTCTCCAATAGTAGGAAGCAAGTGGCATTGTATAAAATAAATAAGAATACACTATAATGTATTTGATATTAATATGAGTTAAGAAAAAAGAGGTACTAAGGATATAGAGAATTGGGTGGGAAAATTCAGTATTCAATAGAGAATAGGGAGAGTCTGTCATTTGTGGATAAGATTTGCAAAGATTTTGATGAAGAAAAGAAAAAACGGAGCAAGTCTCAGTCTGCATAATTACATGGAGAAAACAAGTGGAGAGGCTCTGGACATGAGGAGTATGAATGTGGTTGTTGAAGAACTCTCAACATCAACCTGTCCAGGGCATAGTAAGTGGAGAGCTGTAGTTGACATCAGGTAAACACAGTGATGTCACGTGCCTGCTTCTTCTCTACCCACCTAATTTACTTCCTTTGAGGACTCATCACATAATTATGTCTGAGCTGTTTGTATTTTTAACACACACACACACACACACACACACACACACACACATGTTCCCTGCCTCCTTTATTTGAAAATCATCTTCCTTTCAACAGGATGTAGTGCTCTTTATTGAACATATTATTTTATTATTATCAGATATACTTTTGTTCTGTAGGTATTATAGAAGTGTTTGATCAATGCTTATTCAATATAATAAAAAAAGTATGTCACTTAAATGGGTGATTTCTTTTAAAACATTTAAAAATTTTCATTTATTTATGTATTATTAGAAATAAGTGCTATCTACTTAGTGTGCAGTAAAAGGTAATTCTCACTTGAAGTAGAGTGATATTTTAATTTAGCCATTGTTTCCTAGAGATACAAGATTCTTCCTTAAAGTTTGTAGATTCCAATTGCTTTTATCTTTTTTAAATGTATAAATTCTGTTCTGATTCTTTCATGTTTAAAAGGAACACCAGCTTCATTCCTGTATAACCTCAAAGTTATAGCCATGATAAAACAAGCATGACAAAGATAAAGTAAGTTAGGTGTTTCATAGTCACATAGATTTGGATTATCTTCTAGTGAATTCCAAATACAAAGACAATGATTGCTTTATTTGAATGTGAACCTCTTAAGAGAAAATGGCCTGTCAAAAGATATGCTGCTAAGTTCTGTCCTTGGGCTTCTGTGAATGCATATTCTAGTGTGCTGCTAGGGAACACCACGAAACTGGAGACGATCTTGGCTTTCAGAAATAGAAAGCTCCCCACTCCAACTGCGCTCATTAAAGGTCTCAGTAACACACATTGCAAAAAATAAAGTGTGGGTTTAAATGGCCAGACAAACCTCTGACTGTGGTTATTGCCTTTTTAAACACAAGAGACAATTAATGTTGACCAGCATTACTCTAAGCCTCTTCCCTCCCACAGGCCACTGCAGATGGGTGACATGACTTCCCTGTGAGTGGAGGCAATTCAGGGCAAATTGTGCAATTGAGGGCAAATTGTGTATCAAGATCTCTGTTCTATTCTAAAATCAAAATATGTTACATAGATGAGAGCTGCTGTAATATATTTCTGGAGGAGTTCAACCACCTTCAATTGTGCCAAATGGAAAGATGATTGACTGTGAAACATGTTAGTGAGGCATATCTGAGCTCCTAACTGTAAGCTCCCTCAGGTGAGATAAGACCTTGGCAGACAATCTAATGCACGGGAACCTTGGTATTTTTATCTGTAAGATAGGAACAATCAGAGTGTCTATAGTAGAGGATCCGATCCTCCACACAAAGTAAATGCACCCATTGGCTATACACGAATTGCTTTTAACTTCACCAGTTTCTCCTTCTCCTCCTCCTCCTTCTTCTTCTTGTTCTTCTTCTTCATTTTACTACCTTGTAATCATCACCATCATCATCATTCCTATGATGATTAGATCATTACTATGGAAACCATCATCTGTATCTTCATTACTTTCACAGTTACCAGCTTCATCATCCCTATGATCATCACCACAATTATTATTCATCTAATCACTGAGGTCACTTTAAAGAAATTATAGTTTCTTATTTTTATTTAAAAAAAAGTCTAGTTTCCTAGGGTTCTCTAGGTTACATGGGGATCTGGAAAGTGTTTCCTGGGTTGGTTGAGTTATCCTAATTGCAGCAGACAGCAGTCTCCTGCAAACCCCCTAGGTTCTCCTGTCTGCAAATGGAGCACAAAGGCTTTTACATTTAGCAGAGCACTCTTCTGTGACTTGAAAGTGTACCTCTGTGGGCATGCACAGCAGAAGCTCATCTGAAATACCAGGAACTTTGAAATGTGAAGTCTGACTTTTAAATCAAGTACATTTCTGTGGCGTGTTTTCTTTCCAACTTTCTAATTTTATGGCATCATGAATGCTCCAGCTGGAAGCACCAGTTAACAGTTGGTTTAAAGTGTTTAAACTTAATTTTTAATGCATTTTAAGAATTTTTTGGTGATCTGGTTCCCAAGATTCACTGATAAGAAAAATGTTGTTAACAACATCACTAATTACCAACTTTTTGCTGAATCCCCCTCCCAACCCCCCCCCCCCCCGCTTCAGTGAGCTGTTTGTTGTTCAGAGGCTATTTTAAAATCTGAAACTTCTTTAGTTGGAATTTACCAGTCATTCATACTATAGAGTAGTCCATTTTTATAGGCCTATGGATAACATTTAGTACCATTAGTTAAACCAATACCTGTAAACCAGTTTATCACATTTTCACAATTTAGAATACAGCAAACACACCAGTATAGAACTGCGAATACACAATTTCCCTATTGAGGAATAAGACAAATGGCTTGAATTCACCTTGCTATCTCAATTCTCTGACCAGGCAAATGTAATGCAATGTTCTAGTCCTTTCATAAGCACACATTCTGTAGTTTATAAAGTTCTAATGATATAATTGCCATTACACCCTCCACTTTCACAAAGTAGTATTTTCAAAATGCCTTTGAATATGCTAACCCACACCTACTCTTGCTCAAGTGGATTATTCCAACTTTCTAGAGGAAGACATGTACTTACAAGAATTTTCATTGATGCTGAACAGATGTATGACTTGAACACAATGTCATCTGCATATACATATTGCTTAACATACATTTTGTTTTATTTATTTGTTTTGGATAAGTTTTATGAATGTTATAAAAAATATTTTCATCACTTTTCTCAAACCTACTATGATTTATATATTTGCATACAGTTCGAATTTATAAATATTACTTAATACCTAATATAACTGAATTTTAATATAAGGCCTGGGGAAGTAGCTCAGAAGCATAGAGTGTGCTTTCAATGCATTTGAATCTCGTTTCAAATGATTACAAAATAAATGATGACTTAGAAAGAGTATCCTAATTTGTATTTCAAATCCTTTATATGTGCTGAATATTAATTCATTCATTTCACATTATATATCTGAATTCTGTCACAATAAAAACTGTTAAAAATATAAGACTCCTTATTGAGATTCCATGAGTTTCTACTTGTTTGTTGCCAACTCTATTTTAAAGCAGAATTTGAGTAAAAAACTAGAGAACAATGTATCCCCAAATGTTTCTCATCTCTTTCCATGTGGCCATAAAGCCACTTTGCCTTCAATCACTAGAGAAGCCAAGCGGTGTTGTGGTAGAGAGAGCTGGCAAATGCTTGGACTCAAAGCATGGGGATTCAGGGTGAGAAAAGAAAAAGGAAATGCTCCCCTGATGCCCAGTGAGTTTCTTTCCAGTTTTCTGAATGTGGTGAGAGAAATTCTGATTACATTGGGCTTTGGACGTTTAAATTATATATTTTAAAATAATAATTCTTCAGAAAGACCAGTGCTCTATAAATAGTGACCTTTATATTCACCTTGAACTAACATAGACAACTTGTAAAATAAAGGCTACGTTTTCTATACAACAAAATGTTACATGAGAAATCAGTTTAAACTCATTGAAGAAAAATAGAGCCATCTCTAATATCTTCCTATAAGATTTCAATAATTGGATTTCTTTTCTAATTGACTTTTTTGTTAATGTTATTCTTTATATTAAGATAAGATAAATGATTTGTCATTATTTTGTCTCTTTTAATTTTCAAATGTATCAACATGTGCCCATTCTAGAAACAGATATTTCTCTAAGGAAACCAAAATCCAAAAAGAAGCATGTAATTTAGTCAGTGTCAAACATAATTTCACTGTCTGGGGGAAACATATTGGTAAAACTGAAATGATATTTGTGCTCTGGGAACATATCACCAGAGTATATAATTATTCTATTTTCATGTATGGTTATTTGCTGACATCATAAGGTTTACTGTAACCCTTTAAAAATTCAAATAACAAAAATCAAAGTTACTACAAACCAACATTTTTGATACTATATTTTTCTATATTAATGAGAAGTTTTATTCCTCCTTTCTGTAGCTAGAGTTATCTCCAGTCCCACCTGGGTCCACAGCCACTCAGACCCAAGTAAACACACAGAGACTTTTATTACTTATAAAGTGTATGGCCGTGGCAGGTTTCTTGCTATCTAGCTCTTATATCTTAAATTAACACATTTCTATTAATCTATACCTTTCCACATGGCTCGTGGCTTACCAGTATCTCTACATGTCCTTGTGGCAGCTGGCAACATCTCCTGACTCAGCCTTCCACTTCTCCTCTCTCTTTGTCCCACCTATACTTCCTGCCTGGCTACTGGCCAGTCATTACTTCATTATTAACCAATCAGAGCAACACATTCAGAGCATACAGAGCAATGGATATCCACAGCACCTTTCTCTGCTCTTCTCTAAGAAACACAGATACAGTGTTTGAATACCTGGTAGACTGATTGCTTGATTATGCTATACCTGACATTTTGTTAAGAAAATACCTGGTATCTCAGAGATATTAGAAATTCTAATTGCAGAAAATTGAGTCAGTACTTCAACTGTTTTGTTGTTGTTGTTATTGTAATAATGTGTTGACTAGGATGACAGGTAAGGGCTGTGTTGAAAAGTCATTTTGTAGGCCAAATTTTGGTCTAATTAAAATGTGAGATTTTAAGTGTTTGATCCATAAATCATAATTGACTATCACATAGATATTATGAGTAATGTTTAAAGTTGCCTTTATTAAATATAAATGTGAAATTTTGAAATTTCTTTTTTATTGAAATCTAACATTTTACTATATACTGATAAATATATATGTATGTTCATTTACATATTGCACATATATTTAAATGTGTATCAAGACATTTCTTCTTCTGACATTTCAAAGTCCTATCCACAGCACACATGCTTAAATTCTTCATATCATATGACTCCATTACTTTGGGGAAGTAAAGTGAGAAGATATATCTCAGCCATGGCATTTTGCTGGTTGAACTATAACTTTAGGTCTCATGGTTAGGGTTCATTAAACTCACGATAAGTCAGATGTTTTATACATAACATAGATAATAATGATTCATTGAGTTAATGGGATCAAATAAATGTTGTATAATGAGTGCCTTCTCTACTATTACTATTTTCAATATTTATCTCAAGCTACACTGCATACATAGTCAAATAACAAAATCATTTTAATGTATATAATATTCACTGAAACAGTAATCTCTCAACCTCTAATAACTCACTTCCTTATTTGTTTCTGAGCAGCCTCTATAGGATCATTTTTAAAATATATTTTTATTTTGAAATTAAAATGTATTTTCTTTCTTCTCTTTCTTCCTTCCAATCCTTAACATGTGTCCACCCAGCTTTATTTCTAAATATATAACTACAACCTGCATGGTCCATGTGATGTTACATACACCCCACACCGCCACACACATATATATGGGTTTTCAGGGATGCCCACTTAATAATCATGGATTCCATACTGAAATCCAGGAAAAATGAGGGAACCCTGTATTTCAAAACACAAACCAACCTGGATCCTGCAAGGAACACAAAACCTAAATATGGAATGTGGAAATGGTTATGATCCTCAGCAGAGGTGATTGAAAAGGGGTCCCTGAAGAGGAATGAACTAAAAGTTTAGAGGACAAATGAAACTACTCTGAGAGATTCAGGATTTAAAAAGGGCTGTTGCAGGCACAGAGATCAGTGTTTGTGAGAACCAAGTTGTAAGAGAGAGGGGAGAATTACAGGCTATTTGAAAAGCATGAATAATAACGTAGCTGGGAATGTGACTTCTTTTCCTTAAAATATTGGAACACATGTCGAGTTCTTTCTTATCACATCCGCAGAGTACTCTCTGACAGACTATCATTGCATAATTGTTGCAATTATTTTTAGACTATTTTAAGCAATTTAAACAAATGATGAGTAATATCCTTTGAGGTACAACATTTTCATTGATTGCATTTCAGAGATGAAGTATGATATTCAAGGTAGGAACCAGATGTCTCTACTTGATAATGTGTCATTAATTTGACAGAACTAAATTATATCATACAAATTATTTTAGCACTGTGGCTAATCTATGCATACTATGATTATTAATAATAGTTTGAATTTTTCAGTACTCTGGCACAAAGGAGGGAGAGGGTGAATAGAAATGTAGTTGTATCTGATTTTCAGAGAGAATATTGTGCTTCTAACAACCATTAATTACAATGATAATACACCAAATGATGTTTATAATTCATGCTGTTTTATATCTTTCACTGTTCTTTATTTAAAAAAAAAAAAAAGAACTGATCTTCTAGAAACACGTTTTTTCTTTATGCAATGCTGTCCTGGAGATAAAAGTTGGGCTTCTTGGGAGATGACTCAGTAGGTAAAATGCTTGCTAAACAAGTATGAACCCTGAGTTGCATCCCAAACACCCAGGTCAAAAATCAATCCCAGCACTGAGTAGACAAGCAGGAGAACCCCTTCTGCTTGCTTACCAGCAACCTACATTAAGGGGCCAGCTCTGGGCCAATAAGAGACACTCTATCAAAATTGAAGAGGCTGATGTTACTATGAAATCATTTCTGAGGTTGTCTTCTCGCCTCCACACACATGTGTGTGCGCGCGCGCGCACACACACACACACACACAAGCTCGCCCATGCATGCATGTATATACATGTGCAAAGCAAAGTCCAAACTGATTGAATAAATGATTTAATACTATCAATTATTAATCTTAATTTGATCATACATATCTGTAACGTTCACCGCTGACCTCCAAATCTCATTTCAAATTGTTTAGTTTCTGGCTTTTCAAAGTATATTGAGGAAATTGTGAGATTAAGATATTCGAAGAAAATTATTTTCCTTCTTTTCAAAATAGCCCCTAGAAACTCTGGTTCCTCCTGTCAGTTTTCTGATTATTTATGATTGAAAATATTAAGCCCAAAATGTTTAATAAATAGGATAAAGAAACATAAATTGATCTGTTCCTGGTTAAGCTGTTGCTGCTACTCTGTAAGTATTAAAATAATTCTAGAGGCTATAAATAGACAGTTATGAAAATATGCATGTATTTTGAATCAGTCTTTAATCTTTTAACAAAGAATTTATAAGATATTTGAGATTGTGAATTAGTTTAATTAGCAATAATTAACTAACTGTATTTTAATAATTCTCAGAGGCAAGAAGTCCAACACAGGTTCTTGTTAGCTGAGCATCTAGTTATGTATAAACTGTAATCCAGTTAACTATGACACAAGTTACACATCGGGCAGGCACAGGGATCACAACTTTTTGAAAGCACAACCCAGACCCTTGAAGTGAGCAACCACTATTAGACTATTTTATTAAGCCAGAACTTTGATTCTTAAGACACTAAAACAGATTTGTTGTGTCGTTTTCATCCAGGAAAGAAAAAAAATCTAACTCCAACTGAATGAGCAATGTCTTCCCAATTTGTTAAAAAGCTTTGACAGACTTAAAAAAAGAAAGAAAGAAGCAGATTCTCAAATGTTAGGGGGGAAACTGAGAGCAACAGTTTTTAAACCTCTGGCACAATCACTAGCAAACAGACTCTGTTAGCCTATACGAAACTGGGAACCATCTTTATTTTCAAATATATTGACAGTCAAAAGGCGATGAATTTTTAAAAGAAGAGAATCCATGCAAGTATTTACATTTTACATGTGGAATTCTGGAGTCACCGTGTGGCAGGGAAGAAATGGAAATTCCATCATTTTTACTTCAGCCTTTTTCCTTTCCTGGGCCCACACAGAAAGAGGTATTTTAAATCAGGATCTTTACAGAAGAGAAATTCCCCAACTGAAAGGAAAGAAGAGAATAGGGACCAACGGTGACTGCCTCCAGCTGTCAACTCATGAGAACCATCACTCCCCAGAGCTGCTGAAGAGGGGCACACAGCTCAACAATAACCTGTTATGTGACTAAAAAGTATTCCTGGGTTCAGTCTCCTCCCCTTCTCTCTTTAAGGCAATGGTTAAATGCCTCGTTCTCTTGCCTGTAGTTTGAGGAGACATTCCACAGTAGGCCTCTACCCCTCAAAACTTGCCACTGTCTCCATAATAGTTTTTGTGCTCTTGTAAGTCTCAGCTTCCAATACCTGTGTTCTGAATGTATTTGTGTATTAATTGGGAGTGCATTGGCAAGAAAAAGAATTATGTGATTATTCACTGAGTTTAAGTTTCTTTTCACTGGCCCAAATATCATACTGTAATATTAGAAAGGTGGAGGCCAAATTCAAAAGCTGTTTGTAACCACAAATGATCATAAATCCTTTTAATGCTCAATATGGTGTCAATATAATACCTATTATATACTATACTTGCAAGTTGCTAAGAGGTGTTTGTGTTCTCAACAAAAAAGTGATAAGTATATAAGGCATTACATATGTCGATTTCCTTGATTTACCTACTTCTCAGTATTTGTGTGTGCATTTGCATGTAAAACATGAGTGATAGAATAGTAAAACAAGTTTATCAGTTTAAAAATATGCACATATTACTGAGCAATTAAAATATTTGTCTTTATAACCACTATTTCAGCTTTATTATAAATAATAAATTTGAGGAGAGTAATGCTTACTATTATGAATGGGATTGGTAATTATGATTGACAGGGCATCCAACATGTAGCAGATATTTTAGGTGCATTTTCTGATTTAACTTTCATGGTAGCCACATGTTGTTTACTATATGGTCTTTGGTTTATGAATGAGAAAGTTGGTGCTCAAAGAGATAGAGCAAGTTTCTCAGAATGAATGCAGAAACTAATGCTGAATTATCTATCAGTCTGTTTTATCCAAAGCTAATTAACTTTTTCCTAATAAACAATTTTTGGAGTTTTTCTTCATAATGTTTAATATTGATTATCAACTTTATTGAAATGTCAAGTGGCTGGGATATGTATAGTACCCATCTGTGTGTGTCATTGAGAGTGCTTAAAGAGAGGATGAACATAGGAGATGTAATCTGTCCTGAATATGGGGGGCACCACTTCCTAGGCTGAGCACCCAAATGGAATGAAAAAGGTAAAGCCCCACACCACGGGTGTTCAACTGCACAGTCCTTGGTTGCCCCAGTGTATCCTGTTCTACTATGCCATACCTCCTTTGAATGATGTATGGGAACCTCTGGAACTGTGAGTTAATAATAATTCTTCCCATGACAGTGTTCAGGCAGGCTCTTCTTACAACAAAGAAAAGTCAGCTGAAATAGCAATCTAATGGAAGTAAGGTGCTTGATACTGGAAAACTAAAAGGAACTTCAGAATTGGTTATGAAAGGAATTTCAAAGTTTAGAGAAGCCAACTAAAGAAAACCTAGAAGATTCTATCTGGAAATCAGAAAACCAGGAATCTAAAAGGAATTCAAATAAGATTTTTATTCTTTAGAAATTAATGTAAAGTAATGTGTTATTATATTTTTATAAATTCACAGATAAGACTTAAATAAGAAGGAATTTTGAAACAGCAACTGAAAAACAATTCATACAATATTTAGATCATTTTAATTATAAATATCCAACTAGTTACTACCACTTTTATTTTAACATAAAATAAAGTACATACACAGAAAACCAACATATAGCACAATGAGATATTATAACAAGTATTCTTTATTGTGTCAAGGTCTAGAAATATAACTAAATCAAGTACAATAAATACTTCCATATCCTTGACCAGGCTAAAGTCCCTCCTTTCTTGCCCATTAAAATACTGATTCTGACTTTAATGGCATTAAACTCCTAGAATGTCTTTTATAATTATACCCTGGCATGACAGTTTTAAGGGATACAGGACCTTTGTGCACTAAGATGAACCTGGTTAGATATGCTGAACTACTGGTAAATGTGTCTGGTATAGTCACTCCAAACTTCAGCCATTCTCAAGCTAACTCATGTTTTCTGGATTATTTTCTGATTCTCAGGACCATAAAAAAAATGTGACTTTCATTTCTTTGTCTCACAAAGGCACTAATTATCCACAAGCCTGCTAGCTGGTGATGGTATGTCCTCAGAGCTTTGTAGTCGGGGGTTCGTGGGATAGCTTGACACCATATTTGCTGTAAGTGTTATTCATAGGTTTCTAGTTTTACCATCTTGTTAATCTGGCCTATTTTTGTGCTGAGACTCAGAGAAGTGTGAGAACTATCCAGCTGCTCCTGCCATTCCCATCCTTTCCAAATCTAGTAGCTGATTATTATTGACTGTAGAGAGAAAAACCTGCATGCACAGCAAAAAATAAAATTAACAGACATTTATGCTAACACAGCCAATAGTCTCACAGATATCTCAGAGGGGAAAAAAGAAACTTTAGTCCCTCAAGTATCCTCACTGCAACCCAAGGATAGCTATATTTATTGGAAATTTTCTTCAGCAATTGAGAAACTAATTACTTTAACAATTAGATAGTGCTTGCTTAATCTTTCCTTTCTTGGCTAGCTGTGCATTGTCTTCCAAGAAATTTCCTTGCAGTAAGGAATGCATCTCTTTCTCTGGCATTTCTCTCAGTAAATTTGCCAAAGTCCATTCTGTGTGCCCACAAAGGACATTCCTGGAAAGAGCATGAACCAGGGATACAGTTTCTGATTAGACATGCTTATTCTCAGATAGTATAATTTCAGAATCCCTAGTAAGGGGCTTACAGGATTAGAAGAGTGTAGATTCCCCACGTTCGAACATATATACACACATACCTACAAGAGGTTTCTAGGATAGTTTGATATTCGAAAGACCAATGAATGTTCACTGCTTCTCTATCAGGGTGTAGTGGCCCTCCTTTAGCCGATCTGTCATGGCATGGAAGGCAAGCTGAGTGAATGTGGTAATGACCTCTTGTAGGTACTATCTCAATGACATCATATGCTTTATAAAACCCAAGTCACGAAACACAGAAAACTCATTTCCAGATTCTGTAGTTTTGATGAGAGTTCAAAATACAATATTGTATAAAGAACTAAATAATCATAGGTTAAACCTGCAGTGATTAAATATAATTCTTCATGTACAATTTCAAAATGAGAATATATATTGTTAAAATATATAGACACTTGATAATAGCCAGAATTTATTCTTGTGTAACACCTTTGTTTAAAAGACTTTGAAGACACCACCAACTCATTAATCTTCACAGGCTCTTTTTCATTACATTATAAAGCAACTGTACCACTCAAAATTAACAGCAATGGAATATTGTTCCTGCTATGTATAGTATCTTAATTGACTCTTTATTATCCATAATGTCCTCTGAGATCAGAGGCAGATTTCTTAGTTACTTTATTTGTTCACAGGGGTAAGATTATCTGTGCTAAGTTTATATTGCTATACATTTTTCATGGACTTTGAAGTTGTCCTCATTGTATTTAACCATTCAATAATAAATGTCTTGTTCCTTTAGAGCCATTGTGTCACATTTTCCCACCCACATGGTCAACAGTCCTCTACTCCATTCTTAATTATTTGAACCTACTTGAAAAGTTTAGCACTCTGGTAATTTTCGTGTTTTCTTTGGAACTCAGCACTCTGTTATCAGAATGTCTCTTTGTCTTTCACACATTCTCTTGACAGATTACTTGCGGTATGCAGGCTATTTTATGGTGTCTACCTTATTGTATATAAGATCTCTCATATGGTGCCCCAATTAATGAATACCAATTTTTCTTTCTCTGATCACTGGAAATAAAGCACAAATGACTCTTCTTACTTTTCACTGGCTCACACAAAGCACTGCTTTCGGCCTTTACTGTGTTGAACCCACAAGTACTCAAAAAAGTTGATAGAAAAAGATCATGTTTCTGAGAGGCTTCCTCGTATCTATCGCGTTTGTCAGTGAAAAATCTCAGCATAAACAACCTGATTCTTGTTGACACACAGACTCCTCAAAACTTAGTATACTATTATACACTAAACTACTAAAATAGTTGGAGTGTCATTTTTAGATGTGGAGGTGTGAGTGTGCAGGTGTGTATCCTGAGAGACTCTTGTTTATAGAAGCCTGACATGGATTCTAAGATAGATGGGTCATTGTGTAACTAATGCTGCTCACGTCAACACAAAATTTCCTTAGACAATGTCAATGTAAATATCTAATGCTAAGTAGATGCAGGTTCTCATATTTGCAATAGATCAGAAACAGAGCACAACATGGGGCCAAGGTAAGGTGTTTGTACTCTTTCTAATCATAACAGTCATTAGCTAATCACCTACAGGTTGTCAACTTTCTATAATAGATTAGCTGGATGTATCAAAAGTTAGTCACATACAATGACAATTACTTCCCTGTTGCTCATCGTTTTGCTTCTAGTTTTTTTTTTTTTTTTTTTTTTTTTTAAATTTAGTTGCCACTTTAAAATTTGTATTGTTGTCTTTATTTGGTGCATGTTTAGTCAGTCATGCTGGTGACATAACCACACACAAAGAACTACAGACAACTAAGAAATAATCTTCCCCAGGGAAGAGCACAATAACTGGTTATCCAATACCAAATTATCAGACCTGAAAACATGCCTAAAGTAACATTCTACAGACTGAGCTGGTTGTAGTTTTGTATTTAGGAATATGTACGCATATTCATATACATATATGGCTTCAACAGCAATTTTGATGAAAAGGACACCATGAATTTGAAGTAGAGGAATGAGGTATTCGGGGTGAGTTGGTGGGATGAAGGGAAAGGGAAAAATGATGCAATCATAATATCAAAAAAATAAAAGAAATAACTACAAAAGTTTATCACTGTCATCATTATCCTGACAGAACTTCATTTTTGAGAATCATGGTTATACTGCCTGCCGAGAAATGCCTCTTTCGTGAGCATTCAAGCTGAGTTCATGAGTAAAGGTTCACTTTAAGAAAAGTTTCTACAGGTTCAAACTATCCCATGACCATTGGCCTGGAGCAATAACAAATATTCCCCAAGTCTGAAAATAATACATGGGAACTGATTCTAGGAAGCTTAAATTTACAATATTCCTTCAAGTATAAAATAGTTAAAAAAATAATAATAACGCAGGAGAAGTCTCCACTCCATCTTGGCTATGAACATAACAAATTGATTTTTTTTTCTGATAGTTAAGATACATCTTGATTTAATTTCAAATTTAATATGTACAGATATAACTCTAACTGCTGTTTTATAGCACATCTTGATCATTCATAGTGAATGAACTATGTGCCCAGACAGAGGAAAATCTCTCTGTATCTTTACTAATAAAAGAAGGTTTGAACCAAGAAAACTAGTTGGCCTGGCAGTTAGCTATCAAACTTGCAGGCAGGCAACCAAGCCTGAAAATAGGGCAGCACTGGAAATGCTGTAAGGAAACTTCCAGTATATCTCCCTCTCCCAAACAGCAATGTGGCTAATATGCGTGTTATTAGAGAAGATAAAATGTACTGAACTTTTCCCTGTAAGAGCAGACCTGCCATCCTTCTTTTGTTGCTCTTTGCATAGTAAATAAAAGTTCTCAGCCACAGGGCACTCATGAAAGGC
The DNA here is from genome assembly GCF_004664715.2 of Peromyscus leucopus. Classification (NCBI taxonomy): domain Eukaryota; kingdom Metazoa; phylum Chordata; class Mammalia; order Rodentia; family Cricetidae; genus Peromyscus; species Peromyscus leucopus. The sequence goes on along the minus strand of NC_051066.1, from coordinate 40,059,540 downwards.
AAAACTCCTTTACAGAACCATTGCCCATGAATGGGTAGCAATACTTCTCCTCTGTACATGCCTTACCTTCCAGTCCCCTGCCAGCTATTTGTGTCTGAAGTGAAGTGTTCATCCATTCCCCAGTAAAATATGAATTCCAGAAACCCATGCTTTTTAATTAAACTGTGAATGCTACAATCCTAGGGGAGGAAATGCATGAAGAATGATAAGTGGGATTTCGTTGGCTTTTTTTTTTAATCAGAAGTCCCTAAAATATATAAATAGCACTTTAATAAAAAAATAACAAGAGCAGACTGTACTGAGTTGTGTTCGTTTTTGTGATGGTTAACATGTTTCTCTGATTCCTGTGTAGAATACAAGTGAAAATCAAATAGTCACAGTGCTCAAATTTGATGTGAAAATATTATCTTTAGCATTTAGGATAATAATGTGTTATTTATTAAAAATAAACTATACGCCAGAAACTCATTTCAGCAATTGAAGGCTCATTACTGCATTTCTGTTGAAATGTATGGCCACAGTAAGACACGGTATAATGTGTCCATTTCATACATAAGAAAACTGAAAATCAAAATTACACATGTTCTAAGTGACATAATTGACAAAACATGATTCATTCCACATCATTCTGACTCCATCCCTTGCCTCATTCAGCTACAGGGGCTTAGAATGTTCTAGAAAATAAGACATATAAGTCTACTTTTGAATAACAGTAAAATATAATGTTTCATTAAATATCAATGTGGAGAACAGAGCCTATAAGAACAAAGAGCAGTAAGATGAGAGAAAGATAAATCAGAATTTAAAAAAAAGCCCTTGAAGCAATGAATTATATAATTTCCATGTCCTAATAATTCTAAGGAGTTTCTTAGTAGTTTGACTCTGCTGGAGTCCGCTCTGGATTACAGGTGAATTGACTTGTTATATATAATTTGATGTAAAAATCATAATTTCTGATAAACCAAATAGAGGCTTGGTTCTCATGTGTCCTGTGATTATAAATGTTAATATTACCCAACATAGAGGTTGTAGAGCTTCTACACACATTCCCTGCAAGCCAATTGAGAATGACAGAGGGGAGACTATCATCATATAGACACCTTCTAATTACAGAGAGGACCAGTAAGCCTTTATTGATGAGAAACTGAAATCCAGGAATCATGATGTGGAATTCAAACTTAATGATTACAACCAAATATACAGTCAAAAATAAATATGGCATAAGTCAGTTTGTATCCATAATCAAGATGATTTCACCCACACTTTTAAATTCTTAAGAGCAAAGATATTGGTTGAACTGTATTGATTCACTAATCAGAAATACATTGAAAAACAGTAAATTTACTTTAGATGAAGTGTCATAAATCTAGGTAGCCTTATATCCTAACCTAGTATAATAAAAATATCTCAATAGAAACTGTAGAACTCTTAATTGTTCAATGGATTTTAATTTTATTCTCAAAACTTTAATATTAATCCAGAATAATATACACAGTTACTAGTAAATTTTCTTTTTAATTGTTTCTTCATGCAATGAAAATTGCCTCAAATAAAACGAATTGACTAAACACTTGTTAAAAGCAACCCATATCATGCTCACTGTTTTTTTTGTTTGTTTGTTTTTTTGGTTTTTTGTTTGTTTGTTTGTTTGTTTTTGATTAGTAGAAAGTCTCCTTACTTAGAAGCCCATCTTTCATGTGTACTTTTTAATGAGAGTGAAAAAAGCTGTCTGGTAGTGCTAACACAAGAAAAGGCTGAAATAGACATGAACATATTGTCCACCTTGGTCCATAGCAGTGGACTTTCACTAGTGGGGTCCTTATGCTTAAAGACTAAAGATTTTCTAGGGGGCAGTGGGGTAGGGAGTAGCTGTCAGGTTTGCTGTATGTGCCAAATCTTGTAGTATAAATATTCCTAACATGGACAATGTCGACCATCCTGTGAAACAATACTAAGTAAACGTGGAGAAGTTCACCTCCATACACTTCAGTTCCCATGAACATTTCTCTGTGGAACAAACTCAGCTAGCATAAATAACTTCAAGATCAAAATTACTAATGAAATAATTGAAATTTTCACACATGTGCTTTTGCTTTTAGTTTAATCTACATACTGAAAATTCATACAATTTAACTTTTTATAAACATAATTCTTAATTGATTCTCTGGGAATTTCACATCACACATTCCAATCCTGCTCACCTCCCAGTCCCTCACATCTGCCCCTCTTGCCTGAAGCATGACTCCCCAAAGAACCCCCTAAAACATTAAATTAAAAATAAAACAACAACAACAAAACCCACCTTGCTCCTCTGTCTTTTCAACAGCTCTTCATTCATCCTAGTGGCATCAGGAGCTGGTGTGTGTCACGCAGTACACCTTTTTATCCAAGCAGCCCTACTGGCAAAATGTTCATTGAAATGAGTCATTGGTCTGGTTGAAGGTCTCTGGCACGACATTAACCAAACTCCTCTTGGTTCCTGCAGCTATCATTCTGCAGGACCAATCCCTTCACTCACTCCAGCACATTATAGATGGAGTAGCTGTTAGGGTGGGCCAATCCAAGGCCCAGGATGTAGGTCTGGGTGGTGACTGAGCTGGTCGTCCAGGCTACTGGGACGCCCACCTCAGGTGAAGGGTGATTTAACTTTTATTAGTAACTTCAATTACTGTCTCTTAAAATTCCACACTAAACTAGAAAAGGCCAGTAGAAGATGACTCTAGGAGATGATTATTACTGCCTATAGCTTTATCTATTTGCATTCTTTTGAATTCAGAACATCAAGGTTTTGAAGGTTTGTCAAGGGGCTCCAGTGCCTCAATCAGTAAGTGCACTGGTACTCATATGAAAAGCTCTGTGAAAAATAAAGTCTAAGGTTGGTTGATCAAAGTCACCTATTATTTCCTATCACTAACTCTTATCTTCCCATTATTTTAACAACTTGCTGAAGAAGAATTCAAACATATTCTAAGTTGCACTTTTGAAGTTGGGGCTGTGTTATTTGATAATTTATCTGTGTTATCTGTTAACTATTAAAAAAGAAGTACATAAAGTGAGAGAAAATCCTAAATGTAATTTTTGCATTCATCAAATATTCGACATTGCCTTACTGCACACAAGAACATCATTTCTTGATAGCCCGCTGAATGCATTTCCCTTCTGTTTGTCGTGGTGTCCTTGGGTGGGTTTACATATTATATCTACATAAGAATCTAAGTTTGCTGAAGATATTGCTTCAAAAATCTGCCTAATCTCATTTATTGAAAAAGAGAAACAACACTTTTTCTTAGCAACCCCTTATATGTAATGTGTGAAACACCAACATTTTATATATATGACTACTGCTAAGATATGTAAGTGTGGCTTTCACACCCACATTCTTGACTAGAATTTCTTTCCCTGAATACTTCCTTTTGTATTAACCCAAATGCTAAATATATATTAGACTTCTGTCTTAGTAACTCCAACACTGCTTCCAAAGCACCTGACTAATGGATATGAGAAAGTTTCTTCTTGATATTGGAAAACACAAATATAAAATTGTGAATATACTATTACAAGATAAAATTAGGCATACCAGAAAAGTCTTTTTAAAGTTTCATTTTTAATTAACAAAAATAATGTGTACTTATAGAGCACCATGTGACACTTTGATGGGTATATACATTATGGAATAAAAAAAATGAACTATTTAGAATGATTACCCAATTACATCAAATACTCATTATGTATGGAAAAGTTACCCTACTCTACAGATTTCAACAGTCTCCCAATACAGCCCAATGCCTTTTATAAATATCTTAACTATGCCTTGTGTTTGTGATTTTGAACATCCTGGCATGATTTTCTTAAAAACTTGAATTGTTCTCAGTGAGACACTGGGAATAGATTAGGTATGACTTTAGATATGAAACATAAAAAGACAAAAAAAGTGAAGAGTAATTTGGTAAAAGTTTATTAGAAGAGCTTGGCAAATGGTGAAGAATCATTTGAGACAAGATTAGCTAATTCACAGACTGGAAATGAAGCCAAGAAGGATTCAACAGTGGATTCTGCCATTTTCCATTTAGATGGCTTGGACTAACCCACCAACTGCCCCTATTTTAATGCCTGCATCTCAAAAACTAATGAGGAACCTAGAGAATGAATTCAATGGCTATTTTTGGCTCTAGGCACCATAATTTACAAATGATAGAATAATTATTTTTTAGAGCTAAAGATACAAAATTAATTTAAAATTAATTAATCTGTGCTATCTAAGCAGGAAATAATTTGCTTTTTTGATGTCAAGTGATATATTTAGATGTAGATAGATTGAAATTCTAATTTTTTGAAAAGAGAATAAATAAATATCTAGAATGAAAATAAATCTAGATACACTGAAGCTTAAATTATCGCTGTACAGATAGATGGATACATCATGATCTGGTCACAACTTGCAGTACAAATTCCTGGATCATTTAGCAGAAAAATTACTTCTTCTTGGTTACAAATAATGCTAAAAAATTTAACTATGACCTTCAGTAATACCTATTTGAAACCATTCTCTGTGTCTGCTTGCTTGTTCTTAAGAAGAAGGAATAGGAAAAACTTATGTTGTCATATAATTAAGCAAGACATATTGATGCAAAACACTAGGTAAGGAGGTCTTAAACTGTATTTGTTGATAACCCATTTCTTGCCTTACCTTTTAATGATGAATTTAATGAAGAAATGATAGTTATCTCTGGGCATATAAAACATTGTAATTTTTTAACATTGCATATATAAACAGAAATGTTTGTAAATTTTCAAAATTAATTCATAATCTACTCTTTTTCCAGTTCTATCATGACATTTTACTATTTTGTCTTTAATTACAAAAACAATCCATGTCTATTTAACATTGCAAATTTTGACAGTCAATGAAAAACATAAACTCATATATAACCACCACTGAACATAACTGTGAATGACATTTTGTTGGACATTATTTCAGTGATTTATGTTCTAACATCAACACCTTTTGTATATGCAATAGCAATAGTTATTGATACAAGTCTAATATAAAGATAGATCAAATAAAACCATGGTGCACTAAATATAAGTTTTGTGTCAAAGTTTCTGGAATTATAATAACCTTCCTGACTCTCCTCAAAAAAATTTGGTTTATTAATAAACTAGTTCCTACAATTAGCAGAAAATTTGCAATGGCAACAGCGATGCTTTATGATCCAGTTTTTAGTCACAGAATTGCATTGGCAAACATACTACATATCTTTGTTGCTACTTCTGTTTTTCTTGCTTAGAATAGTGCTCAGGAGAGCTGAATACTCTGAAAAATATTTGTCAATCAGAGAATACATATTGAATTAGAAAGAACTGAGTGTTTTCCAGTATATTTGGGTTTTCATAACATACTTGTACACTGATGTACACACTGTATCCTAAATAACTATCATTTAGTAGGGCCAATATGGAAATAAATTTATTAGGACTAACTTCTATAAGCAGAAATTACCTATTGAAAAAATTGCTGAGAAAAAAAACATTTTTATTAGTAGGATAATGTCAAGGTATAGCAAGTTTCAGAAATTTGTTTCCTGTATGTTTTGTTTGAATCTACCTTATCCCTAATACATCAAGGTAATTTTCCCTTTTAATTATAAATTAACTCTATTATTTTATTTATTCTTTGAAGTTTTAATGCATTCATTTAATTTATATTGAATAAATCTATTGTTCATAAACACTCCACCACTCAATTCCCTGTTTTTTCCAACTCTATCCTCTCTCAAGTCCATGTGTTCTTTCTTTAAACCCACTACATCCATTCGGTGCTCTCATTAGGTGCATGGGTTTAAGAACATCTAATGAAATAGGGGCCTCTCAAGGGTCACATTCCTAAAGAAAGCCAGCTTTCCTTCCCCTACATCCATAATGAGTCAGAAGTTCCTCAGCTAGAATGAGATTTCATGCCCACTTATCCCTTTCCATGCCAAGGTTTTATGTGCCTTGGTCTTATGAAGGTCCAGAAAACACTGTTTGCTGCCTCTGGCTCTTATAAACTTTCTACTTTCTCTTCTGAGATGATCTCTGAGCTTTTGGAGGAGGAATATGATATTTAAGACTGAGCATTCCATTCTCTTATTCTCTACATGTCAACCAGTTGTGAGTCTCTGTGTTAACTGCAAAAAAGTTTCTTTTGGAGGGAGCTGACAGATGCACTGATATACTGGTGTAATGAATTCAGAGTCAGTTTAATACTCTATTCATTTAGGGGATAGCATTGGTTGGTTCTCCCTGTAGCCTATGACATATAACAGATTATTTGCTCTGTTGACAGTGCTAGGCATGAATTCCATCTGGTGGAATTGGCCTTAAGTCCATTCAGAAAGTTGTTGATTGCTACCATAACATTTGCACCCCTATTGCACTAGTGGTCATTGTCTTGTCAGTCCATTTGCTTTCCAAGCATGCCAGGCTCACAGTTGAATAAGATCATGATCATCCCCTCCAGTAGCAAACATAGCTCTTGCCAGCACTACGAAAGCTAACTTGTAGAAGTGGCGCTTTCTAGACAGTACCAATTTGATTTCTTCAAGTTCAGCAACTCAAGTTCATGGTGTCTTCAGCAAAAGATTCTTACCATCAAGTTCTGGAGGGTAAATACAAATAATGTCAATAGCCTATAATGGTTGTGGGTATGAGAATCCACGAATCAACAACTTGAAAAGAGGTTGTCTAAATATGCCACTGGGCTTTTTATTCAAAGCCTATGGTGTTTGTGAGAAGCATTGATTTCACCCCCAACCCTTTATGAGATCACTCCAATTAAAGTTCTTTTATTCATAAAAAGTTTGTATTTATATTTATGCATAAGCATACAAAAGTATGATTACATACAGCTTTTCTTGAGGCGTTTAGTACTGTATATTTTCCCCATGTCTACTCTTCTAACCTACCCTCAAACTTCAACTCACTTAAGTCTTCCTCCTACATTATTTTCCTTTTTCCATTCACACCACCTGGATTCCAAGTCCCTCCCCTTGAGCATAACCCTCTCCATGGCCCTCTGCTAGTCCTGATAGAAAATTGCCTTTTAAAGAAAGACAAAAACAAAATCAAATGGTCACAAAGTTTTTGCATGATCAATAGGTTATTTGAACATATATGCTCTTAAAACTGGTTGCAAGTTATTATTATGTTTTTAGTCCTTATATAATTATACATCTTAAAATTGAATGAATTTGAGTAAACAGCAGAAAGCAAAATTTAAATAATAAACAATACCAATGTGAGGTTTTATTTGTGTTTTACTTTTTCGACAAGGTCTGCTTATGCAGTTTAGACTGGCCTAAGATTTAATACCCTCCTTTTTTGCCTCTCAAATGCTGGGACTACAGGAGTGTAAGTCATGTCAGCATTTTTAACATAAAACACAATGCATATGAAGAGTATAAACATGTAGCTGACTACTAGTGCATAACTTTGGGGTTGGACTGTAGTAAATGTCTTCTCTTTTTACTTTGCTTTTTTCTTAAATTAACTCTTGTTGAAATATCTATGGAGTAGACTTAACATAATAATCAAATTGAGAAATAAAATATCAATATAAACCCATGCACCTTCTTTTTTCCATTCCAGTTACTATTCCTGGGATCCTCCTTAAAAAAATCAGAGGGATGAGTTTGTGTGGAACATTTATACAGTTACATTGATCATGACTTCTCAACTACCACAATTTCCATTTCCATACATCCTTTTGTGATATTATGAGTACTTCTCTTTAAAGAGTTCTCTGTGATACTGGATTTTTAAATTATTTTTGTAAGTATAGGAATTCTTATTAATTTTTTAAATCAAAATACAACTACATTATTTCATCTCTTCCCTTTCATCCTAGTTCAGGTGTTATTTAAGCAGCCCACCTCTGGTTTTTTTTCTCACAAAAGTTTAGAAAATTATGAATTTGTACACATTTGTGTAAATCTGAGTTTCTTCTTATCTCCTGGTTAATTATACTAAATTTAGCATTTTGATTCAACAGTCTGTTCTTTATTAGAGACACTTCCTTGGTTGATCTTGACTTTGACAGCCAAGTCCATTCTGTACCTTACAAGCCTGCCTGAGGCTTCAAGTTGCTAGAGTGTCCCTAAGCTTCAAGTACACACTGATCCTTGGTTCCTCCTAGGCATTGAGCATTCCCTTGCTCTCTGTCCTTCCCTGAAAAACTCTGACATTTTATATTTGCTTTGTCTCATTTTTTTAATTGTTTAAAAATATAAAACTATATTATAGGTTCAATTTCAAAAATTGAAACCATTCAAATGTTTATCATCATCATAACACATAATCTTACAGGTTATAGAAACCCAATATGTAAAGGCTGCTTTATATCATGTTTTATCCTTTCTTAAAACTGTTTTTGAAAGGTTTAGTAGGGGCAATTTGAAAAGTAAGAAGAATATATGCGATATAAATCAGTATGATAGTCCCTTTACCACAAAATCAGGAATTGTGATATTACCACAGGCCAAAGCCTGTGGCCTCTTTATCATCCCAGCTCCCAATGACAGTCTTCAAAATATTATCTCTTTAGGTTTTATAGAATTTATTAAAAAGATACTACTATCCTATTCATTGAATAGTGAGTAAATGAAAGACAATGGAATAGCCAGGAGCCACACAGCGATTAGTGAAGCAAATGCAAGGCTCTCTCAGGAGTTTGGGCTCTTAACCTCATAGGTACTGCTTTTCCTGGACCACCACATGAGATATGAGAGCCTGATGTATCAGACTTCACCTTTGTGGGAGCAGCATTATGTCATTACATAGTTATATCAATAATAATTGGTATGCTGAGAGTTTTACTCTGGGCTGTAACCCTATAAGGCAAGAATACAGAAATGTCTTACTATTGTAATCCCCAAGTCCTCAAGCTCAACCTGTATCTAAAGAATGGATAAATGGATGAAGAGGAGCTCATTTTCTATGTGTTTGCTAATGTACACAAGTCCACTTAGCACTAATGAAAAATTAAAACTTTGCATTCCTTCTGCATTATACAAACATGCCATGTAAACCTAACTAATTTCATTTCTCCTCTTATTACTTACCCATAACTAGCATTGTCCTTGCTTCTACCTTTTAAATCCTTTTGTCTTTTATTTTCTCACTCAAGTCTTCCTACTTGCCTTTACTTGAATGAAAAATATTGTTAGTGTATGTTTGGGGAAGTGTTTCTCACCATGAATTAATACCCAGCCTTTCAGTCTTCTCTGGGAATATAATGGTACACATCCAGTGAAATTTGTCTCATTTTGATCTTACAAAGTAAATTAAGGCAAATCCATTAGACTAACCCTGAATATTTGCAAGGCATTCATAGCATGTCAGTTAGTTATATGTATAGGCTCTTCATCTATAAAGACACTGTATTCCTTGTTTCTGCAGTGGGTTTAAATATGGTACGTTCTCTACTTCTGTAAAACAACCCTTCATGCTCCATATTCTCAACTTATGTAAATTTTAAAGATAGTACAAAGTAATGTTCTCATGTAAGTTTTAAAATGGTTTTCAAAAGCAAATTAAACTCAATTCAGAAGGATATTTCAGAAGGCCAAATGAACTTGAGAAACATGAGGTACAGAAATAAATTAAGCATAATACATTAATTAACACAAAGCTGAACTCTGTCTTGGTTTTCACCCAGAAAGAAAGATAATTAAAAACAACACTATGAAGTATTTTTCATATGACCGGATTACTGAATGGGTGGGAAATTAATAATATAAAGGATATTTGAATATGAGGTTCTTAGGATCAACATAAAAGTAATAAAATGCTTATTTTCATGTTGCTATTCTGTATTTAACTCTCTAAATTGATCTTTTTTCTCAAACAACTGCTCAGAGTGCTTAATTACCACACCAGGGATGCATTAATATATGATGGTCTCAACTCAAGGAGTAGTTTATGCTTTAGTAATCTTGCTTCTTTGAATCATGACTGGCAAATACTTTAAATTAAAACAATATATCTCTATCTTTTACTGATTCACTATAATATATTTAATATGCACAAGAGTTCCACATACGCATGTAAGTCTTAAATAATGCAATATTAGTTGTTGAGCATTTCTTCAGGATGGCTAAAGATACAGATACATAATGCTATTTCTTACTACTCTGAAACAAGAGCAGTATAGCTATTCTGGAAAATGCCTGTTTGTCAATTCTTTTAGATTAATCTCCTTTACTCCCTTTACTATTTTTTTATTCTCTCATACATTATTTCCTGTCCACAGTTTCTCCTCCCCATATCTCCCAACCTCTCGCTCTACTTCCCCTGTGCCCCAGATCCAATCCACCCTCATTTCCCACTAATAAAAGAGCAGGTGTCCCAGAGATATCTGTAGTAGGTAGCTGTTCCACTCATAACATTGAAATACCTGCCCCTGGGGCATGGTTGCTAGGGACGCTTAAGATCTGGGATCCTCTCTTTGCCTCCTCATGGAATCAAAAGCTGAGCTCTAGGATGAAGACAGATACCCCAAAGTTGCAGGGGAATTTTGGGTGACTGTCCAGGCAGCCAGATGTCTCTGACATTCTAGATTTTTTGGAAGTTGCTTACAATGAACTTCCTGTTTACCTAGGTAATATTATATCCTTCTAGGTTCTTTGATGGAGTTGAAGACTAGATAGTTTTAATTATAGCTTTCCTTAGTCATGATAAAATATAAATTAGATATAAAACTTCATACTCACAAAACAAGCTATATGGTAGAATATTTTCTAATTTTGCCCAATATAAATAGACTAGATATTATAACTGTAATTCTTGCTTGATAACTGCTTTGTTATATATAATTTTACCATGTTAAAGTTAAAATCTTCCTTTTTGATTAGACAGAAAAGGGGAAGTGTTGTGAATATATGTTATTCCCATTGGTTAGTAAATAAAGCTGTTTTGGCCTATGGCAAGAAAACTCACAGCCAGGCAGGAAATTTAAGGAGAGATACAGAGAGAAGGGCAGGGTGGTGGAGATGCCAGTGGCCGCCCAAGGAGCAGCAAAATACCAGCAGACCAGTAATGCCACGGCTACATGGCAACTTATAATTTAATAGAAATGGGTTAAGTTATAAGAGCTAGCTAGCAAGAAGTCTGCCATAGGCCATACAGTTGGTAATTAGTATAAGCCTCTGAGTGATTATTTTATAAATGGCTACAGGCCAGGTGGGACTAGAGAAACTTCTGTTACAGATATCAACTGAACACAGCATAACAAATTATAAGACTAGGCACAAACCCTTATATCAAGGCTGGACAAGGCAACCCAGTAGGAGGAAAATGGTCCCAAGCACAGGCAAAAGAGTCAGACACATCTCCCATTGTTATGAGTCCTACAAGAAGACCAAGCTACACAACCATAATATATGAAGAGCACCTAGCTCAGACCCATACAAGATCCATGTTTGTCACTTTAGTCTCTGTGTGTCCTCTAAGCCCTGCTTAGTTGGTTCTGTGGGACATATTCTTTTGGTGTCCTTAACCCCTCCGGCTCCTACATTCATTTTTTCCTCTTTTCTGAAGGGTTTCTTCCTCCTTGTTTTGCCTAATATTTGGCTGTGTGTCTCTGCATCTATCCCTTCCATTGCTACGTGATGCCTCTCTGATGACGATTAGGCTAGTTGCCCATCTATGAGTATATAGGAATAGCAGGCTATCATTAGGATTCCTCTCTTTTCCCCATGTCATGTTTTGTTCTAACCCTGGGCCTCTAGATTGTCCTGCCTCTGGTTCCTGCCCATCTAAGCAGTGTCAGGAGTATGTGGGCTCCTTCTCATGGCAGGGGCCTCAAGTTGGAACAGGTATTGGTTGACCACTCCCACCAGTTCTACACCACCATTGTCCCAGCACATCTTGCAGACAGGACAGATTGTAGGTTGAAAGTTTGGTGGCTGGGTTGATGTCCCAGTACCACTGCTGAGAGCCTTGTCTAGTTGTAGAAAATGGACAGTTCAAGCTCTATATCCCCCATTACTAGGAAGCCCCACTAGGGTCACTCTCATAGATTCCAGGGAGTTTCCACTGCACTAGGTTTCTCCATTGCCCCCCAAATGCCCCCCAATTCCAATATTAACCCACTTGACTAAATTAAGATATTCTGCTTCCATCCTGTATTTTAGGATATATGTGCTGCATTGTTTCAATTTCCACATTTGAAAACCATTATTTAAAATTTTGTCTCAGCATGTATTAGCAGTTGTTAAAGTCCATGTTGAAATATAAAACTCCTAGATCAAATATTTTTCCAAAATCCAGATATCTGGTTGAAATTTTCATCAATTTTAGTGTTCATGTATAATCATTGTGTTCCTTCAGTCTCAAATCTACAGACATTTATCAGTCTATCATTTGGGTAAATGTGTAACATAAAAAAAAATCATCCCAATTTCCAAACCTATATAGTATCTACTTGGATAAAGTACTCCACACCAAAAATATCAGTGTTTTATCTGGGACCTTACAAGAATTAGTTCACTCAACCCAATCATATGTCTACACAATCTATTAATCACAAGTGATAAGGAATTTTCTTACTTTTGGTGTCTAAAGCTAAATATATACAAAGTTTCTGTGATAATTTTATACATAGTATAATATTGCCTATGGTGCCAAAATGCACAGGCTACCTGCCATTCCAGGTCATCTAAGTTTGAGGCTAATCACTATAGATTGTAAAATCTCCCCAACACGTGCAAAGTTAACATAAGGAAAATTTTATTATATATGGGAGATTGTTTTTGTTGATGAAAATTTTTCACCAATAATCTGTTCTCATGTGTGGTTGTATTTACAGATCAGATATTTTGTTACTTAGCAATATCCTTAACGGTTCAAACTCAAAATAGCTGAGTGTATTATAATGATGTAGCTATTGCTTATCAAGCTTGTCCAACAAGACATAACCTATCCAGGAGAATTTGAACATGTGTTCATTTACTGTCACAAAAGAAGAACTGCAAATCAAGATAGAGAAGAAAATTAAATTTCATTTGATTTAGGATACTATAATCTAATATTTTAGATACATACACACATATAGGTTTGAATATTCTAACTAGTAACAAATATGTTTCCCCATGTTTTCACCTATGTATGTACACACATATATGTTTGAGTATACTAACCAGTAACAAATAGGTTTCACCCATGTTTTCTCCTGTGTATCAAATTTCCAAAGACCATCTTTATATATTTTCTCATTTTATGCTTAAGATAACTTAAAAATCTTTGAGAAAAATATGTAGGATAACTTAAATAGATCCATCTAAAAGAAAATATTCCCCAACTAATAAAAGCATAGATAAGTATCAGGACAAATCAAGGTAAAACTATAAAGTAATAATGCTACATGCCCTCCAGAGTGGACAAGCTACTGACTGTTTCTGAGTATGTGAAACTTTGAAAACTTCCACAAAATACTCTTGTGGGCATGAATTTACAACAAATTGGACCATTGCTAGGGTCCAAACCAGTTAAACACATAGGTGTCTTTTCTTCCAACAATTCACCTGAAATATGTAATTTTTTGCCAAAAAAATGTTCAAGAACATTCACATGTGGAACATTCATAATGACCCTTGCATGAAGCCACACTTATGCTTGCAACAAGGAAATATGATAAAATACTGTAAAACATTGTGCAAGACTACGAATTTTTGAATTCTAACTCTGTGCAACAATATGGATGAATCTCACTGATATAAGAAGGAGGAAATAGACACAAAAGAATGCCCAGTGAAAGAGATCTGAAGTAGATTGTGAAGAATGCTTCTACAGTTTGCTAACATTCTTTTAAAATGAGGTGCTGGTAAAATGGATAAAACCTGAAAATTCTTGAGTTTATGCAACGGATTGTATTGACTCTTCTGTGAGACACATTTCAATATAGTTTTAATGTGATGACATTGACAAACAATATTAATGATGATAATTTATAATATTCAACTAAACATGTATTTTTTTTTTTTTTTTTGGTTTTTCGAGACAGGGTTTCTCTGTGTAGCTTTGCGCCTTTCCTGGAACTCACTTGGTAGCCCAGGCTGGCCTCGAACTCACAGAGATCCGCCTGGCTCTGCCTCCCGAGTGCTGGGATTAAAGGCGTGCACCACCACCGCCCGGCAAAACATGTATTTTTAAGATATATTCTTGTACTCCTATATATTATTCTATATGACTTGTCAAAATCCATTAGAAATGTGGATTTGTAACTGTTTTAAAATCTTATTTAAAGTTGGAAGACAACATTTTCTTGGAAAATGAAACAAATTGAGAAAATATTGATGTTAATGAACATGAGACATTCTGATTGGTAAATGCTCTTAACTGTTTACTAATCAGCTGTTTAAATCCTATAAATATTTGTTATGAAATTTATTGTGCTACATGGATTATGGTTGTGTGTGTGTGCGCGTGTGTGCGCGCGCGCGCGCACGTAAGAGAGAGGGGGCAAGGAGAGAGAGAGGAAAAAAGGGAGGGTCATATGTATGTTTATAGGTGTGCATGTGTGCAAACAGCTACACATGACATGTAAATGGAGGACAGTGGCTGACATGGGCTATCTTTCTGAGTCCTCCTCCATCTTATTATTTGAAATCGGAGCATTTCTCAGTGAATTTGGAATACACTGATTTGGCTAGAACAATTGGACAGTTAGTACTACCTATGATTACCACTGAACACTCAAAGGCAAAGAATTTCCAAATAGAAAAAAAAATAATTGCAAATGTCCAGAAATGTGAATTACTTTGAGTATTTAAGGACCGAATAATAACTACTGTAATTAATTGTAGAAATTGAGAAGATAATTAGAAGTGAATGTTTAGAGGTAGGGGCAAAGATAATAAAGCACATAGTCATGGTAAAAATATTCATATATTTTAACAAATGAAGTATAGAGTAAGTAGGGTTTTATGAATAAGTCTGATATGGTATCATTTACAATTCTGAAATGTTAACCTGGTAATGTTTGGTAAATAGATTAGAGGATGGTGGAACTAAAGTAGACTAAGAAAAATGATTCTATCTGCCACCCATTCAGGGATATAGTAAAACTTGTATTGGAGTTGAAGGAGAGACAGTTAAGAGAAGGGCTAGAAAGGAATGTTGGTACCTTGGTTGAGGTTTACCTGATAGATTAACTAACAAGAGATATATGCTGTTTCCAAGGATAACATTGACTGCAATGGGGGTTGTTTATTATTAAAAAAAATAATAAAATTTATTAAAGAGGTAGATGCACAGGCTGAAAGTCTAGAAAACGCTACAATAAAGACAAAATTTGAATCATTTAAGTTTTGTGCTGCTTTAAGCTGTTGAATAGAGAAGATACTGTCTAAATGAGAAATGCTATAGAAAGGGAAAATAAGACCAAGGAGCAGAAGCAGGTCAGCAATTATTGATATGGTTATGAGGGAAAAAAATCCACCTAAAGGGAATACCTTAAAAGTAAGTTTTTTCTAAAGATAAAATGATCACATGACCATAGTCAGTCAATTTTTCTAATTTCTCTGCCACTTTTAGTAACTATGGTATAACAGAGAATGGGGTTATAACTGTGCTGATGGCTTCACATTAGCAGACAAGGAGTAATTAGTTCCAATGTTTGCTCAGAAATTATTATTCTAGTAAATAAAGGAACTGAGGACAGATTTAAAAAAGTCACTCTCAGAAGCAGGCCTATGGATAGGGAGATTTACTCTGCTCAGAGAGTGATCAGACTAGTTGTACCAGAAAATAGTTGAAAGGGGCTCTTTGAAGGTCATCAAAGCTCAAATGTACAGGAAAGGCAGCACTGGGAGTAATGACAAAATTCAAGGTGTGGTTCTCTACATGAACAATGTTGTCAAGGTATAATTTCATGGAGTAATTGAGAAACCATAAAATTCAATTAGAATGTCAAGACGCAAAGCAAGCACCGAGGAACAAGGTAGGTGAAATGATTGCTGTTTAAAGAGTAGAACTGAGAGACTTAGATCTGCACCTAAGAGAAAAAAAAAAAAAAAAAACCTCTCCAAGTTTCAAGAGCAAGTCAGAAGTTAGATGTTGACGTCACCAGTGAATCTTTACTTACATCGGTTTACTTTACTTACAATAAAGTAAACAAGGGATCTTGATCTGGAGGTAAGCAGTAGACAGGATGGAGGTTAGGTAAAGAATGATAAAATTTGATGATGTGCTTTAACGATATTAACTGTTTGAAAGATGAGGGTGGATAGACAAGAAGGAACAGAAGTGACCAAAGAGGACACCTATTGGCACCTCCAAGAGCTAAGTAAAATGCAGTGTTGGGTAAAGGGAGAAAAGCAATAAGAGGAAGAAGTAGAGGAGGAGAAAGGGTGAGGAGCAGGAGGAAGAACAATGAGAACAGGAGGAAGGGAGGGGAAAGAACAGGAGGGGAAAGAAGAACAGAAGGAAGGGGAAGAACAGAAGGAGGGAGAAGATAAAAACTACATGGAGTGACGTAATGTCACAAATGCTCATTACAAGTGAGGGGATAAGAAGACAGAGTGCGTGAGGAAATACAGATGTGTCTTTTGAGGCTAATGAGTACTCTCTAAAGTATTGTCGAATGATCTGGAAAGGCAATGTGGGGAGTGGTGGGGGACAAAACACTGCATGTTTTATCTTAATTGATTTAAAATAAAGGGAACACATCAAAGATGAGATCCAAGTATCCAACATGTTACTACTGGTATTCAGTTTGCCTGTAATAAAAATGAGAATATTTTGATCTTTATCTTCAATAAGAACGATGCTAAAGGAATAAAAGGAAATTTAGCAAGATTTATAGGACCTACAATTTATCTCAAGACTATTAAAAATGAATTATGGTCTACCAGAATTTATGATAGTCAATGAGTAATGCAAGATATTGGAACACATATGAAATTGTGCTTCAAACCCAAAGGATTTTTTCAGTGTTTTCATAATTTTTTCCAAGAAATAGATAATATCGAAATATACTTTCAAAAGAAATCATGGGAAATAACATTGTTAGTTGAGTGTGGTTCCAAAAGAAAGTGGGGAAGAGGAGGAGGATTTGGTGGGCAATGTTTTACTTTTGATCCATAGTGAAATACTCAAAATATCTAACATACAAGTCTGACCTGGCCATAATCTTACAAATAGGTTGGTAAGCCAATAAGTTAGAAGACCATTTAGTGAAATTAAGAATTAAGATTCTGGCCGGGCAGTGGTGACACATGCCTTTAATCCCAGCACTTGGGAGGCAGAGGCAGGCAGATCTCTGTGAGTTCGAGGCCAGCCTGGTCTACAAAGCAAGTTCCATGAAAGGCCCAAAGCTGCACAGAGAAACCCTGTCTCAAAAAACCAATAATAATAATAATAATAATAATAATAATAATAATAATAAATACTCTAATATATATTAGTTTCATTATTTAGCAACTGGTATAAATACTGTATAGCAGATGAAAATATTGGCCATTATATCTCACACTTTATACCTACAGATGCTATATGCTGTATTTTTAACAACTAGTAAGGTTTCTTTCGTATGCTTCTTTACCTGAAGGCTGTGCTAGTCAGTTGTTTTCTCTGCTTCTTACTCAATGAGTATGATGAGGCAGTAGAATACAATGGGAACAGGCATTACTTAAAATTTAGGTGTGGTTTTCATTAGAATTCCATGGCAAAGACATTGTGTAGCACAGACAAAAGCATTCAACTTCTTGATAATTCAATTTTGTCCACTATGAGTGGGGTTTATAGTCTTATGAAAATGCCATTGAAGGACATCAGCACATCTGGTCCATCGCTGTGATCTGATCAGTGATAACTACTGCTCCCATTTAGGAAAACAGGAAGGCCATTGCTAAAATAATTATCCGTTGCTTAGGTGTAGGAAGCAAGTGAAGTCCTGAGTGAATGTTTGTTGTTGACAAGGGCAAGATTATTTCAAGGACCCAAATGCCTCAGCCCCACGGGAAATGGCAAAGCCTTTCCAGGCTGCAATCAGGGATATGCCAAAGCCTTTCCTCCTGCCCTACGAGAGATGTTGATAGTGTGCACAGAAAATGTCCACTGTAGCTTTCTCTCACCAGATATTTATGGCCTGAAAATTTTCTCCTAGTGCTCCTGCCAAAATTAGCTAAACCTTACGCCTTGATTTAGCTATATATTTTAAACATTGCCTCTTTGCTCACTTTTATGCAATAAAACTGCATTAACTTCCTGTTTAATTGTCTATTATATATATATATATATATATATATATATATTATTGCATATAAAGAAACTGAGCTTCTGGAGTGATATAGTTTCTCAATCAGAGGTCACAGTCTACCTTACCTACCTTTTCTGTGCCCGTGTGTCTGTCCTTCCTTCATTCCCTCAGGTTCTAAAACCTAAGTCATGTACTGGCAGGGTTAGGTCTGTAATGTACAAACGTTTATAAAAATTGTAAATGTAATAGCTTATGCATGCACTTATGAACTCTTCTTGCAGGAAGGATTTATTAGCTACATGTTGCTGCGACAAAATACCTCACAAAAGCAACTTGAAAGGCCAGATGGTAGTGGTACATGCCTTTAATTCTAGCACTTGGGAGGCAGAGGCAGGCAGATCTCTGAGTTCAAGGCGAGATTAGTATAAATAGTGAGTTCCAGGACAGTCAAGACTACATAGAGAAACCCTGTCTTTAAAACACAAAAACAAAAAATGAATTTGAGAATGATGGGATTTTTTTGACTTACAATTATAAATTGAACAATCAATTATAATCAGGGAGACTGCATTGTAGCAGAAGGCAGATGGTCCCTGTATTCAAGTAGGAAGCAGCAAGCAGTGATTACTTGTATTCTGCTTGCTTTTTCCATTTATGCAGTAGGACTTTAGTCCTTGGGATAGTACCATCAACATTTAGAGTGGGTCTTCCAACCTCAATTAAGCCAATATAGACAAGTTTCTCATATCCAAGCCCAGAGATTCTCTGCTATGGAAAGTCTGAATATCATCAAGTTGACAATCAGTAGTAACTCTCCCAGGGATGCAAATAATTTCAAAGATCCTTAAAGCGTTTTGTCTCTAAAACAGGAAGACAAAATTAATGAAGAAAAGTTGGTGGAAGGAAAATTAATAATGAAAAAGCAAAAGGAACCAACAGTTTGGAGCAAGAGAAGCAACCACAGGATACTTATAACATTAAGCAGCTAAATCAATATGGAGAATTAATGGACAAAGAACTGAATATGAACATTAAATAATGTTAATGAAAATAAGCAGATGATTTTAAAACAATTTGCTACTAGGTAAAAAATATTATGAATGTTTGTAAAATTCTAAAATAGGGTAGTGATTCCTACTAAGTCCAAGAAAGGCTCATATAATTTGATTTGGTTTTCTATTTCTTTGATACTCAAAACCATGTACATACTAAGTTTAGCTTACTGTGTGTTTTCTGGTATATGTATCTTTGTCATGTGCTGAGGTAACTACCATCCCATCATTGTTGCAGCTTCTCACAGACTGATCCTTCTCACTCTCTATAACTTTCAACAGCATCGGTTGGCATGCCTTCCTGTAAAGTGCAGATGCTCAGAGATGTGTTTTAGTTTCTGTTCCCTCTCATGGATGGTCATGTGATTCTCTTGAGCATTTTTAGAGTGGACAAAGAGTTAATAATAATTCTCAGGAAGATCAAACTAATTAGCTCTCTATTGAAGAAAAATGTAATGATAATCAAAATTATACATTACCGAGAGTGGAAGGTGAATGAAAGACATCCAACTTGAATGTATTAATAGCTAAGAATTCATCAAGACATTTTATCTAAGCTTATTGTAGGATAATACTAAATTTGAAAAGAAAAGAAATTGTGATGAAATGATAGCCTGGTTATTCTCCATGTTCTTTTTTTTTTTTTTTTTTTTTTTTCTCAAACAGGTAAATGGAATTAGGTTAATCATGAACTAAATATCAGAGGACATGATTTCTGAAAATGTATATTCTACCCACATCTGTTGTATCTTTGTTAACCACAAAACTTGTAGGAATAATAATTTACTTTCATAATTATTCATATGCTAAATTTACAGATGTGAAACTGTTAACTCCAGGGCTACAATACAGACAACCACAGCAGCTAACTACCAAGTAGCTGCCTTGTGTTAGCACCATCCATACACAGTCTTCACTCCCCAGAGACACCATGCAAGAAAGCTGTGTTGTTTTATTCCCACTTAGAAATGCAATCATGGCCAAAACAACTCAAAGGCCATCTCACTATAAATAGACATCATCAGAGTAAGATGAAGTCATGCCTTTGACTTCAAATTTAATGTTTTCATACTTTGTCATATATATTAATTTACTAAGTCCCAGGACAAACATTTTTTATCACATGCTGAATATTTATATTACAAAATTTGCATATACAGTCATGGTTGGAAAATAAAAAGCCATCATTCTCATTTCGATGGTTTTAGAGACGCTTAGAAACTAACTCAAGCATGCAAACAAAGCACACAAAACAAAGAGTAGAGATTAGAACTTAATGAGAGAAAAACTAAAGGTGTTCAGAAAATGCCTCCTAACACAGCAGCTATGTCAAAGAGCATCAGGTGAAAGCTCCGAGTGAAGAAGACATCAGTTGGTTGACTCCAGATGAGCACAATAATCATACTTTCACACAAGATGAAAATGTGCTTTTATTGCTGAGCACTGTGACACATACCTTAAATCTCAGCACTTGAAAGGCAGAGGGAGGTAGATCCTTAGGGGATCCGGTATAGTCTGCTCTCCATAGAGAGCAGGCTACTTAGAGAGTCCATGTTAAAAACAACAACAAGAAAATAAGTTTCTCTACATAAAATGATAATATATTTAACTGAATAGGATACTGAGTGTATAGTGTCACTTTTTCTTTTCCTGGAAAGAAACTTAATTGAAACTGAAAAAGCAAAATATATCAATCATTCATAAAAGTACATAAAGAGGATAAAAGAGATGACATTTACTGATGCAAATTTCCTTACTAAATATTTTACATAGAAAGTCAAACTTTATGTAATCTCTTTATTTAAATTATATAAAATAACATACAATAATAGTATGGAAGTTCCTTTCTTCCAGAACCAAAACCACTTAGCCCCAGGACTCATCATAACATCTGCAGACCCTGAAAGAGAGAACACTGTTGCGAGCTGGGAACATCTGTCAGTGTCATTGCATAGTTCCTGCTTCTCATTTCCTTTCTAAATCTGGAGTATCTCTTCTCGGGCTTACGTGATCTTTATCTCATGAAATTTATGAGATTTTCATTACCGGAAATAACTTTTTACTGAATCTTTTCAGATCTATTATAATTCACAGAACCCTGTGCCTAACACAGAAATTTAACCTTCAAGAAAATAACGATTAGCACTCATAGCTTATCAACAAATTTGTGATTTAGATGACTGTAGACTGTTTGTTATAAATAATGACAATTTGTGATGGTAAATTACATAATATCAGAAAAACATTCCCATTCATATTTATTCCTTTACTGTATGCTATTGAAGATGTTGTACCCCAATAGCCAGTTCACATTTGTGATGTCTTGTATAAGCTATGGGCTTGCTATTTTCTTCTCTTTACACTGACTTTCCCACATTAGCTAGTTCTTACTTTTAAGAGAAAATACCAACATTTGGTGAATTTTGTAAATAAGGAAAATTATGTGGTTTTTTTTCTTTGTAAATAGGTAAATACATAGACTTTCCATTGATAGAGCACTTGTGTGTTCACTGTTGCAGGCAGGAGACAATGGCTCCTAGAACACTAGAGTTCTATATTTCATCTACTGAGAATATAGCATTGCCACAGAAAACAACATTTTTCAAAGCATGTTGAAAGGTATTTTAGTTTGTGATAGTTTCTTTTTTAACATACTAATAGATTAATCTTAATAAATCAGCCATTTCCCCAGTACTGAGAATCAAACCCAGGGCCTCTTTCATACCACTCAATTGTTCTACCACTGTCCTATATCTTTAGCCATCTTCTATGTTTCAATTTGAGACAGAATTGTGTGAAGTTAGCCAGGCTTCCATTGATCTCACTCTGTTACCCAGGTTGGCCTTGACTTTGAAATCATCTTGCCTCTGCTTCCTAAGTAACTTTATTATAGGACTGCACTACCCTGTGCAGAAAAAAAAAATATTACACAGTTATGATCTGATGAGTTTCTTGTCAAACAGTGTGTTTGATCATTACACAGGACTTTCTGTTGATAGTCATTAGGATGCACGCAGTAAAAGGAAGGAGAGTGTGATCTCCTGGTGTTTAATAAAGTCTTTTTATTAATCTCACCCCAAAATAAACATGTGCTATATGCATTTGCGACCATGCTCTCTGTGGTGCCTTCCTGAAATCCATACTGCAATGTTTCATCGTGTTTGTATTTTCTTTTTTTGCCAGTTGTAGAAAAAAAACTGGAAAAAAAAAGTTGTTCTTTTTTTTTTTTTTTGGTGGGTAGATTTCTGACAGGTAGAAAATCAGTTAAAAAGGTTGAAATTACAGGTGATCAGGTAGATCAAATGAAAGTTCATCCAACAGCAGCCAAATAGACCTTTTTCTGAAGTTGATATGGGATATCCCATATAACAAATGACACCGGAGGCTTCAAAATAAAGCTTAGGAAGTTTAAATAATTAGAATTAGACTATTAAGTTATCATCTAGCAATGGAATTAGTCTATAAAACAGAAAATGAGATAAAATCCCAAATGTTTGAAATATTCTACAAGAATGAAAATTAAGCAATGTGTCTCTAATATGTGCATAAGTTAAACAAAATCAAGAAAAATTAAACAATTCTTGAACCTAAATGAAAATGGAGGCAGAGCTTTTCAAAGCTTGTTGAGTGCAGACAAAGCAAGCTTAGAACAGCTGTGCTGCTTGGATCCATATGTTAGAAACAATGCACTATCTGAAGTTAATTACTAGCTAACCTCTAACAAAACTAGAAAGATCACAAGAGAGTCAAATAATCAGTGAACTGAAAGTATAGGAAAACTGTGGGGAAGCCCTATAAAAGTCAAAGACAATTTTATTGATAGTATGAATGAAATTGGTAAGACCCTGGTCAGACAAACTACATGCAAAGGAAAGACACAAATTGTGAGTATCAAAAATGAGAGGAAAGATATCACTTCAGATCCTTGAGGAATCAATTAGAAAAGTGAAGTTTATTAAGAACATTTCTACCTCCATGAGTTTGGTAAACTATGAGAAATTTCTTAGTGAATCCAAGGTACAAAATCTCATAAAGTGAGCAATATCTGTACATTTATATGTTTTTAATTAAAAATTATTTTAAAATTATATTTAGTATTCATGCATGTAAATATCGATGGGCACATGAGTGATACAGCTCACATTCAGAAGTTGACTCTCTCTTACTATAGGTTCTACAAATCAAAACTTGGGTTTCCAGGTTTATGTGGCAAATGCTACATCCCCTGAGATATATTTCTGGCCAGATACTTATTTTTTAAGTAACCAGAAGTTAATGACCTTCCCAATAGAAAAGTACTGAACTAGTTCTAATAAAATTCTAAAGAAAGTAAAAGTCCTAAATTCTCTTTTAGAAAACTGAAGCATAAATACTTTTTATTGGGTGAAAATAACAGTCCTAAATGCAATCAAAGACAATATATTATGAAAAATTATGAATATGCTTATAAACATAAATTCAAAATTCCTCCAAAATATTTTAAACCAGAACATATTGGAGGGGCTTCAGAAATGGCTTTAGTATGTCAAGTGTTTGTCACGCAAGCGTGAGGACCTGAGTTGGGATTCACTGCAACCACATACAGCCATATGTTGTAGGTTAATATCTGTAAACCATGACTGTGGAGACAGACAGGGTGATCCTGTGGCCTTGGGCAACTAATTTAGCTGAACAGCTAGCTATATACAGATTCAGTGAGAGAGCCTGCCTCAAAAAAAATGAAAAGGAGAGATAATTTTGTGGGCACATCATTTGACAATATAAGGACTTGAATTTGGATCCTGAAAACCCATGTAAAGCCAGACACTGCCATGCTCCTGTGATCCCAGGAGGCCTACAGTTACATGGAAGATCTGTTCAGGAGCATTTCAAGAAGCTGCAAACCAGAAAGGCCATCATATGCAATGCCCAAGTACAAAAGACTATGTCTCAAACAGGATGGAAGCTGAAGACCTATACCAGAGGTCTATATTCTCACACATGAATACACAAGTACATACCACACGTGGGGCAATCGTTTACCACTACCCAGTGAAGCAAATGAGGTCTATTATAAATATGCAAGGCAAGTTTGATGCTTAAAATTCAGTTCATGTAATCAATCACATTGCAGAATAAAGAAAATGAGTGTTGATGGTTATAAAGACAGCTTTGTAAAAATCTAAATTCATTAAAAATTCTCATCAAAAAGGAATAGAGAAGGAGAACTTCAACTGAATAATGATCATCTACAAAACATCTTCAGCTAACATCATCCTTAATTGTGCAGAATTAGTAACTATCCCCTGAGATCAGGATTTCTGTTTTTACCATTTCCTTTCCAAAATTATACTGGAAATCTTCATCAAAAACAAGATAATAAAAGGAAATTAAAGCTACACAAAATGAGAAGGAAGGAATAAAGCTTTTTTGTTATAAAATGACATGACTATATTGAAGAGACTAAAGACAGAGGAAAAAATCCAGAAATAAGTGAGTGGAGCAAAGTTCCATTTTCAGTGTTTTAGACATACTTATTAATTATTCATTGTATGTACAAGTGCCTTGCGTGTTTATATTTATCACATATATACAGACACCCACTGGTGGCAGAAGAGGATGTCAATTTCTTGGAACTAGAATTACAACCAGTTGTGAGATGCCTGACATTGAGTGCTGATCTCAGGTCCTCTACAAGAGCAACAAGTGCTCTTAAACACTGAACCATCTCTCTTTTAAACAATAGCAAAGGTTTAAAATACAAGATTACTTTACTTTTCTATATACCATCGTTGAACAAATATAATTTGAAATTTGAAATAGAATTTTTTTTCTACATTAGCACCACAAAATAACATAATTCAATATGAATCTACCAAAATGTGTAGAAGATATATGTGAAAGAAATCTTGACAACTGATGATAGGAGACAATGAGTTGGAATAGAGCTAAGCAGCAGAGTGGTTGCCTTGCATGTGTAAGGATGTATATCCAGTTCTGAGCACTACAAAGCAGAGATGGAAATAAACAAAGAACTAAATAGAGATTGCCACATGTTCATAGGAAGGGTTTTTTTAAAAACCGGATCTGTAGAAAAATACAATTTCCAATCAAAATTCTATCCCATTAATCTGAAGAGATCAATGAAATGATTTTAAGATTTACTTGGTGGACAAAGGCCAAAGAAGAGCTAGCACAATATTGAAGAAGATTAATATGAAATTTCAGTGACTGAGACAGCATGAACAGTAATGTAATAAATGTGTCAGTGGGACAGAATAGAGCCTGGAACTGAGCATACACTAATATTGCCAACTAATCTTTGACAAAAGACAAGTGTGAGTGCAATGAAAAGATAGGGTTATCAACATATGCCACCACAACAACTGGACTTTGGACCTCCTGAATGGAACCTAAACATAGGTCTTTTACACTACATGATGATGACTCAAAATGGCTCCAAGGCCTAAGCGTATCATGTGAAACATTATCCTAGCATTCTTAGGGAAGGATGATCTGGTGTAATGGTAAGTATTCTTCTTCTCTCTTAAAAAATAGAGTAGAAACGTTTTTTATAACTACTTGTGCAGTTTTCCATTTGGGGAGGTCAATAATTACTAATTATTTAAAAACTAAATATCTGGCCAGCAAAATTTCTCAGTGTGTATAACAAGTTGAGGCACAAACCTGACAACCTGAGTTCGGCTGCTGGATCCCACTGTAGGAGAGAACCTACTCCTGAATGCTGCCGTTTCCCCTGGAAAGCTGTATTTTACCAGTAGAAGATGCAATATTAAGCTATTAGAAGGCAGAGTCGTTGGGGGTTTATTCAGCACTGAGGGTGGAATCGTCATGAGTGCATCTGTGAGAGTACCCTGAGATAACTGATGCTCCTGCCATGTGAGTGCACAGTGAAGATTTGTTTGGCTGTAAACTAGGAAGCAGGATCTTGCCAGTCACCTAGCCGGACAGCATCTTATTTACGATTCTTTGGCCTCCTAGCTCCTGGAAATAAGTACCTATTCTTCAAAGGTTACCCAAACTAACTTATTCTCCTACAGCAGCTGGGACAAAAAGCTAAGACATTTGGGTATAATAGTGACTTTTAAAAACTTCATCATAATCATAACCTGTAAAATAATTTCTAAAGTGGATTTGATTTAAAATTAAAATCTGTCCTGTCAAAGATACTATAAACAGGATCAGAAGACAAGTCACGCATTGAAGAATATTTTCAAATTACACATCTGTTTAAAGACTATATTAATGCAGAGTGAGTTCCAGGAAAGCCACAAAGCTACACAGAGAAACCCTGTTTCGAAAAACCAAAAAAAAAAATGACTATAATAAAAAAAATTACAAAGAAATATAAAAATCAATAATACAAATCATTTGGCTTTTTTAAATTAGACAAAGAATTGAAACATATCAATCAAAATATCATATAGAGATATCAAATACTCACTTGAGAAATACTCTACATATTATGGCTTTAGAGCATTATAAAGTAAACCAGAGGTGAAATAAAATAGCCTATCCATTAGAATGGTAAAAATTTCATACCTATTAGAATGGTAAAATAAAGTTTGGAGAGACTATGAAGTATGAAGATTCATATACAGTTAGTGGGAATGGAATGTGGTATAGATATTTTGGAAGAGTTTAGCCTTTTATTACAACAGTAGATACTCCTACCCTTGATCCTGCAAATATACTCCTTGGTATTAACGCAGTGAGTTGAAAAATTATGTCCACTCAAAATCCACATGATTATGTTTATAGCAACTTTACCTAAAAGTTGTGCTAAAACTTGGAGCTAGTCAGCAGGTCTTGCAGATTCTAAATGTGTAAAGTGTACACTATGTAAATCTACACACCATTGCTTTATTCTCTACTAAAAGTAAATACCGGGCTGGGCGGTGGTGGTGCAGGGCTGGGCAGTGGTGGCGCATGCCTTTAATCCCAGCACTCGGGAGGCAGAGGCAGGCAGATCTCTGTGAGTTGGAGGCCAGCCTGGTCTCCAAAGAGAGTTCCAGGAAAGGCGCAAAGCTACACAGAGAAACCCTGTCTTGAAAAACCAAAAATAAATAAATAAATAAATAAATGAATGAATAAATGAATAAATAAATAAATAAATAAATAAATAAATACCTACCCTATCATGGAAATCATGGAGGTAACGCAATGCATGTTACTTAGTGAAAAGTCCACTCTAAAGAGGCTACATATTGCATAATCCAAACACATGGCAATACAGAATAGAAGAAAC
Source organism: Peromyscus leucopus (assembly GCF_004664715.2). Classification (NCBI taxonomy): domain Eukaryota; kingdom Metazoa; phylum Chordata; class Mammalia; order Rodentia; family Cricetidae; genus Peromyscus; species Peromyscus leucopus. The sequence continues at coordinate 40,032,005 of NC_051066.1, read as the reverse complement.
TATTAGGTAAAAACATCAGTGGCTTCAAGAGAAGGGAGAGATACTCAACGGTGAAAACTGTAGTCAGATGTTTCTTGGGTCCCTCCAAGCCCTGGCAGTCCCATGGCCTACTTATAGAATAATCACTCAGAAACTTATTTTAATTATAACTGCTCAGTTATTAGCTCAGGTTTATTACTGACTAGCTCTTACACTTAAATTAACGCATAGTTCTTATTTATGTTTAGCCATGTGGCTTGGTACCTTTTCTCAGTTCTACCTTGTCATCTTGCTTCCATGTGTCTGGCTGGCAACTCCTCCTCAGCCTTCCTCTTCCCAGAATTCTCCTCATCTGCTTGCCCCACCTATACTTCCTGCCTGGCTACTGGCCAATCAGTGTTCTATTAAACCAGTGTACAAAAGCACTGTTCCACAGCATTTCCCTTTTCTGTCTAATCAAAAAGGAAGGTTTTAACTTTAACATAGTAAAATTATATATAACAGAATAGTTATCAAGTAAAAATTACAGTTACAATATCTAGTCTATTTATATTTGACAAAATTAAAGAAGATATTCTATCCTATACTCGTGAGTCTAAAGTTTCATATCTAATTTATCTTTTATCATAACTAAAGAAAATTGTAATTAAAATTATAACTATCTAATCTTCAACTACATCAAAGACCTCAGAAGGATATAATAATATTTATAACTGCTTTGCTATTAGCTCAGGCTTATTACTTAATATAACCCATAATTCTTATCTATGTTTAGCCACATGGCTAGTTACCTTTTCTCAGTTTTGCCTTGACAACTTGCTTCTTCTGTGTTCGGCTGGTGACTCCTGACTCAGCCCTTCCTCTTCCCAGTATTCTCCTCGTCTGCTTACCCCAACTATTCTTCCTGCCTGGCTACTGGCCAATCAGCATTTTATTAAACCAGTGTACAAAAGCATTATCCCAAAGCAAAAGACAGCATATCTAAAGCAAGCCTTCTCGGTAATTCAGTAATAATGGATGAAAGCCATTGTCAAAGTCCCTGAATGTAAAACACTAAAATCCAAATCTGATTTAAACCAGGCACTGTGGAGGTCAATGCTATGTTAGTACAGCTTCATTAATTCACTTAGACACAGAATTTTTATGTATATGAGAAAGATTATGCGCTGCTTAACTTGTATTTGCCTGAAACAACTCCAATTAATAAAACATACTAAAATTGAATTTTGTATAAGGACTCCATGTTCTAGCAACTGCAAGAGCTGCATGGAACCTTTGAAAATACATGTTCTCCAAACTGCCATGGACCTCCCACCTCACTCTTCTTCTCTGTTGTCACTTTACACTGTAGCCCTTGAGCTCAATTAGCTGATCCCCATTTTCAGTATTTCCTATTCAATATAGCTAAACAAAACACTGCAGCTTCCTTTGGCTTTCTCTGCCCTTCTGTTGATGCTCCACCATATGCATATCACACCCTTCATTGCTTATGCAAAACAATTGCTTATGAGTTTCCGACCATATCATCAAACAAGCTGTTGAAAATGTTGCATCTGACTAACAGGTTCTGGACCCATCCTTAATAAAATCATAGAGAAAGATGATTTATGGCTTTCCTATTTCCTTCAGATAAAGTACAGCAAAGTCATGCCTTTCTTACTTTTAACATATGCCCTCTGCACTTCCTTTGATGCTCTTTATTCTCACAAAAAAATGGTAGCTGGGAATGCAAGAAGAAATCAAACAGGAAGACTACTAGAGAACTAAATTCAAGGGACATATCTCTGTAACATCATTCCTCATATATATGACAACTTTATGTTCTGTATAGATTATTTTATTCTTTTATCTTTTTTAGATTTTTAAATTAAATTTATTCATTTATTTTATATCCAGATCCAGACCACACTTTCCCCTTCCTCCACTCCTCCCATTCCCTTCCTCCACCTTCCCTGTGCCCCCACCTGAACCCACTTCTCCTGTTTCTGTTCAGAAAGGGGGTAGGCCTCCCATGGGTGTCAACAAAGCATGATATATCAAGCTGAGGTAGGACTAAGCTCCTCACCTTATATTAAGGCTTGATAAGTAAACCTAGTGTGAGGAATAGGTTCCCAAAAGCCTGCCAAAGCCTCAGGGACAGGTCTCAGTCCCACTGCTAGGAGTCCCATGAGAAGACCAAGCTATAAAACTGCCACACATATGTTGAGAGCCTAGGCTGGTCCCATATGGGCTCCTTATCTGCCAGTCCCATGTCTGTGAGCTCCTATGGACCCAGATTAGTTGTCTCTGTGGGTTCACTTTTGATGACCTTGATCCCCCTGGCTTGTACAATCCTTCCCCCGCTCTCTTCAACAGGATTCCCAGAGCTTGGCTGTGGATCTTTGCCCCTGTTTCCATCAATTATTTGAGGAAGGCTCTCTGATGACAATTAGGGTAGTCACCAATCTGATTACAGAAGATGGCCAGTTCAGGTACCTTCTCGTTATTGCTAGTAGATTTAGCTGGGGTCATTTTTGTAGATTCCTGGGAGTTTCCCTTGTACCTGGTTTCTACTTGACCTCAAATGCATTCCCCCATCAAGACATCTTTTTCATTACTCTTCTCCTCTATCCTGCCATGTTCCCATCCCCACCTGCCCCTCCTTTACCCAGGAGATCTCTTCTACTTATCCTTCCCAGGGAGATCCATGCATTCCCCCCTTGAGCCCTCCTTGTTACCCAGCCTTTCTTGGTCTGTGGAGTTTAGCATGGTTATCCTTTACTTTACAGCTAATATCCACTCATGAGTGAGTACATGCCATGTTTGTACTCCTGGTTACCTCACTAAGGATGATTTTTTTTTCTAATTCCATTCATTTGCCTTCAAATTTCCTGATGTCAATGTTTTTAACAGCTGAGTAATGTTTCATTGTGAAAATGTACCACATTTTCTTTATTCATTCTTTGGTTGAGGGACATCTAGGTTATTTCCAGGTTCTGTCTATTACAAATAACACTGCTATGAACATAGTTGAGCAAGTATCCTTGTGGTATGATTGAGCATGCTTTGGGTATATGCAAAGATTGGTATAGCTGGACCTTGAGGTAGAATTGATTCCCAATTTTCTGAGAAACTGCCTTATTGATTTCCAAAGTAGCTGTACAAATTTATACTCCCTCCAGCAGTGGAGTGTTCCCCTTGCTCCACATCCACTTTACCATTAGTTGTCATTAGATTTTTTATCTTAGCCATTCTGACAGGTGTAAGATGAAATCTCAGTCATTTTGATTTGCATTTCCCTGATGGCTAAAGATATTGAACATGTCTTTAAATGTCTTCTGTCAATTTGAGATTTCTCTGTTGAGAATTATCTATTCAGATAAGTACCCCACTTTTTTATTGTTCTTTTTTTAATTTTATTTATTTTATTTTACAATACTATTCAGTTCTACATAACAGACACAGATTTCCTTGTTCTCCCCCTTCCTGCCCCCTCCCCTTCCCCCCAGTCCACCCCCCTTTCCCACCACCTCCAGATCAAGGCCACCCCCGAGGACTGAGATCGACCTGATAGACTCAGTCCAGGCAGGTCCAGTCCCGTCATCCCAGATTGACATCTATGGCTAGGCCCCGGGTAGAGCGCTGGGAGTCTAATTAACGAGAAAGAGGAGGGTTTATATGAGTGAGAATTGTTGAAACCAAGGTTGGGTAAAGCACAGGGACAAATAGCCAAGCAATTGGAAACACATGAACTATGAACCAAAGGCTGAGGGGCCCCCAACTGGATCAGGCCCTCTGAATAGGTGAGACAGTTGATTGGCTTGATCTGTTTGGGAGGCATCTAGGCAGTGGTACCAGGTCCTGGGCTCATTGCATGAGATAGCTGTTTGAAACCTGGGACTTATACAAGTACCCCACTTTTTAATTGGATTATTTGGTTTGTTGATGTCTACTTTATTGAGTTCTTTATATCTTTTGGAAATCAACCTTCTATCAGATGTGGAGTTGGTAAAGATATTTTGCCAATCTGTAGGCTGCCAGTTTGTCTTATTGGCAGTGTCCTTTGTCTTACAGAAGCTTTTCAGTTTCATGAGGTCCCATTTATTAATTGTCAATCTCAGAGTCTGTGTTACTGGTGTTCTATTCATGAAGTTGTCTCCTGTGCCAATGTGTTCAAGGCTATTTCCCACTTTCTCTTCTATCAAGTTCAGTGTAATAGCATTTATGTTGAGGTCTTTGATCCACATGGATTTGAGTTTTGTACAGGGCAATAGATAGATTATTTTATAGTATATATAGATGTTTTATAGGATATCTTTAAGACTTGACACTATAATTAAGTAGAAATAAATAAGAATATCTGTTGCTTATACTTTGGGTTTTCTTGAGTAATATTTTAGGAGCCAACTCTTCTTGAGAGGTGAAATATCATACTAGGCTTCCTATACTGTATTTACAAAAAAATAAGCTGTTCACTATGAAGGACTATGTCAAGCCTATTTGACACTTAAACTTTAAAAACTCAATATACATCACAGTAGTTTGACTTGTAAATGACTTGCTGTACATGTTACTTTAGTACATAATATTGGATATGCACAGTTATATCTTTTCTAGGTACATTATTTTTAAGAGATAGTTGAACACGGAGTTGTTGCTAAAAGAGAAATGTACTACAGAAGCTACTTTTATTATTGATATTAAAGACAAATTCTTCCAAAAGATATCCACACATCACACTCTATGTTAAAGATTTATTTACAAACAATTTACAAAATAAATTTATTAAAGAAATATTTACAAACAATATTTCAAAATGTTTCAAAAAGCAATTATACTAAACTACAAAATAATACAGTTGCCCTAATTTTGCATATTAAATTCTAGACTACCCAAGGCTGAAGTCAACATCTTGGTCTCAGGACTTGAAGATGTCATATTTTAAAATATCAAACTTTGACTACTAGTTGATTTTAAAATGTTGATTAATTCCATAAAGTAAACAGCAATGAACTTTCAATATTTATTAATTCATTTTAGCTGGCAAATAAAATGTTGATATGTATCATGTAGAATATGATGTCTTGAAATATATATATATACAGTACATATATATATTGCATGAATGAATAAACATTCCTATATACATATATGATTTTACATATATGCTACCTAATATACTTTTCATGAGAATATTTTAAGGCTACATCTTAGCAATTTTCAAGAACACAATATTGTACAATTGACTGTATCCAATTGTACAACCATTACCATGAACTTTAATCTCTTATCTGAAATTTCTTTTATTATTGAAAATAGATTCTTCTCTCACACAATACATCCCTACCCCATTTTCCCTTCCTTCCACTCCTCCCGACTTCTAATGAACAACCTCTCAGCACCAACCCAGCCTTTGGTGACTACCATTCCACTCTGCACTCTTATGTAATGTTTGACTACTTTAGTTTCTCACATATCTGATCGTGTTGTATTTGTCTTTCTGCATCTTCCTCAAAGCTAATACCTTTGACACGGAGTGCTTCTTTCTTGCTGTACAGGTTGAATAGCAATGCACAGTTCTTTTTAATCCATCCATTGATTTCAAATTCTGACTAATGTAAATGATGCTGCAGTGATTATGAGTGTGTGAATATGTTTTTCCTTGAGTCTTTTCCCTACAGACTCAGTGGTGTGATTAGGGAATTACATGGTAATTTTGAATTTTTTAAGGGCTCTCCATACTGCATTCCCTAATTGTACTGACCAACATTTCTACCAATAGTACGATAAAGTTTCTCTATCCTCATCATTACCAACATTGTTATCTCTCTCCGTTTTAATAATTGACTTCTTATAGCTGTGAGTTTGATGTTCCTTGTGTTACTCAAGCACACTTTGCTAGTGACTAGGTATATTTTAAATACCTTCTGTACATCTATGTGTCTTCTTTTGAACAGTGTCTATTCATGCCTTCTGTTGAATTTTTATCAGACTATTTGTGCACTTGGTATTGGTTTCAGTTCTCCTGTGTTGTCTTCAGTCTAAAATGTTCAACACAGGTACATGTGCTAAATGTTTCCTAACTGGTGACACTATTTTTGGAAGGTTGTGAAACTTTTATTAAGTGGCACCTGGCTGATGGCAGCAGGCCACTAGGTGTAGCGCTTTGTGGGGTTACAGAAGCCCTGATTCTGGCTTTGTTCTCTGCTTTGTGGTCTACTACGACATGATGCGTCTCTGCTACAGGCCCCCAGACCTCACCCTCCCCATTAGGGTGGACTGAAGTTCTATGACACTGTGAACCACAATAAATATTTGTTACCTTAAACTGCTTCTTTGGGGACTTGAACTTGTGGTCATAGTCATATTACCACGATTAATATAAATTCATTATAATTTAGGTACTAATATCAATACATCTTTACATGTTTCTTATTTTTTACCTTGTCTCTTTCTTGTACTGTTTAATTTGCTGTGCAGTAGCTTTTTAATCTTACATAATCTGCCTTGTCTGTTTTGCTTCTATTGTTTTGGTGTCATCCAAACAATTACTGTTCAGACTAATGGCACGGGACTTTAGTATTTTTCTCATTCCTGTCCTCCATTTATGTATGTAATCAGCTTTGAGTTTACTTTATGCATGTTATTGAATGAAGAAATTTATTTACATGTGGACATCCAATTTGCCAACATTGCTTATTAAATAAAGTGCCATTGTATACTGGCATTTTGATTTAACAGTCATTTAGTGTAAAATTGTGAATGGATGTCTGTGTTTCCTCTTACATCCCATTGCTCTCGCTACTCTTAAGCCAGCAGCATGTTTCTTGCGCTACAACAGCATTGTAATATACTCTGAAATTATATAGTGAGTTGACATCTGCTTTATTCTTTTTTAAAGACTGTATTGGCTGTTAAAATTCTTTAGTAGTTTCATCTGCAAAGTTTAAGATTGTTTAATCTCATTTGGATTTTGAAAGGAATTACATTGAATCTGTAGGTTGCCTTGGATAACGTGAACATTTTAACCATCTTAAATTTTTCTGATCTGTAAGCCCAGGCATATTTCTAATTATTTATATCTTCTTCTGTATTTTCAAATCAATATTTGTGGTGTCATTTAAAGGTTTTTGTGTCTTTGTTTGATTTTATTTGTGAGCATTTTCAATGCTTTGATAAGTTGGATAGTTTTCTTGATTACTTTGGGAGTAATTTATTGTTATAGTATAGAGCTAGACTATAAAACTGACTTGGCTGTGATTTGTGTCCTGCAGTTTCACCAAATTCTCTTTTATAGAGGTCATTGTGAGTGCATAGAAACACACTCATTGTTTGAGCTTTAATTTTGTGTCATACAACTTTGCTATTTGTCAATTAGTTCTAAAAGTGTAGAATTTTCTTCACATGCTAGTCTTGCTTTCTGTTTGGATGACTTTTATATTTTTACATCACTTAATTTTTGTGAATAAGATTTTCAGAGGGATGTTGATTAGAAATACTCATCAACACCTTATTAAATTAACAGATCACTTGTATGAACATGATAAATATTAGGTCTGTATAATATGTCTTCAGGTTGCATACTTTTTCTAGATTCCATGTGCTATTATTCTCTACCAGGTATATATATCGAACCTGGCTTCCAGGAACCTAGAAATGCAGCTCAACAAAAAAATAATAGTTAGAAAATTGTTTAAAACATTATGAGGGGTTTTAGTTTTTATTTGGTTAGTTGGTAGGTTGGTTTGTTTTTTATCCTAATTTTTATTGTGGTTCATTTGTGTGGTTCTTAGGTATGAGTGTTACAGGGGATAATGTGACTTCACAAGGTTCAAAGTTGGACATGGCTGTAAAAATTACAACTAACCAAAGAGCTCTATGAATTCATTTTAACTTAATCATCCTAAAAACAAAGGTCCATGAGAATCAAGATTGTCTCTTTAGCCTCAGTTTCTGCAAGTGTAATTGAAATGCAACTCTCAGTTTTTGTGAGGATAAAATTAGGAAAAGTAAATCCCTTATCAGCAGGTGAATCGCTTTCTTCATGGGATGGACAGCTATGTTCATTGAAAAGCGCTGCTGAAATGCTAGTGGAGGAGCTAGAGAGATGGCTCAGTGGTTAAACATACTCATTGTTCCTGCGAAGTGCCTAGTTACTACAATTAAATATGCAGTGATTGCCAGTATCCACGGGAGGCCTGCGCTTTCCTTAATAAAAACCAAGGATCCACAAATAGACAAGGGCAGAGGGTTCATGACAGGGAGGACCTAGGAGGAGAGAAGGGAGGGGCCCTGGGTTCTGGATGTTAATTAATTAATTAAAAATACTTGTTTTTATGGAAGACCTGAGTTCAGTTCTCAGCACCCACATGGCTCCTCACAACCATATGTAGCTCCAGTTCCAGGGAATCCAATGCCCTCTTCTGAACTCTGCAGGCACCAGGCACACACATGGTGCAGAAACTCATGTGGAGTCAAAAGATACCTACTTAAAACTTAAAAAATGAAAATAAGAACAAAAAAGTGATATTAGACTTATATTCCTTAGTATCTGCCCTAATTCAACATATATATCTCAAACTTTGTAAAATCCATGTAGTATATATAGAAAAATACAAAATATAAAAAATAGAAAATGCTGTTGTTATGAACATATTGACAATGGGATATATATTTATGATTAACTGTTTCTATGCTAAGGTGGCAAAAATAATCCTTTTGTGTGCATACAAATGTTTGTATAATGAAGACTATTTAAAATGGGTTTAGTGTATTTGTATCCCCACTGTGGTTCTTATTTTTTATATTTTAAAGAGATACCATACAATGATTTTTTTCAAATCAAATCTTTTAACCTTTATAATAATTATAAATTCTATTGTCATTTTAAGTAAATAAAGCTGAACACTTGAATAGTTCAGATTTTCACAGGAATAACTGACTAGTATATGCTTCTGAATCCACATGGATCATAAAGTCTTAACTCTTTCCTTCCCATTTGAAGATTAAAATTAACTACATTGTCCTCTTGAAAACTAAGGATGACTTGGAGGTTGTTATGAATTAGAAGTAGTTCAAAACCACTCATATCTTTGTATTAATATCATGATGTGTGTGTGTCTTTTAAATTATCTACTAAGATATCTCTGTGCCATATTTATGAATGCTTATGTTTTGGGACTTGTTTGAATCATACAGAAGTATGATAATGTTTCATTTTAGTTGTTTGAAATGGTCAATATGCATATAAGTATTTGGGCAATGGGTTTCCAGAGATTACATGGAAAACTTAAAAAAATGCCATTAGTTGCATGTGCCTAGAAGCTAATTGATAGGATGTTGATGAGACTTCACAGCATCCTCTATGAAATTCACTCATTGATTGAACATTGTTGGAATTTTCTCTACATAGTTGGTATTTTGTTTGCATATTGAATACCAAAACTTGCATGGTTTCTGCTCTCAAGGAGCTAAAAGCCTAGTAGAGAGACACACAGATTAAATAGTCACATACATAGGATGAAAATTTGCAAAGTTTCTGTATGGGAGAAAGCCTGACAGGAGAGTTGAACCTTACCAAGAAGGTCAAGAATGGCTTTGCTGAAAATATCACATTGAAGCCTTGGTTCAAGGAATGAAGAGGAGTTGGTCAAGTGAAAAGGGAAGGAAAGTTCTCCCTATTGTATCAACATACAACAGTGTTTCTTGGTAGTTGCTTTAATGGTGTATAGATAGCAGTTATTAAAACACAGTCCTTGTAACATTACTGAATTTCTGGGTTCTGGATGGTGGAAAAGAACCACAGTGAGGATACAAATACACTAAACCCATTTTAAATAGTCTTCATTATATAAACATATGCACACAAAAGGACTTTTTTTACCACCTTAGCATAGAAACAGTTAATCATTTCTTTGACCTGCAAGATAACTACGACATGCCTTATGATTGTGAAGAAATGTTCATAAGCTTTAGCCATATAGAATTCTCTAAATTCTTCATATGCTACTACCTTCTGCTAGCACTTTTGGTAGGTTTTTCAAAATTCAAGGGAATATAAAATAACTTCCCATTTCTCTGATAGCTTATAATTAAATAAGACCTATAGCAGCAATGAGATACATGTCTCTTAATAAGCCAGTCAGTGGTCATTCTTTCTTCGTAAGCTCAATAAGACTGTAAAACAGGGAGAAAATCTCTCTACTATTTTATTGCACTGTTGCCTGTTTTCTGAAGGTGTAATGTATTAGGAAGATACTATCAGACAAACATACTATAAAAAGAAAACCTGAGGTTTTACACCAAGACGTAGTATTAATGTTGTGCACTCATATCTGAATGCACACATGTATGTGTTCTGATACAAAGCACTGGAGAAAGCCAGCGGATTTCTTTTTGAATTAGGATTTGTAGTCTCTGCCTATGCTATTGTCTCATTTTGTTCTCATTGAGAACCTTTCAGAAGTAGTGGGAGAACAGAAAAAGGCAGGTTGTTTTATGCCTTAGAATGTATCTTTAAGGGAGCCTGTTAATATTTAAATGACTTCAAAGTAATGAGCGAATATAAAACTTCCATGGAATGGAATTAAAAAAAGTACTGGGTATTATTATAAAACTAAAAGTAAAATTCATTTTCAAATTTTGTGGCCTACTTTTATTCTCTGTTTATCATTTATATAGATGGGAAACTTCCTTAAACAAAAAAAGCCTTGTGACAAAATTAGTCTAATAGTCTCTTCAGGAAATCTTAGTGTACAGAAAGGACTTTGTGACTTTTGTTCCCTAGGCCACTCACACAACAAAGGGCCAGTTCTTCCTTTGAGAAGGTTTTCTACTGAATAGTTTACGAGAAGAAAATCCTCTGGTGAAATTATTTAATAATTGATAGTGGAAATAGACTCTTAATGAAATTTCCATCTTCCTGAAACATGAACTCTGCATTTATTACTTTTATTATTACCTAATGCTGATATGTAAGGTTACTTGACATAACCTCACTTTGAAAATTAAAATAAAATACCAAGTGGCAAATTTTGTAAATTACTTAATTATCATGAGAGAATCATGTGTTCTTTTTAATCATTTTAATTGGGTTTAATATTTATTATTCAACTTCTCTACAGAAAACCATTGTTACTAGTGATACTTCAATGAAAAGTATTTGCTCCTATGAGTTTTCTGTGGAGTCATCTTAAATTTGGTTAAATTGAGAAATTTTATTTTCTTACCCAACAAAATTCCCAGATTATTTGTCATAAAATCATACCCTTCAGAAAAGATTTTCTAACTGTAGAGCAATTCCATTTTGTAAGTCTAGTATTTTACACACCTGAAGAAACTAAAGATCCAAAGAAAATTAATTTCAGTTGTTTAATATTCTTGCACCACAAAATATAAACTATAAAAATTTATGACTATGTTTAGCAGAAGCCCATCACCAAAAATCCAGCTTAGCATGACACTCAAGTGTTCATCTGTGAGAATTCTACCATTGACCAGAACACAGCCTACCACAATCTACCAGAGACCAGAATGTTAGCCTATCACAATTTATTAGTGACCAGAACCCTAGCCTATCACAATCTACCAATGACCAGAATACTAGCCTATCGCAATTTATAAGTGACCAGAACCCTAGTCAACACAATCTGCCAGTGTCCAGAATCTAAGACTACCACATTCTACCAGTGACCAGACCCAAGCCTACCACATTCTATCAGTGACCAGAATCCAAGCCTACCATGTTCTACTAGTGACCAGACCCTAGCCTACCACATTCTACCAGTGATAAGAACCCAAACCTGTCACATTCTACCAGTGACCAGAATCCAAGACTACCACAATCTACCAGTGACCAGAACCCAAGCCTACCACATTCTATCAGTGACCAGAATCCAAGCCTACCATGTTCTACTAGTGACCAGACCCTAGCCTACTACAATCGACCAATGACCAGAACTCTAGCCTATCACTGTAGCTGAAAGTTTTCCTGTGCCCACTCAGCTCCCAGTCCAGACAAATCTCTCTCACTTGCTGGTCCTACAGCCACTCGAACCCAAATAAGCACACACAGGCTAATATTAATTAAAACTGCTCAGCCATTAGCTCAGGCTTCCTAATGACTAGCTCTTACACTTAGCCCATTTCTGTTAATCTATATGTTGCCATGTGTTCCATGGCTTTACCTGTGTGCCATTACATGCTGCTCCCTGGACAGCAGGCTGGCATCTCCTCACTCAGCCTTCCTCTTCCCAGAATTCTTCTTGTCTGCTTATCCCACCTATACTTCCTGCCTGGCTACTGGCCAATCAGCATTTTATTAAACTAGTGTACAAAAGCATTATCCTACAGCACTATCACAATCTACCAGTGACCAGAACCTAAGCCTACCACAGACTGCCAATGAACAGAACCTTAGTCTACCACAATCTACCAGTGACCAGAAGCCTAACCTACCACAATCATCCTTTCCACTTGCCACTGCAATGATTCATAGCTGTCATTTATTAATCTCTAATTCTTCCCAGTAGAATTAAAAACTACTTGGTTTTTTTTTGTTTTATTTTGTTTTGAGTTTCTTCCTTCCTTTTTACTTGTTTCTTTCACAAACATCTGTCAATTTGATTGAGCTCTTAAAAAAACTTTGAAAGACTTCTCATTTAAATGTTCTTGTTTCTTTCACACCTTTCTCTTGGAAGATTTTTCTTTAACTTTTACTTTTTAGTTGCTGCTCACTTTGGAAATTCTTCCACCACAATTTTCCTGAAAAAACTATGATACCAAGAATGGAGGACTACAATAATCAGATTATGATATAATTGGAAAATCTAGACCCCAGAGGTGCTATGGCAGCCTACTGTGACCATGGGCATCTTAGAAACACATAATAAAATTGTATTGTTTTATCTTTTAATGTCCCATAAGAAAAAAAAGAACTTGAGCAGATATTTTAAAGTATGAGCATAAATATAAGTTGTACATATTTTGACAAATTTACACTGTTGTTGAGTTTCAGACATCGGCAGTAAGCTAGAAAGAAGACATTTAGAAAAACTAGTCAATTAACAACTTTAAGGATTGTAGTATTTTAATGTAATTGAAAACATTCTATAGCAATGTCTGAAGTAGCAATTATTCAATTCCATCAGTCCAGAAAGACAGCCTCTGTAAAGGCCAGATTATTGGAGTTCCCTTCCTAATAAGTAGGTCAGACATTAGCTGGAGGCATCTCAGAGCTGCTAAGCATTCATTAACATTGTGTGAAACAGGGTTGCTATAAGAAAACCATACATTTCTAAAGAAGATGTCAATATGTACATTTGCTGCCTCTTTGGAACAACTATCTCCTATCGGAAACAATTTTGTTTCGCATTTATATGTAAAATGATTTGAGGGCTTTGTCTAGACACCATATTGCCCTGTACAAGAATTACCTCTTCAGTGCCTTACAGTATTTTGGGGTATGTACTCTTATTTTACCCATCTTACAGATTAAAGAAAATAAGCACTTAGGAAAGTGTCTATTGGAAGATCACGCTTCTAGTTAGTAACAAAGAAAAGATTTGAAATGGATGTGCTCCTGCCCAAGTTCTACATTCATCCTTCAATCCATTCTGTGTTCACTTATTTAATTAAAGTTAACTTACCAATAGTGTTCACAAGGAAAAAGATATGCTAATATAACTTGGAAGTTTAACATCTTAAATAATACATAAAGACTTTGAACTTCTGTTCTAAGACCCACAGGTCTTTTGACATCACTATGGTAAAATTGAGACCCTGAGCTCTCTGGGTCAAGTGACATCATCTTTAGCTTGTGTTTTTTTAGATTTCAAGCAAGAGAAGATATGGTTTGAGTCTGATCTCTTTTCATATCTCTTTCCTCCCTATTATATTGTCTTGAATAGCTCACACATGACCTCTGACATGTTCCTGATGACAGAGGAGAGGAAAAGTATATCCCTGTAATGTAACTGATTAAAAAGCCCTGGTTCTGGCTACATATTTCTTTCCTTGGAAGTTTTATTTTTCACTTTAACATTAATAAAAAATTTATGCTTTGCTGCATAATTTATAACTGTTTTCATTCTGCATGGTTTTATTTCAAATTAATTTTTAAACAAAATCGAAGCTTCGGAAAGGGGCATTAACTCTTTTTGTTTAATGCTGTGCTTCCCTTCATCTAGCTGCAGGAAATGCATCATTCACTTTGAGAATAAGAATGGTGAATACTTAACTGAAAATTCATTAATTTGAATTCTATCCATTCATTTTAAATATGCATAATTTGTTGCAATATGACAAGGTAGGACAGACATAATACATATCTGCATACCTACCATGAAAACCTCAGAATCACAAGACACTCAATCTGACCAGTAAGAATTTACTGAGTTCCTACCCTACCCACAGCTGAGGAACTCTTGATATTTCAAAGCCACTGGGAGAGGATGAGTCAGTTTTCTTTAAAGGTGTGACAGATGGAGTTTGGGGAGGGAGTGAATCTGATCAAAATACATGGTACAAAATTCTCAAAGGATTAATGAAAACATTATTTAAAAAATTAAAAATAAAATAACAAGTTATAATAGTTCTTAATATAATATCTACACGTTCTCTTTAGAAAGCTTTGTATTTGATAGTTATATGATCCATTTATAGGAAGCAAATGATATAATTTAAATATAAATACCTATTTCTTGATTGTTTTCATGCTTATATTTTCTTCAAAGTTCTTGTTATGGGCATATATGTTATAAGAAGGGAGAGTAAATATTGCAGGCATCAGGCACTAAATCTTCTCAGTCATAATCTTACATAATTCAACTTTAGCTACAACATCTTAGTTTTAACATAGTAGGGGATATTTAACATTCTACGTTGGTTAAAATGTATTGAATATTGGCATTCAATATTTTCTTTTGATATATTCACCGTTTCTTCATTCTCATGCACAGAGAGCCCAAAACATTTTCAGTGTTTGCAACCATCTCATTATGGTCCTAGGATGTTAATATTAATGTCTATTTGATTTCTTCATAATATATTGTTAGTATTTCTTCTGTAGATTGGCAGAATTTTTCCCATTGTTCAAGTTTTTATGTTTTTAAATGAATAGTTATGATATTCAAGTGGTTCCTGAATATTTAATTATTCATTATCAAAAATAACATGTGTGATATCTGAGAATATTATATTAAAAATTATCACCAGGCAGTGATAGCACATGCCTTTAATCTCACCACTCAGGAGACAGATGCAAGTGGATCTCTGTGAGTTCGAAGCCTGCCTGGTGTACAGAGTGAGTTTCAGGACAACCAGGGCTATGCAGAGAAACCTTGTCATGAAAAACAACAACAAAATTAGCCAGACAGTGTGAAATGAGTGCTTAGTGAGGTTAAAAGCAATATAATAAAGATTCATAAGAAGAATTTCTCCATTTTTGAAGAATTTAATAATTGTAGAGAAGATGGCAACTGAATTACACATGAGGTAAGAACAAGCAGGCTATACCCGTTAAGCACCAAGTAGTAACTATCTAAGTGTCCCAAACCAAGAGCCAAAACCAAGCATATTATAAAGGTTCTGTTATCATGTGACCAGTTATACTATATCAATTGAAAATCATTAAGGAAACAACAAAATCAAGCATACAAAAGGCAAAAACTGGTATAGCCAACTCTGAATGTGTCTTAGTGATAGGACAGGTTCACTCCCCATAGAGGTTCAAAATTAAAAAATAAAAAAGAAAATTCAAAAAGGATTTTTCCTCAGCATTCAAGAGATCAAAAGCATAGGAGAAAGGTTAGACTGGCTGTGGTATTTGGTTCTTTGACCTCTGTTTTAAAATAAAGGATGAACTGTAGACCGGACCATGGTAGGATTAACAATATGTAGCAAATGCAATTTCATTACAAATTTTAAGGTAATATAAGATCATTAACTAGGATTTATGACAAATAAATGTTATCTTGCATGAAATATCACCTTAGGTTCTATATTGTAAACTCTCTGATTTAGTGATACTTACAAATATGCATTCAACAATTGTTTATTTATTACTATAGATTAGTAAGGACCTAGCAGTATACAGAATGCTGTTCTTATTCTCTGGGCATTAGGGTTCTACTGAACTGTAAACCTTGAAGCAATGTAATTGTAAAGCATTTCAAAATGTAATCACACAGATTTACAAATGACTCCATAATGTTTTAAAATGTTCTCAAGAAGACTATAAATGCTTCAAATGTGGTAGAAGATAGATACATTTTTTACAGCATGGATAAAGTATGACTACAACCAGCACTATCCAACATTTGAACATTTGCATGTGAACACACACACACACACACACACACACACACACACACACACACAAGCATGCCAGGAGCTTGATTAAATAGGGAATTTAGAAAGAAACTGACACCCTATTGGGAAACCAACTCTCTCCTTAGCTGAAGCCAACAATTGCATCTCAAACACTGTGGCCACATGTGACACCAAGTAGACATGAGCTAAGCTTCCTGCCTTCATTTCCTTGAACAGAAGCTTCTAGACCCTACAAATTAACCATCAGCCTCTTGATGTTTATTGGTTCTGATAACACACTATACCATTCACTAATCTATACACCTTTTTTTAGTTCTCTGGGCTATAAACTACTGCAAACTCAGTCAGATGAACAACTCATATTCATTACCTTATTCTGCAGCAAAAGTCTGAAAGAACTAACCTTATTTTTTCTATTCAGGCTTCATAGACTGAAATCAAAGTATTTTTCTCTCTCTCTCTCTCTTTCAAATGCTGATTTATTTTGCTAATACAAAAGAAAAATGCTTTACTAATTGTAGAGGGCCATAAATTAAATGTGTGATAGCAAAAATGCATTAATCTTTAGAGTGAAAAAATACACAAATATATGTACATTCATACATGCTTTATATATTTATACATAGAGTATTAATTATTGATATTTTAAATTCAAATAGACTTTCCCTGTATTTATCAGCATTTGCGATAAAATGAAGTCCTTTAAGTACAGTTTTCATTGGTTCTATGGGCATTTAAAGGGATTTTAGAGAAGTTTAACTCAAATAATTAATGAAGTAATGGGACCTGTAAGGAACACAACTCATATCACTTTGGGAAAACAGCACAGAGGCTTTTCTTTTTTGTGCATATAGTACATGGGCACATAAAAGAGCTTATTCTTGATTGTGACTTCTTAATTATACTATGTAATATTTGACATAAATAATGCCTTTTATGATATAAATGTTAAAGATGAAATCTCATGTTATATTGTGGATAAACAGTAATATTAGTAGGGTTTCTAACCACTGATAGTTTTGTTGTTGCCATATATACTAAACAGAGGTTCAATTCATTATTTTGGTCAGAAATAACTGTATAAACATTAAGATACATTGTCACATTAAGCTAGATGAATTTTCTTGTTGACAAAAACACTAATGGGGATGGGTGGTAGCTGTGTTGGTAGTATGCTCCCAAGCATGACCCAAACCCTAGGCTCGGTCACTGACACAGCATAATCCAGCCATGGTGGGACATTCCTTAAATCTCAGGACTCAGAAAGCAGTATCAGAAAAATCGGAAGGCCACCTTTGCCACATAACTAGTCCAAGACCAGGCTGGAACACAGAAGAATCTGGCCTATGTAGTTAGTTAACTATTTACAATTTTTTGGATATTTTCTGGGAATCACTAGACACTGTTAACTATTTTATTATGTGCACATGTTCATTGAAAAAGTTAAGGCCACTAACATTTTCTCCTCATCTAAACAACCTTGTGTCATTATTTTCACGGCAAAGGATTGTTTGAAAACTAAGTGTTTCACTATAAGCAGAGGGGCTGTTCGATTATTTTGTCAAGCTCTCTTTATGCAAAGTTACCCCCACACCCCCAACATTTTCTTGAATATTGTACAGAGGATAGGGAAGGTATGAACATACAAGTTGAAAACATAAAGCAGAGATGGTCTTAAGCAGGAAAATAAATGAGAAATAAGATGATGATTTCTAGACTGCAAACTGCCCTACCTGCTTGCTGAAGGACTGTTGAGAACAGTTCAGTACGTTTCCCTAGTCCTCTGAAAGGCAGAAACACTAGTTTTAAAAGTACACAGAAATGCTTCATTGAGTGTTCTTCCTTAAAGGCTCTAGTCTGTAACAGTGTTCGCCTGTCCCTGTCCAGATAGAAAACTTCCATATGCTTGTCCTGCTTTAAATTACTCTATTAAGGTGACATAATATATTCTTAATGCTATTACACAAATAAGTTCCATTGCATTGATCAGTAGAATTAAAAGTATCAGTAGTGTGAATGATCATCAGATAGAGGTTCTCTGAACCAGCAATGCTGCCTTGATTGATACAGGCTTGAAAAGTGAGTTAGCTGGGTTAGCATTATTTTATAAAAAATAACCACAGAAGTCCTGGGAGGGCAGTTTTTAATAGTCATTTAAACATTTCAAAGGAAGAATTTCCATTAAGCCAGGTTTCATTCATAAATAAGTCGAAGAGTAGTTTTTAATTGCATAAATAGAGTAAATTTTAATTGCAAAAATATTTCTATCTTTTCTCCATTGCATTCCATTTCACTGTGTTTTTAACATTCCCAAACTATATTCATTGTTCCCTGTTACATATCCTAAATGCCAATAATGTGACCAGTATGTTTTACCTTGTTCAACTGCTTCAGCATAGCAGTAAACACACATTGGAATCTCTATGATGTTATTTAGAGTTTTGATGGTTTACTTGGGGCTACCTCTTGCCTCCTAGTTACCTTCTCTCTTTCCTGTATCAATAGCAGGAACACAGCAGCATGCCAATGTGGATTTAAGTTAGCCAAGTATTTCTGCAGCCTTAAAGCACATCTGTGCCTTCCAGCAAATGTACTCGGGTGTTTCTGTTGCCAGGTGCAGTAATGTCTCTAGGAGTCACCACGGGGTGGTACAAAGGAAAGAAGTAGCATGGTGGCAGACTTGACCTTGTTTGGGACATTTAAATAGCAATGACAATTCATCTCTTCAGGAGCCCTCAATGGATGATACTCCTTTTCCAGAAATAGTGCCAGAAATAGCTAAATGGAGACTTTTTTAGTTAATCAAGTTATCAGAAATATGTATCTGTGCCTACTGCAATAAGATGGCTCAATGGTACCGTGTTGAAAATCCAGACAGGATTTAGAGAAAACCATCATTCTTAAGGACTACACAAACTACTTGCCAAATATTACAACACGTGTGAAATTAAATACAGGGAAAAAAAGGAAAACAGTAATGGAAAGGCTAGTGTGTTCCAGCTCAGTGCCCTTAAAATACAGTCAGTACGTATTTATTTTTATGGTTAATATTCTTGCTGAATTGTGCATGCAAATACATCTCTTATGAGTACAAGGCACTACCGTGAAGGGCTGACAGCACTCATACAGAGTTGCTGCACAGAGGATAAACAAGACTTGAGAGAGTGTATTTTTGTATGCTGAGTTGGTGGTGTGCCTTTGTGGAAAATTGTGTGGACAAGTTTGTATGGGTTTGGTGAGGGAATTCCTCTCTACTGTTCCATTCAGCTGTGAGTCTTTGCTTTCACTAATAGTAAACAATCTTTATTACTATAGCTAAGAGACATCATGAAATAATTTACACCAAGCCTCTTTAGTCTTCATTTACAATATTGCTTTTATTATTCTACTTCCTTTGCATTTCCAAACTTTTTAGATAATTTTGTCTGTATCAACCTAAAATCATCCTGCTGAGATTTTCAAAAGAATTCACTGGAGTTGCAGAGATGTCTCAGTGGTTAACAGCACTTGCTGTTCTTCCTGAGGACCAGAGTCCCATTTCCAGCAAATATGTTCAACCGTGTTGAACAGCTCCCAACTGCCTGTGGGAGAGACACAGCAGGTACAGGGACCTTAAAGACATCATCTGGAGTCTGTGAATACCCACATGCAAATGTACACACACACACACACACACACACACACACACACACACACACACACACACTAATAATAATAATAATAATTTTAAAAATATTTATGAATTTGAGAAAAATTGAAATCTGTTTCTTCCTGTGGTAGTTTGAATGTAATTGGCTCCCATAATCTCTTAGGGAATGATACTATTAGGAGGTGTGGCCTTGTTGAAGTAGGATTGGCCTTGTGGAAGGAAGTGTGTCACTGTGGGAGCAGGTTTTCTTTTGCTCAAGCTATCATCAGTGTGACCCTCAGTCGACTTCCTGTTGCCTGCAGATGTAGTACTCTCAGCTACTTCTACAGCACCAAGTCTGCCTACATGCCATATATATATATTCAGTCAAAGAATCTTTATTCCTTCTTTTCCAATATGGAGGTTCTTATTTCTCTCTTTTCTTACGACCTTAGCCAGAGTTCTAGAACTATGATGAATGAGAATTGTGAGACTGGACATTTGCTGTGTACCTCATTTTGGAAGAAAGTGTTCAAACCCCCAGACTCTGATGTGAATCATAGCATTATGATTAGCTATTTTGTCCATTTTGGTGCATTTCCCAAGGGCAGATTAAATAAAGATTATACCAAAAGAACTGATAATAGAATGCTTTTATACATGGATATGAATTTAGTCTGTACTAAATGATTCCTGCCTTATTTTTTCCTAACAGTGTTACATTGAACAAGTATCTTAACCCCTCTAAGTTCTATTTCCTCGGCTGCTAAACAGCACAATACATTCATTCAGGAAATTCACACTAATGTTTCCAAAGACTTAATAATGACAGTGCCTGCATACCTCACAGCACTGTAGCAATTAAAGAAGATGTCTGTCAAAATATTCACTGCATAGTATTAATCTAACTTTAGCTGTGATCACAATTACTACTACACATAATAGTGTCAGATGAGATATTCCTATACACCTGTGCTTAGATAAGTCGTACTTAATGAAGGGAAGGAAAATAATATTGCTCTAATTCTAAGTGGTATTTTACAGTTTCAAGAGAAAGTTTTAGTTGTCAAAATTGGCAGAGGAGGATGGTTTGGTATTGGTGTCCAATAGAGAGGCCAGGGATACTGCTAAATATTCTACAGTGAACAAGGTCATCACCAACACAAAATGATGATATTGAATAAAGCTCACGTGTTAATAGTGCCAATGTTGACCAATCATAACATAGATAGATTCTATAAATATAGCAAAAGTTGTTTACAGTTTGCTAGTGAATTGTCATTGCCCTTTTGCTCTTTGACCTATACTTAATACCTCTATTGGCCTTATTAAATTTAGAATATACCACAATTTAGGATATACCTCAATTTGTCCTCCTTCCAGTAATATATTAATTAATATCACTTAGTCTAAATTGAGCTATGATCCACAGAGTAAATAGTTGCACACAGAGAATTTGAGAATGATTAAGTTGCTACCATACATCACTGATGGTTGTCAGATATGTTCAGCAACTCTGTTTTGCTTTCTATTTTAGGTCCCATGAGCTAGTTGTTTTTTTTTCCCCTGCAAATTCATAATTTTCCTATGTCTGTTTCAGCAACCACTCAAGTTGATGATGTACCACTATGTCTATGGATAAGCTTGAGATGAAGGCTAAAAAATTGTTCTGCTTAAAAATGCAGGAGTTCCTTTTATCATCAACTCAAGACACTGACTTTCCATTAGAAGTGTCCTGTACACCAGGCACAGTGTTTACAGAATGGCCTCATCTTGTAAGATTCATATTTGAAAGGTAGACTCAAAATCAGTGGGAAATTCAATTCTGCTAAAGAGATGATTGAATAGAAATCATGAACTGAATACATAATCTGCATTCCCCGACCGCAGTCCATTGTAATGTTTTCTGACCTGTGTGACTGACTGTAAACACTTTTCTGTTAAAATCTTCTGGGTTTTTTTTTTTTGAAGGAAAAACATGAAATAAGTGTTCTGATCATAATGCAGCTGCCACCTCCCAATCACCTGTAGTGTCTAATAGCTTCATATTCAATGTCCTGCCTGTACCTAGAGTGCTATACTCTCTTTCAATGATAAAATTTGAAGCAGAAAGGCAAGCATCATGTGTTTTGCCTCATATATGGAATATAAGAAACTAAAGTTATTGAAGTAAAAAGATAACTGAGCTGTAGAGATACCTCAACAATTGAGGGCACTGGCTGCTCTTCCAGAAGAGCTGAATATGATTCGTAGCCCTCACATGATAGCTGACAGCCATCAAGTAACTCTAGTCTTAGGGATCTGTCGCTTTCTTCTGGCCTCTTCAAGCATTGCATGTACTAACATGCAAGCAAAACACCTATACACATAAAATTTAACAATAAATAAATCTTTTTAAAAATTTAGGGATTGATCCTACCCCACAAAATGCTCTTTAAAAGTCTGCTACTGAGCCTGAATCCTGTCCATAACTGTAAGTCATATGATTACCCTCATAAGACTATCGAAAGAAAATGAAAATATGAGCACTAGGAGAGGAAATGTACTGGGAATGTCTGATCAATCCAATATGTAAATACCATATTTATGCTAAGATTTGAAGGGACCAATAAGTTACAACAATCTCATTTCTGGTAAGTCCCAAAGATCTGATGGATATTAGCACATTGGCTAATATTCTTTGCATATATTTTAATAAGAGCTGTTTATAGTTTAGTGTACAACAATAGGTTTTGCTGTTTGAATAATTATGTATTAGCTAAATCAAACTAATTAACATACGTTATTTCAAATACTTAACTTTTTGTGTTGAGAACATTTATTTTCTAGCTGTTAGCATTTTCAAGTCTATAATATATTTTTATTAGCTGTCATAGCCACAATATATAATAGATATGTTGGACTTACTTATATTTTCTAATTTGAAGAACATACCAGGTAATAGCACATCAACTCTCTAACTATTCAAATTAGTTGAATAACAAGACCTAGATGGTTGTCCAATTAGAAATATGGGGTCTGACTCTTCTACTAGTACAGGATGATCCAAGGATGGTCTGCCAAGCAGAGACCTCTCTGAAAAAGTATAAAGTGACTCATTGCCTTGTTCCACAGACCCTGCTAGAGGATACAAGTAAATCAGGCCACATAAAGAAGCATTAAGTGATACAGAGTCCGAAGGCATGGGCTTGCCTTGCACTGTGCAAGAAGTAAATGACTATAGGAAAATAACATCGTTCTTTTGGTCAAGGGATCTGCCGAAAAGTTCAATGAGCTTACTTGCTTATGCCCTTGTCAGTGAGCTATATTGGTTATATTTGTGCCAAAAAAAAATCTAAAAAACAATGATGACCAGTTTATTAAAAATGGTCTTGTGGCACATAATGTGATGATTATATTATGTCAGAAACATCAATGTCCAGACTTTTTTTTTCAAGATCACACATATGGCAATTTGAGTGACAGAAACTCAGAAATAGAATAAAACCTTTATCTCAATGGAGAAGAAAATTTTAGAATTAACCAAAGGCTATTTTGTTCATGGATTAATGAGGGTTCAGTAACTATCAGGAAATCGAGATTGGATTGCCACTGGTATTCCAAGGGCATCTAAAATAAGCAAAGTTATCATGAAAACTGAATAGTTCAGTGAAAATCCAAGCAAGAGTAATGGATCTTCTCTCAGAAGACAAATATCTCAGAAAGCCTCATGTCTGTTTTGGTCTTTCGCTGAGATTCTTATTTCATGGTGCTGTTTTTTTTTTGGCCATTTTCACAAAATAATGCTACCCTAGATGATATTTTTGTTGCCAAAAGGAAATTTTGTAGATCAGTTCTACCAAACATTAATTTGAAAAACAGGACATTTTATGTACAGATTCTAACACATGTGAAGCCAAATAGGAAGAAAGGCGATATTCTAAGGAAGTAGACTTAGCTCTCCAAGGAGAGAGGAAGTGAGTTTTTTAATCATAATCTATGAGATTAAAAATAGAATTCTTCTTATTGAATAAAAGTAGAGAGATGATCCCCATTAAGGAAAACATTTGGCAGAATTTTCTGTGAGAGTTATTTTCAGAATCTCCTCTGGTCCATGTTTGAAAACTAAGGAAATGTGACTTTTTCTTGTGTGAAGGAAAAACAGTGTTTTCCAACAGTTTCATGTAAGTGACAAATTTCAAATACATAACAGTGAAAAACTGAATTGTTTTACTGATAATTTTTTTCATAGTCACTTTTTGAAAAATGAATTGGAAGGATTCTAGACCAAGACTTCCTTTTTCTCTAGATAACAAAGAAAAACAAGACATGAATATATCATCCTAGATACATTCATTATCAAAAAGGAATTAACAGAAATTATGATTCAGATATGTGCTATGCAGCTAGTCGTTCAGAGCATATGTGGGTGGGTTTAAAAGCAGTACAACCAAAGTGAAAAAAAGAAAAATACTGGAGCAAGCTTGTAGATTCTTTGGTCAACAGCTACCTCATAGCACCTTAAATAAAGCTAGAATAAGCATCAATCATGTTATCTGAGATAGGCAAAGGTTATAAAGGGAAAATAATATGATAAAGACTTGGGAATTATTATCATTATTGTTGTTATTATTATTATGTATTATTATTACCAAGACTGTCAATCAAAACATGTGCATTTGCCTGCCACAAGATTTTGAGAAACTTAGTGAAAGAAGCTGTGTCCTAAGTACTTGTATATTTCAAATCTTTGTTCAATGAGATCAATGAGAGTACATTACATATTCACCAGGGAAATGAAATTACAGAACAACTGCAGAATGTGACCTCTGAGTCAGATGTGATAAGTCAGCACCATTCAATGGAAACTTTTGTGATGATGGACCTGTTCTGTATGATCCAAAGTATATCAGCTAACCACATGTAGCTTTGAAGTATTTGAAATACAGCTAGTAAAACAGGAACTGCTTTATCAATTTATCTTAATTTAAATGTATAATTTAGTAATCATGCAAAATTATGTTCTTTTTTTTAAAATGACTAAAGGAAATAGAAAGGGCTGGCTTCTCTGGTTGAAGAACAGTCATGAATGAATGCAGAGATGCATGGCTCAAGAAAATGCTGGAATTAAGTGACTTATCCTGAACCCTAACCTTAAGATACATACCACTCCTTCTAACACACCAGGATAATAACGAAAGAAGGGAGAGAAACAGTGTAAGAACCAGAAGATAAGGAAAGGAGTTGTGACATGCTATCTTCTGGGCATGGCATAGCCAGTGTTATCATGACCTCACAGCTGCTATGACTGCAGCAACAGACATACACAGGACTGGGCCTGTCACCTGATAATCATGAACATGACACTGTGGTATGATTCTGGGGACTTTGTCTTGCTTGCTAAACTATTGGCTTCTAATGGGTTCTAGAAGATAAGCAGAACTTGTCTTTAGTTGTGTACCCACAAAGGCGCCCCCTGGGTTCCAATGGATAGCTCCAAACCCACAGTCACACAGATGATCCTTTATAGAAATTTAGTTGATCTCAAAATATAAAAATAAGAAGACAAGAAAGTCATAAGGAACTTGTGGGAGAAGTGATTGATTGAGGAGGAGAAGAATACAGAGGGTGGGTCATCACCATAACCAGAATGTACTTGACACATATGTGAAATAGTCAAAGAATAAATTCCATAAGTAATATTTTAGTGGGCCAAATGGAATATTTTTAATGATGCTTGTCTTGTCTTCTCAGCTCTCCTTCAAACTTATTTTATTGGGTAATAAAGCTAAGGAAAAACATGTTGTTACATTTCAGATTAGTAGAAAACGACCAATCCTCCCTTATTGATTTTCATTAAATAAGCATCACTGATCATCTCATAATTACTCCTGTATATCTATACGCAGTTCATCATGAAAGTATTAGATACATGGACTTAGAGTTCTGCTCTGGCATGCACCAACAGCAAGAGTAGATATGAAGACTCCTGAGCTTCAACTCTTTCTAAGAGAAATAGGATTACAATACACAAGTTGTAGGGTGGCTGGATGCTTAATAACATTATTCTTAGTCTTTATTGTACTGCTCATAACTAAAATATAATAAGCAGAAATTATAAAGAATGTAGCTGCTAAGAATGAGATAATGTGTCTGGTGCCATGATGATACGAAGCCATACAGTACTACCAATAATATGAATATCCTTAGTCAATATATTCCCTGCTTCCAAAGGCAAGATTATGGACACTTTCTATCAGGACAGGTATGTTTGGAGGTTCCTATCAATGTATAAAGAGTGGGATAACTCTGTCTTAACCTTATTTGCTTACTCTTAGCACAGACCTTGGAACTTAATACTTCAAAATGATTATTGAACTGAATAACAGAAAAATTCAGTCCCCATTGAATAGTTTCCACATAATATCAATATCCAGTCACAACTATAAACAGAAGATATATAGAAAACATAATAAAACAGAAAGTATTCTGTTAACTATATTAGTATTCACAGCCCCCACATAACACACCCAGGTAAATATATAACATAAGAGAATATTTAATTATAATTAGGAAGAATTTGTGCAAAGCAAAATATCAGATTTATATGAATATATGTTATTAAATTGTATGTGAGGAAGTCTGGAACTAATGCAAAGTCATATGTGATTTCTGAATGAAAAGATTAAATGTTGCATGGAAACATAATCCTTTTTCTAAATCTGTGGTCTGTGAATAATTTCCGAGAATTTTTGAACATTTGGAATAATGAGCTTATCCAGTGAAGCAATAAAATAAGTTCTAAAGGCTCATTGAGTAAACCAACACAATGCACAACATAATAGATACATAAGTGGACTAGAGAAGACACATTCAGAGAAGCCCTTGGTGAAAATGAGATAAAATAGGAAAAGGGTAACCTACATAGACAAAAACAGCCAAACCATACAGTATTCAAAAAAATAAATTATAGCTGGGTAAAGAGATTGTATGAAACGACACCAAAAAAGCAAGATTAAAAGAGAGTGTTTATCTCATACAGAAAAAGCATAAAAAATCTTATCAGAGGAAAGACACATCAGCTTACACATCTCTACAATTTTTTTTTTACTTTTTACCATCATAAACATTTGAACAAAAACAAACTGTAAACAGCCAACTGTAAGAAAATTATAGCACAATTAAAGGGTGTTTCATAGAGACTGTATAAAAAAGCTGGCTTGGGACACAAAGAACTGCATAACTTTAAGCTGATTACTTCAGTCAGATATATATGCTTTATGATAAGTGAAGTATGGAAGTTAAGTCTCTAACCAGGCAACAGAATGTTTGCCTAGAGCATCTAAAGCTCTGAGTCTGAACTTCAGCACTTCAAAATGGAAGAAGTGATACACACCAGACAGAGTTAATGTGGCCAATTAACTTAAAGATGAAATCATCATGCGTTTCCTAAAACATAGCAAAGTCCTTAATACACAGCTTGGAACAAAAAGAGCATGAAATCCATATGAGACCACGTTATAGAAAGATCTAATCAAGTCTTCTGTTAAGAAACTGGAAAAACATTCTTCCTAAATACTTTGTTACCTTGGCTTTTCTGTCTCCTATCTTTCAAAAGAAGAGAAATTACACTTTATTTAACCATTCAACTAAACCTACCAGATTTTCCTCCAGATCTTCCAGCTTTGTCATTCTATCAAGGAAGTCTCCTCTTCTTTTCAGTTTCTTTGTGATTATATAGTTTCCTACATCTTTATTCAGTATTTGGATTGTTTCTCTAATAGTATTTAGTTATTAACATAGGACTCAATAAATTATCTGAGATTTCATTTCACTATAAATGCTTGATAAAATATCAGAACATTATTTTGCAAAAGACAGTCTATCTTCCAAAATCTTAAATGACATTTAGTTTAGCTATATAAATATTTATTCATAGGTCATCTCTAGAATTCTTTTTTGCCATTGATCTGTGTCTCAAGCTCTGTGTCTGCTTTCCTGTGTTTATTGCTATGGACATATGCTTTGATCTCTTTGGAGAGAGTTTATTTTCTTCTATGTCAATTTTAGATTAGCATATTACGTACTGTTAATGTAATGTTGAAAGATTGATAAGATTTTACTTAAACAAATAGAGTAATTTAAGAAAAAATGTCATTCTAAAAACTGAGAATGTTAAATATTGGGTTCTGATCTACTTCTATAATTATCATTTATTAACACAATACATGTAATGCAGTTTTAAATATTTATATATTTAAATATATATAGATGTCATTTTTTTCTAAATGCATTCTCAGCAGTTTACCTCATGTCCTTATTGTTATTAAAAATAATTAACTATTTCTTTTAAGTTTTTCTAACTGGTTGTTTCATGGTCTATAGAACCATTTGATTTGGTGAATCTACCTATTTTTAATAATTTTAGTATTTTAATTGATACTACAGCCTTCCCTGTTAGGTAATTTCATTCAGTGCTTCTTCTCCAATATTTAAACGTTCATGTACATATCTTCTTTTTCCCTTCAAACAAGTTTTTAAAAGTCACTGCATAATCAAGTCCCTAACCATTAGTAGTAATAAAGAAATCATTGAGGGGCTATTGTTTCAAAAGAACCTTTGTTAATTGAAAGAAAATGTGGCACACACACACACACACACACACACACACACACACACACACACACAAACCATGGAGTGTTACTCAAAAAATAAGTTGAATCCTGTGATTTGCCACAAGACAAATGTGGAAACCATTCTTTCTCCCTAGTGCCTCAGCAGCTATCATCTCCTCTAATGTCCAGGTTCCCAGAAAACATTCATCAACTTTATGTATCTACCTATCTATAAAAAAAATTTTGAAGTCTTCCTTCCATATGACTGTATAAATTATATATCATGTAACCAACATGTCTCCTTCTATTGCTACTACATACTCAGTTCTTTCTACTCTCTATGTCTGTGCTGTGGGATCACCTATGTAGATTCCCAAAAGAGTGGCCATGGTGGTTCGCTTCTTACAATATTTTCATTATTACTTCTCTTGTAAAATGACATTTGTGTTTTTTAATCAACCATCAGATTTTTGTCTCTGTCTGCATATTCCTTCACTCAAGAATTACTGATTTTTATTCTTCTGCTAATTTAATGTGTTCTAGTGTTTCCTCTAATCTTTCTTTCTTTTCTCTTTGTTGGTGGTTCAGACATTCTGGATCTGTTATAGCTATATGTATCAACTTTGATAAAATGGAAAAAAACCCACTTTATTCTATAATTTTACAAAATAAAGCTGTTCTTTTTCTTCCATAGTTATTCTTTGGATAGTAAAATGTTTTAAAGAAAGCCTTGTCTATTAACATTAAAGAAGAACACATTGAGAGTTTATTTCAAACTTATTCACTTACAATTGAATACAGAGTCCCCTGTTGCTTAAAAACACAATTCAAACATTCTCTTCAGCTTTCATGAAAGATTATTTCTCTCTTTAATTGTTTTAGTATTTGCCTTCTAACATGGGTATACCATGCTATGATGGTTTATCTCAATTGTCAGCTAGATGATTTCTAGCATCAAGTAGGAGACAAAGCTTTGGGTATGCCTGTGAGGAATTATCTACTGTAAGTTCATTGACATTCAGAAAACCAACCACTTGGGTACAGTATTCCATGAGCTGGAGTAATAGAATGAATTAAAAAAAAGAGAATAGTTGTTGAATATGAGCATTAATGGGGCTTTGAAACCTTACTGTGGATGCTATGTGATCAGCTGCCTCTTGAACCTGCTCCGTAAACTTCTTCCCTGCCATGATGCATAGTATCCTTTGAAACTCTATACCAAATTAAACATTCCCTTCCTTAGGTCACCTTTATTAGCATTTTGTCACAGCAACATTAAGGTAATGGAGACACATATATTAATTCCTTCTGACACAATTACAAAGAAATGTGTGTTGACAAAAAAAGAAGCCATGCAACATGAAGTAATAATTGCAAATATTCTAGTTTTAGAGAAGAAACCATCAATATGTAAACATACAGAGTAAATACAATAAAGTTTGAGTGAGGTGGGAAGACAGGCTACTCATCCTACAGTTTCCTCCAAGGTGACAGTGCAGCAGAACCCTTTCAAAACACCGTAAGTGTGTACTACAACATTCAACCACCGGAAATGTCGTTGGCAGATATGAATGAAATTCTGTGACAAATCTGCTCAGATTTCCAGCTAGCTCTACTAGAAAGCCTCAATCTGTCTAGGTCTAACTGCAATTGACACTGCTTACTGTTCCATCTGGGTAGTAATTAATGTTAATTAAATTAGTGGTATTATTAATCCTGGACAGGGATCAGTGTAGATCCCACTGAAGATACATCTCTGGAGCGACAGCAACTTTGCCTGCACTCTCCCAGCTGGGTAGACTGGCAAAAAATAACACTGAGTTGCTTATATGTTCTCAGCCTAACTTGCAACCTCTCTCTTTTAGACAATTAAAAAATTTGAGCAACTCACCTTCTCCTAATAGAAGACCTCTTCCACTAGAGGTCATGTTTTAAAGGTGTTATTTTTCCTGACTGATATTCCTAAAACTACTTAGACACTGTTCCTGTATTAATATTACCAATCTATACTTAATTTCTTT
The DNA here is from genome assembly GCF_004664715.2 of Peromyscus leucopus. Classification (NCBI taxonomy): domain Eukaryota; kingdom Metazoa; phylum Chordata; class Mammalia; order Rodentia; family Cricetidae; genus Peromyscus; species Peromyscus leucopus. Next base: position 40,001,475 of record NC_051066.1, on the reverse strand, counting down.
TACTTAGAGATCTATTAACCTTTCAAAAAGATAGTCTATATCAGGTACATTCCTTATCTAATTCTCTTATTTGCTGCATGATTTTCTTTGAGAAAACTTCCAAGTTGCAAAGCCAGTGTCTTCAACTTTAGCCATAGTGATGATGTGTTTCTCCATTCTCCTTTATTTTTATTATTTCATGTCTATATTTACTATTTATTCTTATTTTTATTTTCCCCCATTTCTCAGTTAGTAGATATTCCTAAAAGCAATATGGCCAGCAGGGCTCTTGCTTCTAATTCAGTGTCTTTTCCATGACAATCTCACATAGAGCTGCATCTTTGTTTTGCCATAAAAAAAAAATGCAAGTTCTAGAATTACAATGTAAAATTTTACACTCCCGTAAGCAGTAATCCAATATACCCTATGAAAATAGCTTACCGATTTGCATTTTGATCTCCACTGGGACTTCAAATTCAAATGTCAGTAAAATTTAACCAGGTTTATGAATATCTGAAATTTTGTCACCATGCTGAGTTATTTTTGTATCCTCAAGACACTTTTGCTTGGCAAAGTGGACACACCTGTAATCCCAGCCCACAGAAGACTAATGCAGGAGTATTTCTGTGAATCCTGGGCTACTCTGGTCTACAAAGCAAATTCTAAGCCAGGGAGGTCTTAAGAAAGTAATTAATTTATTGATTGATTAAAAATAAGTAATCACTTTCCCATGCCCTAAATCTTTTAATTTTGGGCCTTCCTTATTTTGTTTACCTTAATATCAGCTTCTCTTTTGAGACTTCATTCTATGTCACTATTCATAATTCAACGTCCTATCACTAAAGATTTACTCTAAATGATAATGTCCTGCTAATGTTTGACACAGAAGGTGGAAAAGAAATTTCTGCCTGATTTCTCTGCTGCAAATGACTCTGCTGTGATTAGTTTCAAGTTAGTTACAGACAGCACTGCATTGGTTTGGGGGAAAACCGTGCACCTTCCACCAGGAGAACATGTTTGAACAAGGTGACTCCAGGGAAGTCCTCACTGCTGTGAGATACCCTTCTTGCTCTTCCTGGCTCAGGATATAGTCGAGCCCTCATCAAGACTTAAAGTTGACACCTGATCCAACATCAAGGGCAATGAGGTGGAGTGGAGTGGAGTGATGAATGACAGCCCAGAAAACACGAGTTGTTTGCTTCTCTGCTGTGTCCTTACCAAGGGCAGTCTCAGCCAGTGGCCTTTTCCAAGCACTGCCTCTAACAGTGATTCTGAGAGTTCACTTGAATACCTTTATTGTAGTAGCTTCTATCCGTGATCCACTGGAAGCACCCACTAGAGCCTACGTGTAGGATACTTTCCTGTTTAACAGCCCAGTGGAAAAGCTTATATTTCCACATCACCACATTGTTACTTGGCTCTTAGCTTTAGCAGAAACCCAAGTGCGAGTGGGTAGTGGTGGCTGTGAGGGATGTTTATTGATTTTTGCCTTTTCCCGGTCCTCCATGTACATATCTATATTTTAACTTTCTTCCTTCTTTACCCCAAAATGATGATAAATTTATGTGCCCCACCATTTGTAAATCTGACCCCATGTTGGAAAGTCCCTACAGATTGCTCCTGGGAATTTCATAAAAATCTATATTCTTCATATAGATGAATAAACATCCCTCACTCCACAAGGGGAAGGAGAAGCGAACTGCCTTTTTCTAGTTCCATAGTTTTTAAAAATCTTTAGTTTTTTTTTTCAGTGAAATATATGCCAGCTGAAATAAAACAATGTATTTAAAGGCAATACACCCATGAAAAGATTGTCCTACCTACCAACCTATCCATCTACATATATATATATATATATATATATATATATATATATATATGAATTCCTTGTTTGATTTTATGACAAATATAATTCATTATTATTTATTTGTAGGCACTTTGATGCATTCAATGGCAACAGTGAAGGCAGTATATGTATATGAGACTTTCTTAAATTATATATATATATATATATATATATATATATATATATATATATATATTGTGTGTGTGTGTGTGTGTGTGTGTGGTTTTGCTTGTTTGAAGGGTTTGTTTATTGATACACAATCTTACTGTATGGCCTGTAATGGTATTAAAATTACTTATGTCGACCAGAATGTTCTCTATCTCACAATCCTCCTACCTCAGCCTCTCCCAGCACTGAGATTGTTGGTGTTTGCCGCCATGCTTGGCTTTTTTGTCATTCTTTTGGCCAACAAATTTAAGTGTCCATTCAGTCGAGATGAAATTCTAAAGATAGAGGGAAAACGTGATAGTTTTTCCTATAAAAGAGATCTTATCCACTAGAGAAAATTTACATGTTGTCCATGTCAATCATTAATAATTAGCCAAATTTGTCCTGGCAATGAATACAGTGACAGATGTCAAGGCTAGATTACTCTAGGGTTCAAGCCAAGCACTGAGCCATGACAATTTACTTAGGGGTTCCAAATCAAATATATTAAAATGTCATTGCATAAATAATGGGATGTGAAAATCATAGTATCCTCTATTTCATAGAAGATATTTAGTTATGAATGTTAAATGATTCCTCTAAACTATGGAGTACATGTAGTATGTTGGCATTTCTTATTCATGAGCAAATTAAAGTTATTTTTTATTTTTTATTTTTTTTATTTTTTATTTTTTTATTTTACAGCACCATTCAGTTCCACATAATAGCCACAGATTCCCCTGTTCTCCCCTCTCGCCCCCTCCCCCTCCCCCAGCCCACCCCCCATTCCCACCTCCTCCAGATCAAGGTCTCCCCTGAGGACCGGGATCGACCTGATAGACTCAGTCCAGGCAGGTCCAGTACCCCCCTCCCAGACCGAGCCAAGCGTCCCTGCATAAGTCCCAGGATTCAAAACAGCCGACTCATGCAACGAGCCCAGGACCTGGCACCACTGCACAGCTGCCTCCCAAACAGATCAAGCCAAATGACTGTCTCACCCATTCAGAGGGCCTGATCCAGTTGGGGGCCCCGAATGGATAAATAAATTGTGGCACATATACACAATGGAATACTACTCAGCAGAGAAAAACAATGACATCATGCGGTTTGCAGGCAAATGGATGGATCTAGAAAACATCATCCTGAGTGAGGTAACCCAGACTCAGAAAGACAAATATGGTATGTACTCACTCATAGGAAGATGCTAGATGTGGAACAAGGATGACTAGACTGCTACTCACATCACCAGTGAGGCTACCTGGAAAACGGGACCCCAAAAAAGACATGGAGAAATGGATGAGATCTACATGAACAGCCTGGTCATGAGTGGGAGCAATGAAGGGCGACGGTCGAGGGAAAGAGAGTGGGAGATCCTAGCTGGAGCAAATTAAAGTTTTTAGTTATCTGAAATGTGTTGCTTCACATCTTGAAATTTTTCAATAACTTCAAAATTGTTTCCAAATGCATTTAGGAACATAGCTTATCAAAGTAAAAACAGATTAATTTAGTTTCGCTCTCCATGCAATCATTTTCACATGTCTAGCTACTACACTGATTCTGACCTGGTGAGACATGTTTATTTGATTCATGGTCTTGCTCTCTTTGTTACACCAACTTCTGTGTACAAAGACGGGGTAATTAGTGATCAAACACAGTCCACAAATTGGTAAGCTACCTGCACCTGGAAGACATAAGTCAATGCAGTTTGTGATATCCTTCAATGTTCCTAGGCAAATTAAATCTGTGTAAACGTTTTTGAAAAAAAAAAATGTGAGAGGGCTAAACTCATTTTCCCCATGACATAATCCATGTGCTTAATAAAATTTGTCTCAAGAATCACTAATTAACAAATATCTTTATTATTTGACAGTACCATGTAAGCATGCTTTTGATGTTGTATTATGTAGTAACTAAATTATAATGAGTTTTTACACTCTTCTCTTTAATTAGTAAGCAATGAAGATTAACCCAAGGTAGCCATAAAAGATATGTTAGCTTACAATTTTATTTCCCATTTTTATCTGCCTTTCAAAATAATCAGCTTTAATATGCCCACTTGATGTTTTAATACAGTCTGAGTTCATCTAATTTTTAAGGTTATGCATCAGATAAATCATTAATGACATTCCAGTGATGAATACATTTGATAGGTCTATGTGGTGATATGTCCTATTCTTAACAATACTCACAATACCCTACAACTCTGATGAATCAACTCAGCTACTATGACTGAATTTCTTATGTCAAATCAGCCACTTTTATCAGGCTTTATTTACATTACCATATATCAGACATGCCTATCACTTACTTTTGTGGCTTAAAAAAAAACTATTCTCAATCAAATAAAACAATCTATTCCCTGACAGTTAGAATAATGGTTTTCTGTTTGCATAGTCTTCTTTTCTATAAAACTTAGTTTTATAGCCTTACCAGAATTATAATTATTTTATTTGGACACATTTTACAGTCTACTAATTTTATAGCCTACTAATTTGACTCTGCTGTCTTCATATTATTTAAATGAAAAATCATTCCATTTTACAAATAATGTTTATTAAATATTTGAATATTATAATGACTACAAAGTGTATATAAAGACTATTTAAAGTCTACATGAGGATTATGGAATATATAAATTGTCCAAATATGCCAATGTTTTCTATGGACATCTTGCATCTCTAAATATGTATTATATTATTTAACAAAAAACATATATATTTGTTAACATTTTCACAAAACTGTTTCCCACAAATGCAATTTGCTATTTGATAATGTGGCTGAAACAGTGTATCATAAATTTATTTATTTATTTATTTATTTATTTATTTATTTATTTATTTAAAATTGAGCTAAATCATCATGTATTCATACAAATACAATTTTACCTTCACAGCAGTCCACGGTCATAGCATCTACCTCAAAAGTCCAACTGTGACATGACGGGATGCCTCCTAAGTCCTACATCTGTAGCACAATTACACTCCAGTGTGCAATCCACATAGACATATATCAGTTTTCACAAGCAGATCTTAGTAGGCTCTCCCCTAGGTTACCAAAGCCTCTCAATTCAAAAGCAAAGTAATGTCTTTTTATTTCAACTCCTCCACCACTTGGCTGACTAATGATTTCTTTTTGTTACAATTTTTCCTCTCACCAGCATAAATTCTCCAATGTAATATTTAAGACTGCTGTCTTGTTCTACCTGCTATTCTAAATGTATATATAGTAGATTGCTAGAAAATTAAAAAGCAAGGCTCTGTGGGCTGTGGCTGCATTGTGAATATGCTTGCATCAATGTTTTCCTTATTGTTTCCCAAATCTACTTGTAAATGTTCTAGAAAAAACAAACAAACAAAAAAAAAACTACAAAGTATCTTTGTCTCTAAGAAATGAGCTTTGGTTACTGGTTACCAATTCTGCCAAAGGCAACTGAGGAGGTTAAAGGAGAATTTTTAGAGGAAGTCAATTCTCTCTCCCTGCTGTGGATTTCTGGGATCAAATTCAGGTTGCCAGTTTTGCACAGCTGAGCCATTTAATCAATACTCCACTTTTTTTTTATATACAGGACAGTGGAGAATCAAAGGGTTAAATATCTAGTATACTACTTGTAAAGGAGCCAAGACTGGGACTCAAAGAGTTAAACTAAAATTTAACTACCATGTTACTTGAAGCTTCCTTTGAGAGGATTCAATTAATTATTACACTACTGATTCTCGAATCAGAGAAAATTAGGAGAAATTAATTCAAGCCTGGCACTTACAGCAATATCAAGGACAGTCACATAAGGACTTACTACACATTATTATGGGTTTTTTTTCTAGGAATATTCTGTGACAGTAGTCCAAGAAAGTAAGTTAGAAAGCCAAATAAAGATGCAATCTAATTATGAAATATGGAATTCTTATAGAAATTTGCAAACTTTAAACCAGAGTGTATAAATAAAAAGAGGTCATTGGCTAGAGTGAACAGCAGTACTGACTTGATGTTGTGCACTTCAAAGCCTTGTTATTGGCTGTTTTTCAAGAAGGAAACAAGATTACACGGACAGAGGGCAACATCTCAGTTTGTCTGGTCCAATAGCCCTTACTCGTGGTCTGTATGCTACATTGCCTCTAAAAAAAATTTTTAACGTATTGATACTAACTCTGTTGGTATTAATTAGCACTCTGTAAAGTAGTGTTGTCCCTATTTTGAAAGAAACCTGTCTAATAGCTTATCTAACTTACACACTGTTAGTTACTCGATTCAAAAATAGGGTCTTTAAACCCAAGCACAGGTAACTCTGAATTCTATATTCTTAATCTCTGTGTTAAGCCACAGTAAAGGGAACCTTAAGTATGCAAGTATTTTTCAGTGTGTGTTCACAGTACTAACAGTTCACATTCAATAAACAAGTTCTGTAGTCAAAACAGTTTTAGTAAAGAAACATGAAATATAAATCTTATTCACATGTAAATTCTTATCAGTAGATTAGACCATGTGTAAAGGCAAGCATTCAACCACCTTAGATCTGCAAAACTGACGTGTTGACAGGTTATAATCTGCAATATTTCCAGGCAAATAGATAAGCAAATTACAAGCTGTAAGTAACAATTAGTGTATAAGAAAAACTGAAGATATGAAAAGACGTCTTTAAGTTGTGTGGTTATCGTTATGGAAAATGGCCAGACCCTAGAGTAGATCACTGTTTCTTAAAAACAACCACAAGCTCATGAGACCACTTTGCACCTTACAGTGTGAACAATGGTTTGAAGCGCGAACTCTTCAATTAAGTATTTTGACCAAAGACAATGTAGGAATTTCTCTCAGGTACAGACATACACTTATCTACTCCAGGACCAAGGATAACCTGCTCTAGTAGTACCTCCTTGGATTTGCAAACCATCAAAATCAGTGAAATAAAATCTGATATGCCACACCAAGATGCCAAAAGAAGATCCCACCTGAACACTCCTTATGAGTTTTGAGTCTCTGAATATCAGGAATTGGTATACTTTATTTCTAGTAGACTGACTATCTGATTTTATGACAGTTAGAGGTACTCATAGCACCTACATATACATAAATAGATTTTACCACTGCATTCCAGAAACTCGAGAGTCAGTTTCCAAACTAGAGGAAACTGACTAGAGATCCAGTCCTTGCTCTCAGTGAAACCTAGGAAGACATTGACATAGATTGTTTAAATGTTGTTAATTATAAGTTAAAGTGAATTCTTTTGACACCTAACAACCTTGAAAGACATATTTGTAAATACTTTAAATTGATTTCTGATAAGTGAATGAACAAAAGAGTTGCATTGTAATAGATACAGAGAAGCCATTCTATCTTGTCTTTCCCATCATGACAGGGTGGGTAGTAGCTATTCCCTCTTCCCTCACTGGCTCCTACAAGCCTCCTGTGGAGGGATTTTCCTGACCCAATTTTGGTTCTCTCTCCACTGATGTTTTATGTGAATGTATTGCTGATCACTCACTAGCGAGGCACAACGCTAGGAACAATCCACAAGACTGTTGTATATTTCATAACTATGCATAAGAATGGCAGTTAATTCTTTAGGAGTTTAATTTAAGCCTTTCTGCAGTTTCTAAAAGTAAGTGGGAAAATGAATAGAACAGAATGTTCTCATTTTGCAGAAATAGAATAGCAAACTATATATCAAGAGAGAAATTAGACTGAACAGTCTTTAAAAAGACACATGAGAAGTGGCAAAAGAAAAATGCCCTCTAATAGCTATTTTATCTTTTGGTATTTTGGTTCATTTTCTCATAAAAGAAATATTTTCACTGTGAGTATAATTAATGATGATAACAGGAGAGAGCAAACTGATTTTTAACATATATAATTATATAATTTAAGTTTGCTAAAATAATTGTCAATGGCTGTCTTGTATAGTGTATATTAGACTGTAAGGTTCCCCTAATAAACAAGTTTTACATAAAATTTCAGCTACTGGAAAAATTATACTTTATTATAATACTTAGCCCTTTCATCTTTTCAATATATGTGCACATTAGTACAGAATTATTACTAACATAAGTTTTTGTAATCTATGAATTGGTACATATGTAGATCATGACCTTGTGTGCTTTTAACAAGCCCTATAACTAATATTTTATAATGAACTCTCACATAAAAAGTTTTAAGCAAATATTATACTCAGATCCCAGAGAAGCAGGTACAACATAATATGGCCTGGGTAAAGTTTTCAGCCCTTTCTTTCTCCCAGGTTGGAACACAAAGAGATTCACATGGTTGATTGTGGCTGAGAAAAAGAAATATCATATATGACAAACTTGTGTTCTGGCTCAACAGGGTATAACTAACTTCAAGGGTCATGCTTGCATATTCTTTAATTTTGAGAATAAATTGACCCAAAATATATACAGGGCAATAGAAAAGCAAGAAATCACGAAGTAAAGTTACAGAAGTGCCTGTGCAGAAACTATGGTTGATATGTAAAATGAATAAAAAATTTCTTAATATAAAAAAGGAACTATAAATCTCAAAAGGAACAGTGTCCTATGGAGACAACGAAGAAAACTGATGACCTGAAGAGTGTGCATGTGTGACTGAAAATAAGTAACATTTGGGGTGCTTGTGGGAGTAGGGAAAAGAGATTTTTAGGAAAACAATGCTAGGGTAATCCCAATGCATGTTGTTTGTCTAAGAATAGCAATAGTAAAATGATATTTCTCAATTCTAGACCAACTAATTGGACAGGTTTATGCTAGGAATTTTGATCCATTGCAAGCAAAAAGTAGGGTGAAAAGGAGTATATGGAAGGAACAAAATTATAAAATTTCATAGAGCTTGGGGAAAAGGGGGACAAGAAAAATATGATGGGGTTGTTGTCTTTTGTATACATCTGCTCTGTTTGTTAGTGATTGAAAGACAAACACCCAAGAGGCCCATGAAACCTCATAAAGAAATAACTGGCATGTGGTGGTATTGTGTTCCCCCAAATACTATGCACCCTAATAAACTTATCTGGGGTCAGAGACAGAACAGCCACAATATTAAACATAAAGGTTAGGCAGTGGTAGCACATGCCTTTAATCCTAACATTCCAGAGGCAGAAATCCATCTGTTCAAAGATACAGCCAAGCATGGTGACTTATGCCTTTAATCCCAGAAAGCGAGCCTTTAATCCCAGGGAGTGATGGTAGAAAGCAGAAAGGTATAAAAGACATAAGAACCAGAAACTAGAAGCATTTGGCTGGTTAAACTTTTAGGTTTTGAGCAGCACAGTTCAGCTGAGATCCATTCAGATATGAGGACACAGAGGCTTCCAGTCTGAGGAAACAAAATCAACTGAGAAGTTGGCCAAGTGAGGTTAGCTGTGGCCTGTTCTGTCTCTCTGATCTTCCAGTGTTCACCCCAATTACTGGCCTCAGGCTTGATTTTATTAATAAGACCTTCTAAGATTCCTGCTACACTGGTACAATTTTAAAATAATTGAAAAATAAAATGTAATAGTTAAAAGATCTTAAAGATAGATATAAGCTGTAAATGTGAGGAATTTGGGAAATAGTATTGTCAATAGCAAGGGTGAAATATGGAAAGAATAGAATTTAAAGGGGAAGAAAAGGTTTGTATTAATGAAACTACAAAGACAAGCTAATGAAGTTATCATATGGTATACAGGCACATATAATGGTCAACAATAAACATATGGATAAGCAAGAAACTACAAAAATCAATGCTGGAAGTCAGCAGAGAGATGATTTATAGAACAGTGGATCTGACATGCAATCAGATACTTCACAGGCCCCACACTTTGGAACTTAATTCTCCACTATATTTCAACTAACTTTGCATAAATTAAAGTAAAATTCTAAAAACTTAAAGGTTGGTAAATATCATGCTTTTTCTACATATTTATAAAAATTCCTCATCCTCCAGGCATAGTGTAGTACAGTGGAGAATTGTGTGTTCATTTCCAGAATTTTTTCATAGTAAGATCCAGGCCAACCTGAACTATATAGAAAGTTCCTGACTCAACAGACAAAAGGAAAAAAAGGTTAATAATAATAATAATAATAATAATAATAATAATAATAATAAATATTTACAAATTAGCAAAACCACATGCTTAGGAACAAGGTAGTTTAATTACTGTGAAGTATGTTCCAGGATCTGGAGAATAATTGTAAATGCTTAGAATGTAGAATCATTTTATCACTTCAATTATATACATGATAATCTATGGAATAAATCCTGCTTGGGAGAAGGATCAGTTTGTCTCCTGCTTTGGTTCATGTGGTACTCTCCATAAAGACATCAAATATACATCAAGTATTTTCTGTCCTTCATTCTAAATGAATTTCTAAAAGGATATTAGGGAAACGAAGCTGGATTTGAGAAAATCTTGGTATCCTAACCAAAGAGCTACTTGAGCTTATTTTACACTCTGATGTAGGCATGCAGCGGGGTATATATGTGTTTGCTGCCTGTACAGGAATGTATGGGTTTGTGTATCTACACAGAACAGAGTAAGATGTCAGGTGTTCTTTGCTTTCCACATTATTTCTTTGAGGCAGAATCTCTCAGGGAACCAGAAGGAGGCCATTTGGCTAAATTCTCTGGTAAGTGAGCTCTTGGGTTCCATCTGTCTCTGCCCGCTAAGTGGTGGAGTTACAGATAAACGCAGCCATTGTCCTAGACTGCATCTTCTTGCTATGATAAACATCATGACCAAAAGCCACTTGGGGAAGAAAGGTTTTGTTTGTCTTAAACATCTCAGGTCACAGTCCATCCCTGAGGGACGAAAGGGCTGGAAATCAAGGTAGGGACCTGGAGACTGAAACTGAAGCAGAGACTCCAGAGGAGTGCTGCTTGCTGGTTTGCTCCTTGTGAATTCTGACTACCTGCCAACTGGAAGCACCACCTACAATGGGCTGGGCTCTCTCACATCAATCATTATTCAAGACACTGCCCCAGAGACTTGCATACAGACCAAACTGATGATGACATAGTCTCAAATAAGGTTCCTTCTTTCTATGTAGCTCTAGCTTGTGTCAAATTGACAAAAAGCAAAGCTAAGAAGTACAACCATACTGGACCCTCTACATAGGTCCTGGAAAGTCACACTCGGGTTCTCATGCTTGCAGAACATGCTCATACCACAGAGCCATCTCCTCAACTAGTTGTTCCTCCTGAGGAAGAATCACACTCGGGTTCTCATGCTTGCAGAACATGCTCATACCACAGAGCCATCTCCTCAACTAGTTGTTCCTCCTGAGGAAGAATCGTAAAAAACTTATCAATTTCTCCTCAAGGAAATCTCTGATACTACCTTTGGCCTTTGTCTTGACTCCTGGTAAGCTATAGCGATTGAATGAAACATTTTATATTTTCTGATCATATGTTCATGATCCTGCAAATATCTGTTCAGGCATTTTCATTCATTTGGGACACATCTGAAAGTGAAGAATAGCGTATTCTTAAGGCGAATAATTCTCTTGATTAATAACTTCACACTTTCCATGGCTAGTGTCTGAACTGAGTACCCCAGTATGGCACCTGTCAGTAAATAATTAATACAGGATAATGGAGTGGATGAATACATGAATGGCTAGCCAAATGAGTGGAAGAGTCAGCAAGGGCTGCCCAAGATTAAAATATGCATAGAGATATAACTTTCCTCTAAACTTACTTTCAACTAGTTCTATAGGAGTGACTTAGCCTTGCTGGAATTGTAATTAGTATTCATTGAAAGATTAACTGCATGTATACTAATAATTATGTTAATGAGTCTTTGCAATATTACTTGACCTAAAGACTTTTAATCCAGTTAACCTGCCCATTTGCTACCCTGTCTCATTAGTCTGTGCCTCAAAAATTATTGTCAGGTTGGAAAGTTTTTTCACTCTCTCAGAGATTATGAGATAGAATCGGAGACATTAAGCTAATTTAATCATGTTGAGGGTCCAACTAGAACTATCAGCCCATTATGGGCAAATTTATACAGACCACAGGGAATGAAAAACATATAAAGATATATAAAGAAATTTTAAATTAAATATGGCAATTTATAAAGGATTTAAAGTTTAAATCTTTAATAATTTTTATGTTTTAGGGGTAGGCTAGGTATTTTATTTGGCCAAATATAAAAGTAGATATAGTCTTAAAAAAAGTACATAGATTTATTGTTTTTTGTAAGGATTCCTTTTCATGCACTGAAACTAAAATTTAGAAGCAAGTTGCTGTTTTCTGCAATAAACTAGCTTGGTAAATGAAGATGTGATATTCACAAAATATTGTTATTTGCTTTTCCACCTCATGGTATACTTTTAGATATTAACTTTTACTGATTTTTGAGAATTCCATACATGAGTGTTTCATTTACATCATTTCTACCTCACACTCTCCCCCCTCCCCCTGTGTTGCCCGCTACTCCCCTCAACCTTTTTAATTATTCTCTCTCTCTCTCTCTCTCTCTCTCTCACACACACACACACACACACACACACACAACACAATCACACACATGTATATATGTACGTATACATAAATGTAATTTGCCGAGTCCAGTTACTGTTACTCACAAGGGTGTATGTTTAGGGATTAGATAAACAGACCATCAGTGTCTCATCCTTGGAGAAAAACGATTCTCCTTCTCTTATCAGCCATCAAATGCATGTATCTCTTCATCTAGGGGTTGGATCTTGTGAGACATTACCCATGCAACTGACAACTGGCATTATTATTAACAAACATATTGTTAAGATTACATGGGTGCAACTCCCTATTGTCTTACCTATGATTTCTGTTGCTGTGATGAAATACCATAACCAAAGCAACTTGGAGAGGAAAGGATTTATTCAGCTTACACTTCCACATCACAATTTGTCATCAAAAGAAGTCAAGACAGGAACTCAAGAAAAGCCATAACCTGGAGCCAGGAGCTAATGCAGAAGCCATGGAGGAGTGCTGCCTACTCTACTGACTTGCTCCTTATGACTTGCTCAGCCTGCTTTCTTATAGAAACGAGGACCACCAGCCCAAGGATAGCATCACCCATAATGGGCTCCTCCCCCATAAAGCACAAATTAAGAAATGTCCTACAGGAATGCATACAGATGGGTCTTATGGATACATTCTCTCAGCTGAGGCTCCCTCCTTCCAGATGACTCTAGCTTGTGTCAAGTTGACATAATGCTTTAGGCATTGGTTTTGTGTTGTGGATGTATCACCTAGAATTTTTCTTTCTATTTTGGCCAGTTGTGAATTTTTGTGATGGTCTCTATATGCTACAGAAAAAAAGCTGTTTTGATGAGGGGTGAGAATACACTTCTCTGTGGGTGTAAGGATAAGCATTTAGAAAGTATGGGGGAAATTTATTGGTTCTCTCTAGGGTCTCTCACCAATCACATATAGTTTGCTGGATTTATAGTACCCAACATGAAGTCTGTCCCATTGAGTGGACCTTAAGTCTAATTGAGATATAAGTGCCACTATTGCCAGGGTGAGCTTTGTCATGGTTCACAGACTGTTCAGCTTAGTAGGACTTTTTACTACTTTTCTCCCTTGGCATCTTGCAAAGCACCTTTGGATGCTACAAAAACTAGTTCTAAGTCTTCCAAGTCAATTCTAGCTCAATGCCTTTCAGTTCTGAGCTCAAAAGGTATGGCATCCTTTGCAATAGAGTCAGACCTACAAATTCTTGGAGACAAACAAGGGCAACAGCAGCATCCTATATTATTTGGGGAGTCCCTTGGACTCCTCTGCCAAAAACAACTGCAAGTGAGAATACCCATGCTCGGCACTAAAATGTTTGTTAGACAGTCTACGGCTCTCAGAAGAGCATTGTCACCCCAAGTGACACAACTTCATTTAAATTATTTATGTATGTATATGCATACACTTATATATTATATATGTAATTTAAGTAAATGTAAAACAATGTGCTTCCATATGGCTTTTCAGTGATCCTTGGAATTCTTTAGCCTTCGATATTGCCCTTTCTAGCTCTTTTCCAGGCAAAATACTCCTGTTCCATTTCTCTCATTGCCCCCTTCCCAGCAACTGCACCCCATGCTACCCATCTCTAGAGATGCTTCTCTCTCTCTCCATGGTCCATTTCTACTTTTCTGATTTTTGAAGTTTCTTCTGGGTTACGGACTCATGTCTGATGATATGGAAGCAGGCTCCACATACAAAAGAGAACACGCTGGATGTGTCTTTCTGAGGATTCAACCTCACTAAATATAGTATGTTCTAGTTCCATCCATTTGCCTGCAAAGTTCATGATTTCTTATTTCTTTATAGCTGAATAGAATTCTAGTGTATATAAATATTGCATCTACATTATTCATTCATCAGTTGAAGGACATTTAGATTGTTTCCACTTCCTGGAGTAAATAGTTTTTTGAGTTCTGGCTGCCTTCGGAAGATTGGGATAAGAGCAAGAGGCTTGAGGATAAGAGCATACTCATCAGGCTGGGTCAGAGCAGCGGTTGGGCTGGCCTGGGTAGACCTGGAGAATAGATATAGCATGAGACTTGATGGAATAAGGTCTGGCAGATAGTGGGGCTAAGAAGGACTTGTGTCCCATGCAAGTTTGGAGGTTAACAAGATGTGAATAGGATGTTTTAGACTAAGCTGGAGTACTGGACATGAGATCCTAGGCTCTGGTTGAGGGTTGGATGAGTACAGGAAGCTTAGAGCAGACTCAGCAGGCTTGACACAGCCTAGGGCATGATGGCCTGGTAGAACCTGTAGAGTAGGTATACTGTGGGACTTGATGGGCCCATTTTCTATATATTGTGAATATAGTGGCAATAAACATTGCTAGACAAGTATTTGTATAGCAGAATGTTGAATCCTTTGGGCATATATCAAGTGGCATGGCTGGGGTGTGTAGATGTTCCTTTAGCTTTTTGAGAATTTCCCATACTGATTTCTAGAATAGATGTATCAGTATGCAACCCTCCCCATAGTGAATGAGGGTTCCCTTTCACCACATCTCGCTCAGTATTTGTTGCTGATTGTTCTCTTGATCTCAGGCAATCCAACTGGAATAAGATAAAATCTCAAATTAGTTTTAATTTTATTTCCCTAACTGCTAGAAAGTTGAACATATTTTAATATATTTATTAACTACTTTTCCACCTTCATTTGAGAACTTTTCAGATTCATAGCCTATTTTTTTGATTGGGTCATTTGTTTTCTTGACTTTTTTTGAGTTCTGTATATATTCTGGATATTAATACTCTGTCACGTATATAGCTAGAAAAAAAAATTCTTTTCTACAGTATAACCTTCCATTTTACTCAGTTGATTGTTTCCTGCATATGTCAGAGTCACAGCCAGCATCATCTTAAATGAGAAATACTTGAAGCAATCCCTTTCAAATCAGGAGTGAGAACAAGCTGAAAATTATCCCCACTTCTCCTCAATATAATGCTTGAAACACTAATGACCAGACAAGAGAAGGAAATTAAATAAGACAAACAAGAAAATGGAGATGTCACATTATCCTTACATGTAGATAATATGACATTAAGGTCCCAAAATTCCACCAGAAATTTTCAGTGAATGGTCAACAGCTTCAGCAAAATGGCAGGATACAAAATCGCTTTACAAAATCAGCAGATTTTCTATAAACCAATAACAAAAACACCAAGAAGAGATGATGGACATACTCCCATTTACAATAGTAAATTACAATAGTAACCCAAACCAAGTAGTTGTAAGATCTCTACAATGAAAACTTCACATTCCTGAATAAAGAAATTGAGTAGGACACTAGAAAATTAAAATACCTACCATGCTCATGTGTTGTCAGAATTAATACTGTGAAAATGACCATCCTAACAGATGCAATTTATAAATTCAAAATAATCCCATTCAAAATCCTCATGACATTATTTACAAAAATAGATAGGAAAAAACATCCTAAAATTCATCTAGAACTATAAAAGACCTCAGCTAGCCAAAGCAACCCTGAGGAAAAGAGAACATTCTGAAGGGATTATCATTATAGATTTCAAGCTATATTACAGAGTTAAGTAGAAAAAAAATGGTACAGGTACACACACACACACACACACACACACACACACACACACACACACACACACACACAGTGTAAGTCAATGGAAGAAAATTGAAGACCCAAACATGAATACACATGGTTATAGCCATCTCATATTTGACAGAGATGTCAAAATACACACTGAAGAAAAAGTATCTTTGATAAATGGTGTTGGGAAAATGAGGTATCCTCAGGTAGAAGAATGAAAGTTAGATCCATATCTATTACCTTGCACAAAATCATCTCCAAATGGGCCACAGAAATGACTGGAAAAGTATATGGGTAGTATCTAACAAAATATGGGTGTGGAAAAGGACTTTCTGAACAGGATTTCATTCACTCACAAATTAATGCCAGTGATAAATGACAAATTGAAAATTAGAAATTCATAAAACTAAAAGATAAAATTATTTAATGACAGTAATATATTTCATGACCTTATAGTTATTTTACCATTATTGTGAAGCATTTACTTAGAAAGTCTAAATAATCTCTATTCATTCACTTCACTGTTTATAAAGGTAAATTCATATTTAATAAAGCTTGCATTAGTTTGTAGTATTATCATTTTTCCTTTTATTTTAATAAACTAAAAAATATAGAAAATGAGTTTTAAAAGTATTCTGCATTTTAGACTTATGGTTGAGAGTAAAATTAAGCTTGAAATCTTAAGTACATATTTCCATCATTTATATAAGACCTTCAAAGAAAAACAAAAAATTAGAAAAAAACTTTAAATAACATGACAATTTAATTGGATACAGATAGATTTCATCCCTATTAATTTTTGGATTTACTATTTCAGATTTTATTTGGAACCTCTTTCACATTCACTTCAAATTTTTTTATTCTTTTTCCTTATTTTATAATTAATTTAATTTTATATATCAGCCACGATTCCCCTGTCCTCCCTCCTCCCAACCCCCAGCCTTCCCCCACAACCCACCTCCCCTCCATTCCCACCTCCTCAAGGCAAGGTCTCCCCTGGGCATCAGCTCAGCCTGGTAGATTCAGTTGAGGTAGGTCCAGTCCCCTCCTCCCTACACCAAGGCTGAACAAAATGTCTCAGCATAGGCCCTAGGTTCCAGAAAGCCAGCTCAGCCCTAGGGACAGGCCCCAGTCCCACTGCCTGGGTACCTCCTACATAGTTCAAGCGAATCAACTGCCTCACTTATCCAGAGGGCCTGGTCCAGTTCCATGGGGGCTCCTCAGCTATTGGTTCACAGTTCATGTGTTTCCGCTAGTTTGGTTTCTTAAATCCATTGCCGGAGGCCGTGGTAGTGGTGCACGCCTTTAATCCCAGCACTCGGGAGGCAGAGCCAGGCGAATTTCTATGAGTTCAAGGTCAGCCTGGTCTACAGCTCGAGAACCAGGACAGGTCCCAAAATTACACGGAAAAACTCTGTCTCAAAAAAAAAAAAAAATCGATTATTAATTTATGTTCTTATTGGTTTCCAGCCAATCTCCCCAGTTTCTGTGCATTTCTTTTGAAACTTCTATGAGTACTGTCAGCTCATCTTCCTGTGTGTAAGATGTTTTGTCTTTTTCCTGTCTTACATTCTTTCCCTGAAGTCTGACTTTGTCTAGTCTCTAGTCTCTGTTGGCAACTTATTTTGGTCTTCACACTAATTTTATTATTTATTTGTTCGTTTACTTATTTTTGAGACAGAATCCCATTGGGTCATCATGCGTATCCTGGAATGTACTTTGTAGTCCAGGCTGGCCTCGACCTTCCAGAGATCCACCTGCCACTGCTGCCCAAGGACTGGGATCAAAAGCATGCGCCACCATGCCCAGTACCTTTCTCATTTTTTTTTTTCTGGTAACAATTCACTCCATTCTTTATTCTACTCATGAATACCTTCTTCCCGGAGTAACAATGGCCACATGGGTGGCACATGGCTCCCCTGTTTTGTCACAACGGTATGATTCTTAGCTTTTAAAATTGTAGATGCCATGCCTCTAAGAGGTTTTCTTCCTTCTCAAAGCCATCACATACTCTGCTAGAGAAGCTAGGCCTGGCTACTCTTCTTGTTCTTGGCTTCTCTAAGATCGTCTGATTCACTGTTCCCAAATTTGCACCTCTCCTCTTTCCAACCTTAAACTCCTCCATAAGCCCTTAGCATAACAGTGACCATAGACCTCAGCTCAAAAACAACACATTACAGCAGAGGAAATACAGAGGGCAGTTAGAATGAACAGGCAAGTGCCAGACGACCACAGGGTTACTGAAATTTCATTTTTGAGAATTAGTCTTAATAATTTTAAACAGACAATTAATACTATTTTTAAGATTTTTTTGTTTGTTTTTGAGATGGTAATTTAATTGCAATTAAATGACACCCTTCCCTTTCCCCCTTCCAAATTCTCCTGCATATTCCTCTCTGCTCTCTTCCAAATTCATGGCCTCTTTTTTCATTAATTGTTACTGTATACATATGTATTTGTATATGAACATAAAAGCTGTTGAGTTCATATAATGCTACTTTATGTATGTTTCCAGGGATGACCACATGGCACTGAATAGCCAATCAGTGCGTTCCCTGGGAGGACCACCTCTCCCTGTTCATAGCTTTGCTCAGTGGCCTGTAGTTCTTTGTGTAGGGCTGAGGCCTGGGCTTTTCCCCATCCAGTTTGGCGTGGTCAGTTGTGTCCTCCTTATTTAGTTGGTCTAAGCCGTAAATGAGCCGCCTCTGTAAAGCAGACTGTACTGCACTTCCAACATAATCCATCTCCCTATTGTTAAGAAAGAACCACACAAGATGACTTGTGACCTCCACAGATTTTACATTTCTATGCTCTTTGCATTTTCAAGCTCACCTCACTCAAGCTTCCATTTGGTATACAGAAAATGCAGGACAAATCAAAACACAAATCCTGCATAAACACTGAAGACCAGGAATGTTGGCATGAGAGAACTGGAGGTGAATTCAGTCATCATATAAAATGGCTGGCTCATTTTAAAGATGAGGAAAGAAAAGGTGCATAGAGACTAGTGCGATGTTCTACCAAACCCACACCAGTTATTGGTGTGCTGGGATAACAACTCACAATTCCCATGGTCCTAGTTAATGCTCTGCTCCCTCTGATATGACACATTAATTGTAATTGTTTTTAACTTAAAACATGTAATTTTCCCAAGTCTTATCTTTCACCACAGCCATGTGCATGGTGGAGGACTAAAGGCATCCTCTTTATTTTCCATACTTCACAGAGGCAATCACATAAGGAATGTAGGGTTCTTAGCATCCATGTGAAGCAGGTGAAACTGAACTTCAGTTATTCATCCTAGTAGTCATAACGTAGGCTTGAGAAACAGAGGTCAGAGGATGTGGAAAAGTGAAGACTGTGATCTCACACCTGTTCAAAGCTTTGCACTGTTGGAATCATTGGCATGTGCAGAGATCTGCCTCAGTCCACTACACTTTAGATTTGAAGGCACATTAGAAAAGCAGGGGAGTAGAAACTCATCTCAGCAGTTTTCCTATGTGTAATTTAGTAAATTCTAATTCAAGTATGAAATAGGAAATCATTTTGTTAATTACTTGAAAAGTAACTCATAAGCAATCCTGGGGAAAAGTTGTGCTTCCTTGCTAGTGCATTTATGTATGGGCCATTTGCACATTTTTGCATGTGCATTCTTAATTATAATTATATTCATAAACTATGCCACAGCTAGAACTTTTTGCTGATAAAAATATTTTAAAAGAAAACAAAAAAAATAAAGCAATGGGCAAATTTAATAACCTCATAGTTTTTTCTACTTAATTATAAGTTACTTGAAACTAAAACCAAGCTACAGAGCCATAACGTATATGAAGGGGACCTAACTAAGACTCATATAGGGTCGGTGCTGCTTCAGTCTCTGTGAGCCCTGCTTAGTTGATTCAGTGGACCATGTTCTCCTTGTGTCCTCCATCCTCTCTAGCTCCTACAATCTCCCCCCCCCCCTTCAGCTGTGTTCCCAGAACTCCGAGAGGAAGGACCCAATGGAGACCTCCCATTTAGACTTTCTGGGCATAATGTGAGTCTCTGCACCCGCTCCCATCTGCTGCCAGATGAAGCCTGTTCAATGATGACCAGACAAGTCACTGATCTAGGAGTATAGCAGAATATCATGAGGGATCATTTCACTGATTTTATTTATTTATTTATTTATTTATTTACGTACTTACTTACTTATTTATTCATTTTTATTGGCTTGTCTGTTTGGTTCTACCATAGGTTTCCAGTCTATCTAATCTCTGGTTCTTGGCCATCACGGTAGTTTAGGGTATGGGCTCCCTCTTGGAGAGGGGGCCTCAAGTTAAACCAGACATTGGTTGCCCACTCCCACAATTTCTGTGCCACTATTCCCCCAGTACATCTTGCAGGCAGGACAGACTGTAGATGGAGGATTTTGTGGCTGGGTTTGTGTCAAGGTTTTAATTTCTGTACCCTGCAGAGTAACTTCCCCCACCAAACAGACTAGAACATAGGGGTGAAGGCTCTGTGAAGACATCAGCTCTACTAAATATAATATTTTATTATTTTTTTATTAAGGAAATTTTTTATTCATTTTACATACCAATCACAGGTCCCCCTCTCCTCCCTCCTCCGTCCCCTCCCACCTTTACCCCCAACCCACGCCCCATTCCCTCCTTCAAAAAGGCAAGGTCTCCCATGGGGAGTCTGCAGAGCCTGGTGCATTCTGTAGAGGCAAGCCCAAGACCCTTCCCCTGCATCAAGGCTGTGCAAGGTGTCCCACCATAGGTAATGGGTTCCCAAAAGCCAGTTTATGCACCAGGGATGGATCCTGATCCTACTGCCAGGGGGCCCCTTAAGCAGATCAAGCTACATAACTCTCTCACTTATGCAGAGGGCCTAGTCCAGTCCCATAGAGACTTCACAGCTGTTGGACTAAAGTTCATGAGTTCCCGCTAGTTTGATTTAGTTGTCTCTGTAGTGTAGCAGGAATCTTAACAGGTCTTATTAATAAAAACAAACCTGAGGTCATGGTGAATGCTGGAAGATCAGAGAAGCAGAACAAGCCACAACCAACCTCACCACGCCAGTTCCTCAGCTGGTCTTCTTTCCTCAGACTGGAAGCCTCTGTGTCCTTATCCAAATGGATTTCAGCTGAACTGCTACTCAAAAGTCTAAAAGCTTAACCAACCTAGTTCCTGGTTTTCACACCTAATATACCTTTCTGCTTTCTGCCCTCACTTCCTGGGACTAAAGGCATGTGTCACCATGCCTGGCTGTTTCCAGTGTGGCTTTAAACTCACAGAGATCCAGATGGATCTCTGCCTCCCAAGTGATAGGATTAAAGGCATGTGTGCCACCATTTTCTGGCCTCTATATCTAGTGGCTTTTCTGTTCTCTGATCCCAGATAAGTTTATTACAGTACACAATATTTTGGGGAACACAATACCACCACACTCTAGGTTTCCCCAATATGATCTTCATGCCTCTTGATTATAGAATCCCTCTTCACTCTCTTTGACTGGACTCCTGGAACTTGGCCTGGTGCTTGGCTGTGGATCTCTGCATCTGCTTCCATCAGTCACTAGATGAAGGCTCTGTGATGATAGTTAGGGTACTCACTGATCTGATTACTGGGGTAAGCCAGTTCAGGCACCCTCTCCACTATTTCTAGTAGTCTAAGCTAGGGTCATCCATATGGATTCCTGGGAACCTCCCCAGCATCCAGCCTTTCCCCATCCCCCTGATGGAGAATTAAGGGAGATACCATAGCAATATTTTATTGATTCTTTGAGAATTTCATACAATGTATTTTGAACACTTTCACCCTGCCTCCACACTTCTAACTCCTCAAAGATCCAACCCTACCTCCCCAATCACTCCCAAGCTTGTGTCCTTTAAAAACTATAAAATAATCCACTGAGTCCAGTTTGTATTACTCAAATACTCACAGGAGTTAGGCCATCCACCAGGCATCGTCTACCTACTAGTGCTCCACACCCTTAAGACCCCTCCCAGAAACCATCAACTATCCATAGCTCCTTAGCTAGGGTAGGTGTTCATGAGCCCCTACCAACTCCTTGCTAGCTTTCCTATATGGATTATCACATCTACTGTGAGTTCATTAGTACAAAGGTCCTTTCATGTCCTGAAGACATGGCTCTGCTCTGGCCCTCCTTTTTTCTGCTCTTACAAATCTTTGCTCCCTCATCTTGATGGCTGCTGAGCCTAGGAGTGAGTGACATAGATCCATTTGTAGCCTAACAGTCCAATGAAAATTCTCTACTCATTGTTCAGTTGTGGGTTTCTAACATTAGCCACCATCCAAGAAGAAACTTCTCTGATGAGTTCTGAAAGCAGAACTAATCTATGGGTATAGAGGTTCAAATCTAAAGGGTCATTTAATTTCAAAAATTCCCCCCCCCCATGGTAGCTAAAGATAATAATTAAGTTTTTTGTTTGTTTATCTTTTGATTTCACCTTTCACCAAGAATCTGTTTTTTCCTGGATCCTGGCTTTATGTAGTATTCATGCTGTAAGCTTGCATAGTCATTAATATTCAGTCCTCTAAGCAAAAGCCTGGAAAAGCCTAAAGAAGGAGCCAAGATTTGTGTGTGTGTGTGTGTGTGTGTGTGTGTGTGTGTGTGTGTGTGTGTTTGTATCAGTTGCTATTCGGGTTTTGGGCATGTTTAAAATTTTGTGTTTCCTTCTTATTTGACACCCTGTCTTGTCAGCTCACCTCTGCTTCTTAAATGAAGGTTTGTTATATTTTAGCCCACATTTCTAAATCTTCTCTACTAATGCAATTTGTTAATCTTCTGATACATCATAATACTAAAAATAGAAGTCAAACATTAATCTTTCTACTCACCATAATCTATATTTGCCTTACTCCAGAACTCTTTCCCAAATACCCCATGCTTTCAATGGCTTTCCATATTCTTAAGGCCTGTCCAGGACAGAAGCCATCACTCAGCTGACACTGCTTTTGTGAAAGATTTCTTGACAACTTCACCCCAAAAAGGAACTGAACATATGGACTTATGTAGTCAGCTAAACATTAATCACCTGTTAAAGCACTTAGATTTCTGCTGAGCTTTAGATGTCTTGGGAAACAACATGTACATATAAATTACTCTTTGCCTTTCTGTCTCTCCTCTCTCTATCTCTGTCTCTCTCTGTCTCTCTCTGTCTCTCTCTGTCTCTCTCTTTCTCTCTCTCTCTCTCTCTCTCTCTCTCTCTCTCTCTCTCTCTCTCGCTCTCTCGCTCTCTCGCTCTCACTCTCACTCTCGCTCTGTCTCATCTCTGCCTCCTCCTCCTAAATTTATGTGTATGGGTTTTCCCTTGCATGTGTGTCTATGTATCACATGTGTGCAATGTCCTCAGAGACCAGAAGAAGTAACAGGTCCCCTGTTACTGAAGTTATACAAAGTTATGAGCTACCACTTGGGTGCTGGAAATCTGACCAGGTCCTACAGAAGAGAAGCCAGTTCATTAAACCACTGTGCCATCTCCCCAGCCCTGATACTACCCTTTGTAAATGCATGCTTGGTACTTTGTTGAGAAGTAAAGTTGCAAGTTTAAATCACTAGTCTGCTGTGGTGATATTTATTTATGTTGATATGCTAAAATGTACAAAGAAAAAATAGTTCTGTTTCCCTCCATTACTGATACTGCATTTCTCCCTTACCCTTGGACTTCTTAGTCTTATAACATTAACTATTCAGTATTTTATTAATAATCAGTTGGTCTAATTAGTCCTTTAACTAATACTCATACTTTCAAGGAAGAAAGCACCTCCTGATGATATCTCACATGTTTTAGCTCACAATCCCCTTCCTCAGCTCCTCTGTAGGTTGACATCTGAGTACCAGAGAATACAATGATCAGAATGCATTATTGCACAAACCTGTATCAGAGGAAAAAGCCAAAATCTAGTAGTGTGGTGTGCATGTAACTCCAGATCTTACCACTCTGAATCCCCAGAACATTGTGTTGACAGGATCTCCATCTACCCCATTGCCTGCTGGTCAACTTCCAAGGCCTCATGGTCTGCCTTTGATGCTGCTTTCATTCATGTCACATGTGACTGAGATGCCTGGAAGTTTAAGCCTCGTGACCTTTCCCTGCCTGATATTTTTCTGCACAAGTTCCCTTTCCTGCACTGCAGCTTCAATTGATGGACATTCTGTGGTTTCTCCTTCATGTCTACTGAGAGTAATATCCCGAGTGTTGTTTATCACATTTTTCTAAAATGGTTTCTAATTTGAATATCATTACCTTTTTAATGACTCTTTCAGCCTTTTGTCTCACAAAATTTTCTTCACTGAGTATATCATTCAATATTATCTTAAAAAAAATACTAGTTCTCAACACAGTCTTCTCTCTACCTTGTGCAAAGTATAAATCCAATACTCATAGAAGTGGAAATACATACCTAATTTTCAAAATAGTAACCCAGTCAAAATTATATTGACTTATCACAAGTAAAATGAAGATAAAATAGATAAATCATCAGTTTTATGCCTATTCTTACATTAAGTGGAATGTGAATTCACACACATAATAGTGGCAAAAATTGAGGCAAGGAAATAGGAATGTATTTTACTTAGCTATAAGTCACAAGTGACAACAAAACTAGAATATCTTCATTTCTGGAAATATAAGTATCATAGAGAATTCTCTAGCTACTCTTACTTTCTGGATCAATAGCCTAGGAGTTCTGGCAATCAGTGGATCAGAATTGCCTCCCTGAGTCTAAGGAGTAATGTGTCCTGAGGATGGTACAGGATATAAACTCAATTTTTGTCAGTATTATGTGAGCAAATTCACATCCCACATAATGTAAGAATAGGCATGAAACTGATGATTTATCTATTTTATCTTCATTTTACTTGTAATAAGCTAATACAATTTTGACTGGGTTACTATTCTGATGGTACAGGATGGGTAAAGCTCACTTAGCTGTTTTTCTAAGGAACGGTAGATTATTATTAAAAGAAAAGAAAGAAAAATGAATCCACCAGAGGATCTCAGCTGCTGATTGCATGCCTGGGCTCTGTGATTTCAGAGCTTATTGCTACAATATACTTTTTAAAACTTCAGGAAAGGCCCCATAATATGACACTGAAATAATATGCCACACTCTCTTGACCTTGTTTTCAGCTTTACTGGTCTCTGTGGTATATGACTGTTTCCCTTTCCCGACTCCTTGTGAGTGCTACCCTACACTACCTGTGCTGCAGAAGAGTGGCGGTGACAGGAAATGGAACCACATGTGTGATCTCCCACACTTCCTGTTCTGAAAATACTTAGAACCTACACCTTCCTAAGGATGGTCCACACTGCATCTGTGTTACCATGAATGAGATTCACATTGAAACCCACCAAAACTCTAATTCAAAGTGGAACTGCACCAGCTCTAGAGCCTCAGAGCTTTCTGAGATCTCCCCCGGCTCTGTTCTCTCAAATGGATGACTATTCCAGAGACAGTGATGTCTGGATCTTATTAGAAAGCCTTTGTTACACTCCCCAGCTCTCCCTCCCTTTATTCCACTTCCTGCCAAATGTCTCTTCAAAACCAAGGGAAAGTTTGCATTAACTTCATTTATGCACACTTAGCACTTTCTACCTTAACTAACTCTTCTTGCCTCTGGGCCAAAGTACCTAAAATATCTTCACAGTGAAACCCAAAAGGAATATCAATGAAAATATTGGACTAAGTGATCTCTAAGTATACTTCCAGAAATGAGTTCTAGGATTTCATATGAGAACAGAAATGCAATATATATGTCAGTCGAAAAAAATAAACAAAAGGAAAAGAAAACTTAAGTATTGAAATTCTATATATTATTGTAAGACTAAAAATAGTAAAATATGGTTCTTTAGCCACAACAGCACTGTAACCTCATTATTAAGCATAGAAAACCTGTCCCTGAAGAAAATTTTACTATGTGTAAGGAGACCATTTATTGATGTATTCATTTATTTAATGAGTAATAATCAAGTCCCTAATTTTGTGGCACTCCATGTAAAAACAATGGACTAAGAGATTGCAAGGATTCAAATGCGGAAAGGTAGCCAACACTTGTGGTTTTGTTGGAAAATTATCTTGCAAATCCCTTCCCTATTTTCATAGGCAAAAAGCTTTTTTAAGGCTATTATATTTATACATCTCATTTAAAAAGATTAAGTCAGATTTTAGAAACTAATCAAACATTTAAGGAAGCAGCATTTATGTTTTTTACAAATTAATTCATATTTCCAAATTATCAGAACTAGTAAGATTTGTAGGAACAGTAAGTATTAGTTTTAAAAAAAATAAAGTATAGCCAAGAGTGGTGGTGCATACTTTTAATTCCAGTACTGGAGAGGCAGAGGCAGGCAGAGCTCTTTGAGTTCCAGGCCAGCCTGGTCTACACAGTGAATTCCAGGACATCCAAGGCTATGCAGAGAGATGCTGTCTCAAAGAACCAAAAAGAAAGAAAAAAAGAAAGAAAGAAAGAAAGAAAGAGGGAGGGAGGGAGGAAGGGAGGGAAGAAATTAAAAGTGTATTTTTAATTCAGAGATATATGAAATACAGTGTTTTCCATAATTCAAGATGTAATTTGTATAAATTATAATGTATTTAGAATTTTTGTTCATCTTAAATATATAATTAACAGTTTTGAAACATTAATTGCTAATTAAGAATTATTATTAATTTTTAAAGCCCCTTTTAATGTAAAAATGAATGTGGTAGTATACTATTGAATGAAGACATAAACAAAACATAATTTTTAATCTCATAACCAATTAGTAATCAAAATTTGCAGTTTGGTATATTTCATTTCTAAGTTTATTTTAAATCCACTGCTTATTCTGTATGCCGGCTTTAGCTGTGAGTTTGTAGACCTATGTGCCTGCTTAGTAGAAAGCTGAGGCAAGGAGTTCAGTGGAGACTAGCAGTTCAAGACCAGCCTAGCAAACAACTTAGTCTCAAAAGATAGAAAGAAGAAGAAGAAGAAAAGCAAACAATAGCTCCTAAGTTTCACATATATGTGTATCACATTTTCTTCATTCATTATTAAAAGTAAATATGCACTTTTAGGTAATAACAACTTTATTGTATTATAATATTCTAAATTGTGGGTATCATTATTTATTTGGTGACTTATTTTTATAAATGCTAGTACATTCCATTTTAAAATAATCTTTGACAGCATTTTTCAAGTGTACTTTGCGGCTAATTTTTAATAAACAAAGTCAAAGATAATTATTGTATCAAAATGTATGACCTTTGAAATGATCTTGCCATGTTTCCTCTCTGTGAACTGTTTTACCTACTTGTCTTTTATCAAACTGAGTTGTAGATGCATGAGTCTGAAGTCTTCAGCAACACAGTATGCCACTCTCCCTTGTCAAAGTCAGCAGGGATTAGAAACTGGCTGAAATTCTAATTCATATAACTGACACTGATGTGGGAGTCTTTTCACATTTGTTCATAATTTCCATTGCTTTTATTGATTATTTTCATATTTAGCCTTTTTTACACATAACTGAATAAAATATAGGATTTAAATAATTAATTGAAAAGGTAATTTAAAAGGTAGCAGCACAAAGCCTGAGAAGAGTGTTAGGTTATTAAAGTGTTTAAGTAAGTATTAGGACCTGGATTCAATGCTCAAAATCCATGAAACAATAACAACAAAAAAATAAATAAAATAAAATAAAATAAAAATAAAAAACAGCAGTGCCTAGTGGTATACACTTTAAATCCCAGAAGTAAAGATGTGGAAATAGATAGATCTCTGGGATTCACTAGCCAGCCAGCCTAGCCTAATTGACAGGCCAGTAAGAGACTCTGTCTGAAAAAAAAAAAAAAAAAAAAAAAAGGAAGGAAGGAAGGAAAAAAGACAGACAGGCAGAAAGGACAATGTGTAAGGAATATCATCTAGCATTGTCTTCTGGCATCCATAAGCACCCACACATACATGAAAACACCTATATACGTATACACTCACATACATACAGATAGCAGTAATTACATTTTTTTATTTCCCATACTATCAGATATGTGGATATATGTGTGTATATATAGAGATATATAAATATATAGGTATGTAGATATATCACCTAGTAGCAGCCCAGAAATTGAAAACACTACAGAAACTAATGAGCCAGGGAACACATCTTTAAAACCTCTCCTGAGTTATTACATGAAGGGTCGGACACTGTAATAATGTAGTCTTCCTACCACAGATAATGTGAGGGAAAAGACAACATTAAGAAGTAACTAATCCATGCACCAAGGACAGTCATGGCTCCCAGGCCTGGGGGCCTCCCAAACAGTTCAAGCTAATCAACTGTCCCACTTATCCAGAGGGCCTGGCCCAGTTCCATGGGGCCTCCTCAGCCATTGGTTCACAGTTTACACATTTCCACTAGTTTGGCTATTTGTCCCTGTGCTTTTTCCAATCATGGTCTCAATATCTCTCGCTCATACAATCCCTCCTCTCTCTCTCACTGACTGGACTCCCGGAGCTCCACCTGGGCCTTGGCTGTGTATCTCTGATTTCGCTTCCATCAGGGACTGGATGAGAGTTCTATCATGACAGACAGGGCATTCAGCCATCTGATCACCAGAGTAGGTCAGCTCAGGCACTCTCTTGACCATTGTCAGCAGTCTACAGTGGAGGTATCTTTGTAATTTTTGGGGACCTCTCTAGCACTCTGCTTCTTCCTATTCCCCTGGGGTCTTCATCCATCATGGTATCTCTCCCTCTGTTCTCCGACTCTGTGCTTTTTGGAGCCTGGGGCCTATGCTGGGACACTTTGCTCAGCCTTGGTGTAGGGAGGAGGGGACTGGACCTGCTTAGGCTGAGTCTACCAGGCTGGGCTGACACCCCAGGGGAGATATTGCCTTGGAGGAGGTGAGAATGGGGGGTAGGTTAGAGGGGAGAGCTGGGGGGTGGGAGGAGGGAGGACAAGGGATCCGTTGCTGATATGAGAAATTAAGTTAATTATAAAATACAAATATTAAAAAAAAAGGTAACTAACAAGACTTAAGCCTGGCCATGGGGGGTGCACACCTTTAATCCCAGCACTTGGGATGCAGAAGCAGGTGGATCTTTGTGAGTTTGAGGCCAACCTCGTCTACAGAGCAAGTTCCAGGACAGTCAGGGATATACAGAGAAACCCTGTATGAAATAAAAAAAAAAAAAAAAAGTAATTAACAAGATGTGTTCTATACTTTCAATTTGGTAGAGTTGACTAGATTTTCATTATAAAATTAAGTAAACTTTGCTGTAAATCCTAGTTACATGTATACTGGAAAGGAGATCAGGATTCATGGCCTCATTCTATAGAAATATTCAGGCTTCCTTTTTTAAGGGTTTATTTGCATCTGAGAGAAAAATGTTTGACAAAAGAGAAAATAGGAGATTTCTACAAGGAAGGAGCCAACACTGAAAAACAAAACTTTAAGCATCAAATCGTGGTCTGGTATTTGAAGTGCCTCCTTTCAGAGCAATTTGAGCGGATTCTTATTAAGAAGAATTTCTCTTACAATCCCCCCTTCCTCTCTTCAACTGGAATCCAGGGGAGAGAAAATGGGAAGAGAGGAGGGAGGGGAAACTGTGGTTTGTATGTAAACTAAATGAAAGAATTTAATAAAGAAAAAATAAGAATTTCTCTGTTCATGCCAGTCTTCCTCAAGGTTTCCAAAAATCACAACACAGAAAATCTTTCCAGAGAGTTGGCTTTATTTTTCTGGAAATTTGAAAAACAAAAACACATTTTTCATTCCTTTTCCCAAGATGTCTACTTGTAACTCTGCAGGTATCTGTTTGCTGCTGGCCACTGGGTCATTACCAGTCTGACAGCTGCTAAAATAAAAGCCCTAATCAGGTTTAGCAGATCTTCTCTGAAATGATTTACCTTGTCATAGCTACAGAGCAGGCTAAATTGGAAAGCAAAATTAATCTGCTCCTCTAAAGGTGAACTCTAGCTTACCATGCAGTCTGTGGCAGTAATTCACAGCATTGGCATCCATGCTCAGCCCAAGAATCCTAATAGGAATACAGGTGTATGGTGATGCATGTTCAAGTTTATTCTTTACCACAAAGGCAAAGAAGATTGCACCTTTCCCTGCTCTTCCCCCATGAAGCTACTGAAAGGCCTGTTTTTGTGATTCCCATTTCACTTTCATGCAAGATTTGTCTCTTTCTATTTCCTGAGAATGTAAAAACAAATTGATCATGAACAGTCTCTACAATGATTCATAAGACTGATAAGTTGATATTTGTGAGTTTATGGAATTATCAATAAGCAGTTAAAGTCTTTCTACTATGTTTTACTATTTTTCAATGAGGATAAGTCAAAGCATATTTTTACCACTTAGCTGTACTTATTTCTGCATGCTATTCTTGAAACCAGGTTTTCAATATAAAATGTGAGAAGAGTGATTCTGTCTTCCTTTGAGCTTGGGTTCTTGCTTTCTTGGCTTAGCGGGTCTACTTGATTGTTCTTTTCTATTTTCTTGACATAAGAAAACTTCAGCTAAGATCTTAACATGAAAAAGTGGAGCAGAGAATAGATATGAGAGATTTAAAGAGAGAAAAATCAAAAGGTCAAAAAGATTTGAGGGGAGGCAAAAATGAGGAAGAAAGATGCTTGAAGACTAGGTTTCCTGCTTTTCACTGTTGCCACTGTGTACCTAATGGCATTTTATCTTTTCATTTTCTTTGACTGAGACAGGCTGTCTGTGACCCAAGCTGCATACACCTCATTGTGCAACCCAGACTGGCCTTGAAATCCTGTGGTCCTGTCATTGCTGCCCACACTTCCTCTGCTAAGGGCATCGTCATCAAGGTAGAAAGTGCCTTGGGCTGAAGAGACAGCTCAGCAAAAAGTACTGGTGCTCTTTCAGAAGACGGGAGTTTTGTTCCCACATTGCGCAACTCAAAACTACCAGTAACTCCTGCTCCGGGGATCCAATGCATTTTTATCATCTGTGAGCACACACTTGGCATACATTCACACACACACACACACACACACACACACACACACACACACACACTCCCATCAGTACCCGTGCGTAGTTGGATATTTCTTTGGGCCACCACTCATAAGTAATGACAAGGAGACTTCTTATTAATTATGAAAGACAGGCTGATAGCTTAAGCTTGTTTCTAACTTACTCTCCGTGTTTATTGGCATCTCCTGTGGACCTCCATTCCTCCTCTTCTTCCTTTCTTTCCTATGAAATCCCACCTATACCTCTTGCCCAGCTATTTTCCGTTCAGCTTTTTACCACACCGATCACAGCAAACACATCTTCATACAGTGTACAAGTATCTCACAACACACGCAAACACATACACACACTCATAAAAATAAAACATATCTTTAAAAACTAAGTAGCATTTGGTGCCTTGCCTGAGGTTTTCGGCTGTCACATACCCAACTGAAGAAGGAGCTATGTCTCCCAATTGCTCTGTCCTACAGAGAAGGAGGAGCACCGGACTGGAACACAGCTGGGAGAGCTTGGTTCCAAATTATTTTCCATATTTAAAATTGAATAACTCACTGGCACTTAAAACTGGGTTGCTACATAGCAACTCAGAATCATATTCACTGGGAAAATTGTTTATACATGGGCCTACTTATACATGTGCCTAGGTATTGCAATCTATTTTTAGAAAGCAGCTAAAAAGGAATTCAGATGACAAATCAAAAAATATGTAAAATTAAAGAATTCCGAGTACTTAAGAAGTACTTCATCTTATGTTTTATTAATATTAGTATAAAAATAGACCGATGGATTTTAAATATAAAGCAAATGACGTGTCATAGCATAAAAAAGAACAACAAGAGTTAGTCCATCTGACATCATCTGTAATTCATTGATCATTCACTAGATGGAAAATTATTAATATTTTCTAAATTTATAACAATTAAGAGTCATTATTCAACTTAAACTTAGTTTTTTAGATTACACATTCACATGATATAATACAATAATCTATATAAGATACAATATATAATGGTAGCTAATGGTGCTTTGTTTTTTAATTTGCTATTATTGGGATTAAGATAAAAGCTGTTAGTATCTTCCTTTATTTATCACATAAGTAACAAAAACTTGTATAAATAACATGCCTTCATCCAAACCATAACTAATTGGACAAAATAACTACAACTGAAGAGTGTGTTTTCTTCCTGAAAGAATTTAATAGACAATCTCTAGTATAAAAGAAAAATTTTGGCACTAACATTAAAGTATGTTTTCTGTTCTCATGTTTTCATGTCAATGAAAGAAGTCATAAATCACCTACCTGGTTTCCTTAATGATCTGAATTATGTGAATTACTTTATGGATTGAGATTTTATTTTAAGTTGCCTACTAGTTGGTGTTTGATTATCCTTAATGACAAATAAAACCAGTACTCCAAATATGTGTGTGTGAGTGTGTGTGTGTCTGTATTCAAATGGAATACTGGAATAAGCTATTGAGAGATAGTTAACAAGCCTACAAAGTTTGAACTTGATTTTTCAGACTGTAGAAAGAAGATAGACCAAGGGCAGGGTTCAATTATATGTGACATAGACTTTAGCAGAAAAAATGTAATTTGGAGTAGGTAGAACATTTTCTGAAAGCTGATAGTTCAATTGTTTCTTAAGTGGAATATGTGCAAACATGTCTCTGTTTTTGAAAACGTATTCCTGCTTTCTGTATAAAAGACAATGAGAATAACATTTTTACAAACCATTTTTGCAACTTTTATTCTACATTTAAAATATACAATAGGACTAATTTCCATACAGTGAAACTGTAATGTCCATGCAAAAACCAAAACAATCTCTCCAAACTAAAATGAATTGGAGAACAAACCAAAAGTGTAAAATACTACCCAGGCCCTCACATTTTCTTTGGAGTAAAAATAAACCGATCAGGAGCTATGCTTTTAGATTATAATTTATCTTTTCACAATATATGTGTCTGGAATTATAGTCTAGGATGCATATCGTATTAGCAATGCCTTTAGCCCATTTCATTCTGAAATTTCGAGTGTAATGAATGAGAAAAAATAAATATAATATAATCCAGACCCAAAAATCACAGGCATGACACTACAACTCAAACTCCTGAGCTCTGTCTGTCCAGTTCTCCCAAGTCTCCTGCATGTGATGCTCAAATGTCTAGTTCTAGTCCATCTTTGTCTGGAACCTCCTGTGGTAGGAATGAAGCCCATGCCATTCTGCAGGTCCATTGCAAAAAGAGACCCCATCCCATGCCCCTCCTCAGTTCAACATCTTCTTCCTAAAGGTTGCCTTGACCCCTTCATTGCCTGGGTTTTCTTCTCCCTCATCGCTTAGATATTCTTACATTTTTTTCTTCACTGTTGCAAAATTGTTACATCTGGTATCAAATGGTGATGAACAAACAGTTCTAAAGAGAATCGGTTCTGAATAACGGATACGCCATCCTGGAATCGTTTGGGGAAAGTGGCCAGGGAAGTACTTTCAGAAAAGTTTGGATGTGGTCAGAACCCTAAATAAAATGCAGGGGTGATTCCAAAGATCCAGAGAGGAAATAGAAACCCTGGATTTAGAAGCTCCATCTGAGCAGAGTGCCAAAATATCTCAGCTGTGAGAGTGTTAGACTGAAGAAGTTCCATCGGTGTGCTTGGCAAGCTTGGGGAGGAAGAGCAAGCTGGTATTCAGTGTGCAGAGGAATACAAAAACAGAAAAAAGTAGCCAAAGGCCAGGCGACGGCGTGCTGTGTAGGCTCCGGGAGGTTTGATACTTACCACCTTTTCAGGTCTCTAACTCTGGTGCAGTTTCAACTACCATTTGGACTTTCTTGCCTAAGGCTTCATTGGATCAATGTATCAAACAGCTTTCCCATCAAGCAGTCCCAAAGCTTTATACTGTTTGTGATTGCTTCTGTCAGGGTCTTGCTCTCATCCGGAAATTGCTGTTGCAAATGTCTTCTTGAGTCTCTTACCTATTTGGTTGTTATCACAGACCACCTTTCTGGACCTTTTTCTTCATCTGCATGGAGGAAGGTGGTAAAAGTAACTGCAAGGCAAATAGAATGAATGCAACAGATGCAAAATAGCATTCATTATATTTTATTAGAGAATGTTGTAATTTATTTTCCATGAGCCCTGCTCCTTTCTCTGCAACTGTACTTACAGCCAAAGACTGTTCCATTCCATTTCATTTCCCGGTCAACACCATATATTAATATTTGATGCCTGTTTCATCATGTTTTATGATAAGTATTTGAACTCAAAAATATATTATTAGCACTTCTCTTCTGAAATTTGACTTCAACTTGTCAGAGAACATGAATTCAAATTTAGTGAAGACTCTGCCTCCCACAAAAATAAGATGAAGTGCAACATGCTTCAGACCTGAAATGAAGCATCTAGACCCATGAGCACATAATATCTGATGCCTCTTCAGGCAGCTCAACATTTCAGAATCCTAAGTTTAACCAACTTTGGCTGAGTGCAATATTTAACACAGGGATTAAAATCTGTCCAATAAAGCAAGTTACATTAAACTTTACCAATGAGAGTCCAAATAAAATGTTAAAAATTGGTTAAATAGTTCATTAAAGAATGTGACATTTAGGTAAAAGCTGAATAATGGTCAGATCAGTAAAGGTCATTTGTGTCCTGATTTAGAAGCTCAATCTGAGTAGACGGCCAAAAGATCTCTGTTGCCTGAGTGTTGAACTAAAGAAGTTCATCTGAAAAGTGGGGGTTGTTGATGTAACCAACCATCTTATTAAATAAGAAACACAGAAACAATGTAAAAGAGAAAGCCGAGAGGTCAGAGCTCAGAGCTAAAATCTCACCCTTCCGCCTACGGTGTCCCAGCTTCCCGAAAGAGACTATATCCTGTCTGTTCGTTTCTTTTATAGTATGTTGTTCTGCCTTCTCATTGGTTGTAAACCCAAACACATGACTGCCTCGTCACTGTCTGAATGTACAGCCCCCTAGGTCTTAAAGGCATATGTCTCCAATGCTGGCTGTATCCCTGAACACACAGAGATCTATGGGATTAAAGGCGTGTGCCACCACTGCCACACTCTTGCTATGGCTCTAATAGCTCTGACCCCCGGGCAACTTTATTTATTAACATACAATCAAAATCACATTTCAGTACAATTAGAATACCACCACAGGGGGTGGGGTGAAAAACACAAAAGTAAGGAGAGAGAGAGAAAGAGAGAGAGAGAGATTTTTAACTGGGAAGGCAAAGCAGATTCTGTTTGTTGAATTAAGTTTTAGAGAAAGGACTCAGAGCTAATTGTCCAAAACATCTAATAATGGACATGGGCCTCACCTTCAATGGAGAGATGTTCCAGGCAGCTTACAGCATTAGTTCTGACCAAGAGCAGGTCATAGGTGTTTGCTGGCCACAAGTTCTTACCTCTAGCTAGCAAAGTAAAGCTCCATGCATCTTTCTCCAGAGTACTGGGGTGAGCAATATGCATTCTTCACTTTCTTCCTTTCCTTTTGGCTAAGTCCTTACAAAAATCTTAGAGCACTAGGGTACTGAAAATTACCTTATTTAGGGAAAAAAATCCTTTGCTCTCTCCTTCCTCTCCCTGGGAGACACCACTACTATGTATTGGAATGTTCTTTTCCATGAAACATAGATTCCATCTCATGGTTTTTCAAAGGACATTTAAGGCACCAATTTCTACTCAATTTGTACTTCAGGTTTAAAAAAAAAATGGTTACCAGAGCAGAGGATGTGGTTCGGTCTCCTTTGCCCAGCAATGCATGAAAATCCAAATTTAATCCCACCATTATAAAACAAAACCAAAACATCCCTGATGTACCTAATACAGTCTGATTTTCCATTTTTCACTTCAGGAAGCATGTGCCCAAGGCTGTTTGCCATTGGATTCCAGACTCTCTTGAGTCCTTAAGTGAAATTTTCTCTGCTGGAAATATTAATACTTATTTGAAGAAATCTTTTATGCTCTTGTTCCATATACCAAGCATATAGACACTGCTTAGTATAGCTCTGACTTTGAAAGGCTTACATGTTTACCATTTCTACCTGCACAAAATTATTGGACCATTCATGGGCTTGTCTCTGTTGCGAGTTCTTCTCATATGGACAAAATACAATTTAACTGAGTTCTAGGAACTTCACTATTGTCCTGTCAATCACAAGTCCTATTAAACCATGGTGCTGCATATTGGTCAAGCCCCAAATATGGGGACTGCTCAAAATCAGATCCTGTAAGTAGAGCCTAAGGGAAATTATAATGGGAATTGAGAGGACTAGCATGCAGACAGAAATACGAACAGTGAGCATGGGCTTTTGGCGTCTTAGAGGGGAGCAAGGGACAGAGACCGTTCATAATCTATTCTGACAAGGACTCTGGCTGTCTTCTGCTAGTGTTCTGAAAACCTGAGTGGTGCTGACAGACAAACAGACGGAAGGCTTTGTGCCACACCTTGTGCAGGACTCTTTAGGAAAACCCCAAAACTAGCCGTATTCATCCCTCTGTATTTACTTAATTTTCTTTCACTCAGACAGCATCCTATTTGTCTTTCTCTAAGGCACAGTGTGAAGAATAAGGTAATCACCAGAATTTAAAAATAACACTATGTAGAACTATTGCCCCTAAGCTCATAGCAGGGGATCTTCTGCGGAGATCAGTCCTGGGTGCATTTAACATCTCTGTATGTGATTGATTACAAGCTGGAGAAGGTAGTCATTAAACTTGCCAAGTACATCACATCATCAAGATAGGGGAGCACCTTGGAAGACAGGCTTAGAATTAAAAGTGACCTTGCCAGTTTGAAAAATGATTAAAAGTAAATGAAATCGAGTTCCCTAGAATCAGTTCCACAACACCACACCGAAGAGACCTCCAACTGTACACATTCAAGTTTGAAATGGTTTGAGTGGGTGCAGAGCTGGTTACTGGCTACCTAGAAAGCCCTCAGCTCGACTTTCCTGAACAGTGTTTTGCTGATTAGAAAGCTAGCATAATTCTGTGTTGCACAATTAAGCAAAAAGAGTAATGTATGTTTTATAAAGTATACTTATTTTGTTAAATATAATGTAAGATTTCGTTACTGTACAAGTGGAAATTTAAATTAACCATTTTAAGTTAATATTTAAGTACACAAATTTAAAAGGCTTACAAGCCTGAGACAGAACTAGAAAATTTGGATGGATAAAACTAATTATGAGGGTAGAATGTAGGAAAAAACTCTAAGAAATGGTAAAGGTATTGAAAATGTTAGAGATAAAAAGCAGGTGACTTTCTTAAGGAGAATGAAGAG
This sequence comes from Peromyscus leucopus, assembly GCF_004664715.2. Taxonomy (NCBI): domain Eukaryota; kingdom Metazoa; phylum Chordata; class Mammalia; order Rodentia; family Cricetidae; genus Peromyscus; species Peromyscus leucopus. The sequence continues at coordinate 39,964,186 of NC_051066.1, read as the reverse complement.
CTCATATTTTAAAGACAAAAAATTTTAGTTCCTATACAGAGTTGAAAGTTTCTGAATATCATGAACTGTAATTTAATTATACTCTTTTATACAACAGTGTTGATCTAGATTGTTCACTTATAGCTTTGCCTGGACACAACAGAGAACACTTAGAATCTCAGGTTCCAGCAAAGATATAGTATTCCTGTGGGATGTTCCTTTCTCTATATAAAGATATGCAATTGCTAAAAATAGTGTAAATTGAATAAGCTTTCAAAATGAGTGATTACATTGATGTTGTTTAGCAACTACAAAGCCATAAAATTCTTTCAAGTCTCTTCTAAAACTGTCTTATAAAGCTCTGCTATGTTTAATATTTCATTCATATCATAAAGAATTTGTAACATCCTTTTAGTAATGCTGATTACCACATAAAGTCTCTTTTGTGTAAAACAAGGATATTCAGTACGGGATCCCTTATGTTATTCCTTAAACTTTGCTTTAAAAAAAGGCTTTTGCCCCAATCCCAGTGAAGAGTTTGATGGGCCATGTTCACAGTAAACAGTAGCTTCTACAGGAATTCTGAAGATGGTCCAACAGTACTATTCAGCGGGCAGAAACTCATTAAAATTGATCTGATCTAATCTTTCAATATCGGAACCATTAAATAAGTTTAAGTGCACCGCAATTACACGTACAAGTGCACCTATTTGGAGGTGTTCCTAGGACATTAACCTGCTGCTTTCCTTCAGTCACTAGTGTTGACTATTGTTACATGTAATTCTAAAAGCATTTTATGGCTTGTCCGTGAATGAGAGCACCTAGAGCTGTAGCACATCTTTGCAACATCCGTCTGAGTTTGAATAATTAATGGGATTTTTCTTGCTTGTGCTCTTAGATTGTTTCAAAATGACTTCCCCACAAATTCAATCCTGGAGTAGATTCTGCCTGTTCATATACCTGAGCTGATAAACATGGGAAGCTACAAAGTGACTTCCACAATAACCTTAGGTATTACACAGAAAATAATTTTTCTAAAACCTCTTTAGCACTCATTTAGATTCTGAACAGGTCAGCAATGTTCATCACTCGCCTTTTAGCTGTCTCTCTGTGTTGCAGGAGATTCTATCTCTTTTACTAGTTCACATCTGAGGATTGAGAAAAGAAAGGAAGCCCAGAAGAAAACATATGCACATACTTGGAATTCCAAACTTAAAGGTAGAAGGCTTCTCCTGGAAATATTGCAACCACAAAACCCAAACTAAATAATGTTTCCTTGAGTTGGTATATAGTTAAAAATGCTCCTGTTTCTGATAGTATACTAGATTTCAGTTTTTACAAAACATTTTAAGTCAATAAGTACATCTATTTACAGGGCAAAATACAATGGTTTAATGCATACACAAATAGTGGAATTTCCAAATTTAGCTTCTTTATTTAAATCCTAACATAGCTATCATTTGCTTTCAATAAGTATCTTTGGAATACATTCTTTTATCAATTTTGAACCATACAATATATTGCCGTCAACTATACTCACATTGCAGTTTAGGTTGTTCCCAGTTCTTTCTCTTTCCTTTAAGTTTGCAGGCTTTAAATGCACTTCTTTTTTTTCCTATCCATCCTTCACATACTACCCACCTTTTGTTAACCTCCATTTCTACTACACATGAATGATACCATGTAAAAATTGTCTTTTGTGCCTACTTATTTCATAATGGGCTCTAAATCTGTCAACACAATCATCAATGATAAAATTGTGCTTTTATTGTCAGATTTAGTATCTGTGTGTGTGTGTGTGTGTGTGTGTGTGTGTGTGTGTGTGTGTGTGATAGGTTTTTTTTAATCCATTCATTTACTGATAGATGTTGGGGATGTTGGGGTCCCTGAAGGCATCATGGCCAACGGTGAAACTGTTTGTGAAGAGACAAGAATGAAAACTCCCTTTACCTTACTTAATTGAGGTAGATCCAACTTTGAGAATCTGATGCCAAATGGCTTATTGCCAGCATATTTAAAAACAGTATAATTTGGGAGAAAAATAGTTTTCTGGTGTAATACAATCCCTGGTAAATACAGAGGTATAATTACATCAAAACTCAACTCAAAGTATATGTCATTTCTTCCAAGAAGATGAGTTCTAGAGACAGGTTACCTGTACTAGCTTAAGGGCTTAGGGAAGACTATGGTTTGGTTTCAGTTGTACATATAGCACAGGGGTCATTTGGGCTATTAGCAACCTCCAGTCCCAGTTGTGGAAACTAGTGGGAGCCCCTACATAAACAATGTAAGAATCATTTGGATTACTAGCCACAACTAGTCCTGATTGTGGGAGCTTGATATTGCCTGACCCTACAGATAATGCAGATCAACAGGCTGTTTATCAATTCCAATTCCTGTCTTTTGGGGTGGAAAAACAGGTCATATGTCCTTTCCTTTGAAAGGACAGTCCTACATGCCTAACAATTCCTAGTTTACTTGGTGATCTGTAGGCGTAAGGACCTTCATGCTCTCAACAGATGGACACTTGGATTGCTTCCAAATGTTGTCTTTTGTGAATGATGTACAGTGTCAGAAGAAGTGCAGATATTTCTGCAGCATACTGATTTCACTTACACTGGATAAACACACGAGAAATTACAAAGGATTAATTATTTGCTATTTTAAGGACACTCCATTGTCATTGTCCACAGTGGCTGGGCTAATTTCATTGTGATCAACATTTTAAAATGGCTTCCTTTTCTTTATATTCTCACCAACTTCTGTCATTTTGATAAGGGCCATTCTCACTGTGAGATGGCCTCTCAATGGAGTATTAACTTGTATTACCCAGTTGTTAGTGACAGTTAGCATTTTTCATGTCGACTGTCATCTATTTGTGTTAGTTGGTGCAATGTGTGGTCATCTCCATCTCCCAATTTTAAATTATACTGATTCCTTGTGGTTGAGTTCTTTGTATTCCTTATGTATATTTGGATATTAGCTCATTACATTACATAGTTGGCATATATTTTCTCTCATTACAAAGATGATCTACTCAGTAGTCTACTGACCCTTTCCTCTGTGGAGAGAAAGCAGTTGTTTGCTACAATCCTATCTATTTTTACATTGGTTATCTATGTTTTATGGGGCATAAGCAAAAAAAATGTTGCTCTAACAATGTCACATAGCTTTTGCTTTCTTCTGGCTATTTTATAGTCTGTAACTAAATCTGTATCTTTAAAAACTCTTGACTCAGGTACTGAGTTATATATAGGATACAAGTACAATCTAATTCTTCTACAATGCATATACAGTGTTCTCAACACTATTTATGGAAAGAATTATTTCTCTGTTATATATTCTTGGCACCTTTGTCAAAGATTAATTGCCTGCAGGTGTGAGTGTGTATTTCTGGGCTTCTTGCCTTATATTATTCATCTATGAGTCTTCTTTTATGCCAATATCATGCTGTTTTGATTGCAATAGTTTTGTAATATATTTGGATGCCAGGCAGAATAATGGCCCCATCAATTTTTTTTTTACTCAGAATTTATTCTGGCTGTTTGAAATGTAAAGGCTTTTTCTATCTTGTGAAAAAAGTGACACCAAAATTCTAATAGAAAAACCATTAAATTAGTCCATCACAGTGGTGCTGTGGATATGATTATCATTCTAATTTTTTTTACAATTTATCAGCACTGAGTATCTTTTTATTTGTTATCTTCAATTCTTAACAATATTGTAAAGATTTCAGTATGCTTATCTTTTACCACCTTAGTTAAATTTACCCCTCAGTGCTTTGATGCTATTACAAATGATGGCTATTAATATATTTTTCAAATAGAATTTATGTATCTGTTCTAACTTTTTGGTGATTAGATTTTTCTACATATAAGTTCAAGCTGTCGACATATTGAGACAGTTTCACACCTTTATTTCCTATTTGGATTCATGTTTTCCTAACTGTGCTGTCCAGGACTTCCAGTGCACACTGTGAAGAGACATGACAGCAGCAGGTAACATCCTTGTGTTCCTAAACATTTTTGAATATTTTTTAGATTATAATTTAATTACATTTTTCCCTTCCCTTTGCTCCCTCCAAGCCCTCCCATAAACCCTTCTACAACCCCTTTCAAATTCATGGCCTCCTATACCTTGATGGAAATCTTTCAGATTTTTCACTACTATATATGATTTCACACACTGGAACTTATGGGCTTTAGTGTCCTGAAGAACATTACTTCAGTACTCTTTTTGCTTAAACATTTTATCATAGATAACATCAGTTTTGAACATCTTTTGTGATGATCATACGGTTTCTGACCTTCATACTATCTGACAAATCGGATTTCTTTACTTACAAATTTTGGACCATCCTTACACCCCTAGAATAATTCCTACTTGATGATAGTAAAGAAAAAAAAATCCATTTGATGTTCTGTTAAATGGATTTTGATGTCTATATTATGTCTTTGTTATGTTGAGAATCGGTATGTCTATAGTCACAGACAACTTCTCCTGTAGCTTTCTTTTGGCCCTTGCTGATACTGCAGTCAGGATTTCCTATGTGTTTTGGGGTCATAAAATCAAATTGGAGCTGTGCAGTGGTAGTGCACGCCTTTAATCCCAGCACTTGGGAGGCAGAGCCAGGTGGATCTCTGTGAGTTCGAGGCCAGCCTGGGCTACCAAGTGAATTCCAGGAAAGGCACAAAGCTACACAGAGAAACCCTGTCTCGAAAAAAACCAAAAAAAAAAAAAAAAAAAAAAATCAAATTGGAGCTATTTGTTTATCCTGAAATTTCCAAAACATTAATTTGGGATTGATTATATTTTTTTGGCTATACAACATTTCAAAGCCCCTCTACTCCAAAAAAAAAAAAAATGGTTACATTGTAAAGAGGAAAAATGAGGAAAGACTATGAGAAAGATACAGGGAAGAAAGGAGAGAGAAAGAAAGAGGAAAGAAAAGAATAAAGAAAGGGAAGAGAGAAGATAGAGAGAGATTAAACTCTGGTGAACTAATTAATATGGCCAGTGATTGGTAAGAGTGTTTCCCTGCTAAATCCTCAAAGCCTTCACCAATTTTCAAATTAAATTTAAAATGTCAAAGTTGAAAATATTGTTTTTCAGTAAGAGAAAATTGCTACTTGATAAGACAAGACCTAGTGACTTGGTCACAAAGGTGATGCAAGCCTGAACCCTGCACACAAAATGAAATTCCCAGTATCATCATGCTCCTGCATCCCTTATAACCACATCTAGACTAGCAGGATAGTACTTAGAGAACATATGCAATGTCTGAATAGAAGTGGGTGACAGCCAGTGCTTGTCTTGAGATCTGTTGAATCAATGAACAGATAGTTCTATTTTAAAAATGATTTGATTCAACAATGCCCCTTGTTCATGAAATTGAATCTTTGGCAAGTATTATCAGAAATAGAAAAAAGGTAAAGGGAGCAATTTTATCTACACTTGTTTGCATGTCACACACACACACACACACACACACACACACACACACATTCACACACACCAATAAATAAATCAAATAACTAAAAATAAAATAAAATCCAAAATGTCAACTAGACACATGAACCTAATATAGCCATTATCAGTTATCCAAACTAAATTTTTTGTCTGAATATTGAGGGGGAGGTGGAGATGGGAAAGTTTACTGTCATTTATGAAATGCAGTTCTTCCTATTTTGTCTGGCTTATTCTTTCTTAAATTGCCAAAGAGCAATACTGAAGATGCACTTTAAATTGTTTTAGGGTGGAACTGGAGAGATGGCTTAGCAGTTTGAAATGCTAGCTGCTCTTGCAGAGGACCCAGACTTAGTTCCTAACACCCACATGGCAACTCACAACCATCTGTAACTACAGTTGCAGGGACCCAACACTCTCCTCTAGCTTTCCTGGATACCAGACACACATATGGTGCACATACATACAAACAAGCCAAATACTCATGTACATAAAATAAAAATAAATAGATCTTTTTTTTTTTAATTAAGCATGTGGAAGCTGGAAAGATGGCTCAGCGGTTAAAAGCACTTGACTGCTCTTCCAGAGGTCCTGAGTTAATTCCCAGCACCCACATGGTGGCTCACAACCATCTGTAATGGGATGAGATTCCTTCTTCTGGTGTGCATGAAGACATAGCACTCATATCCATAAAGTCTATAGATAAATAAATAAATAAATAAATAAATAAATAAATAAATAAATAAATCTTTTAAAAAAAATTAAGCATGTGATGGTGTCCTAGAAAGATTATTTATGGGAAAAAGACACTTGCTGAACTAATTTGTCAATCTAATTAAATCCCCTAATTAAATCCCCAGAACCTATAAGAAGGTAGAAAGGAAAACCTAACTCTACAATGTTGTGTCCTCTAAGCTCCATTTGTGTGGTGTGGAAAGGAAGAAAAAAAATGAAAACAAAATTATTGCATCACTATCTTTTTAAGATTAAAATAGGAGTGGAATAAATTTGGCTGTGATTACTGTGGGCATTTGAAAGTTATTTTCTCTACTTTCAAAATGAACCATATATTTTCCACAATACAAAAACTTCCCAATTTTGTCTGCCAATAATATTATTTCTTTATGCACATGAGACAAAAAATAACCATTTAATAGAGAAAAGCCAAATGAATAACTATAAATGTATTTATTCCATCAATCAGAACATTAACATTTATTTGTCATATCTGATCTGTAGGCCTTTACTGTGCTGGAGTTTTTGTTTTGTTTTATTTTGTTTTGTTTTTGTGACCTTTGGATTAAGAATGTTATCTAAAATTTAATTATTTTTGAAAAGTTCTGTAGTATTATTGCTGATCCTGTGTGGATTCTAAAATATTTGTCATCAACTCTTTTTCTGTATACTCATGATGTGCTTCCTTTCATGTATAGCTTGTGTGGCAGACTAGCAGTAAAAGAAATGATGTGAATGAAATAGAACGCATCCATGTTGGCCTGCTAAGATGAAGCAGGAGGCAGACACTCTGATTCCGATCATGAAGTGTTAGAATATGCTTCTGATGTAGAATTAGTTGATGAAGTGTCAAAAATGCATCAATATTTTGATATCAAAGAGAAAGAAGCATTTCTGTTTATAAACTAGGCCAGCTCACCAGAAGCTGAATAGATTTGAAAAGGCAAAGCCTTGGCAGTTAGTCAATAAGCAAGAGTAACAAAACAAAAACTATATATTCATTTTAATATCATTAAATTAACACATATACACAAATAAAGTAGTGTTCTATTTTCCAACGAATAAGCAATGATTCTGGGGTCGCTACCGGAAGAGTTTGGAAGCAGCAGCAGCAGCCAGATATGCAGTGTCATCTGGGTTCTTTGGGCCAGATCACCTAAGTTGTGACACCTGTTCCAACTGCTAAATATCTAAGCCTGCCCAATGCATGTAGCTGAGAGTCTATTTTTCTCAAAGCACTCAAGGCTTTTTTGTGGTCCAGAGTCGTGTAGAAGCCCTGATTAGACAAATGTGTACTCTGCCTTCATGTCCTCCCCTCAAGTCCTCTGGGGACTATATTTATTGGGCTGGACCCTGAAGTGTACTCAACTGTGTCCTCCCTGCTCTGATGGCTCCCACCCCTTTTCTTGATGATGTACTTACAAATGCATCAGCTCCGGTCCCTGCAGATAACTCTAGAGCTGATTGCAGATTGTGGGTGAAACCTTTGTCTATCAGGAGGCTAGGAATAGATCGAGACACTCAGCACAGCTCTGCATTAAGTAACCTTTCAGCTGTGGGAGACTTGAATCACCCCACCAACCTAACACACAATTCTAAGCTGTTTAATTTCTTTGCCAGTATTTTGTTTAAAAAAAAAAAACTGTAAAACTACATCCCCAAGTTTTCCCTCTTGGTGAGTCAAGAGGAAAGAAATTTTGAAATGCACACTAACTTTGTGAGTGCTACCCAAGACTTTACCATTGCTCTCATATTCAGGAGTCAGTCCCTGAACAAGAGTATCGCCAACTTATTAAGTGTGTGTTTGTAACACTGAAACTAGGAGTGTAGTCTCTGAGAAGGAGAATAGGTTGCAAACAGGAAAAACACATTTGTTGACTTTTAATTTAGTAGAAAAAAAAAACCTGTTAGCCATGTGGACCAAATTTCAAAAATGGAAATTACAAAAAGTCCTCACTACTAAAATATGTAATATGTTAAATGAATATTTTTTTCTGTGTACATATATGGCCGTGTTTATTATGTGTGCAGGTGTGTCTGGAAGTGTGTGTGTCATGCTTATACAAAACGGAGGTTAATGTTGGATGTTTTCTGTGCACCACTGTGTTCCTGGCTCATTGAAGAAACAGGATAAGGGCATCATATTACCTGCAACTGGAGTTACAGGTAGCTGTGAGATGTCATGTAAGTGCTAGAGGTGGAACTGGGGTCCTCTGGAAGAGCAGCCAGTGTTCTGTACTGCTGAGCCATCTCTGCAGGCCCTCCATGTTCCTTTTGGAAAAGTATCATTGTTGTCGTTATCGTACATGTGTGTGAGTGTGAGTGTGATGTATGTGTGTGGCTGTGTATGCACCACAGTGCCTATGTGAAGGTCAGAGAACAACCGTGGAGTAGCTTCTCTTCTTCCATATTTACTTAAGATTCCAGGGATCCAGCTAATATTGGTCGCATTGTAAGACTTTTGTTTGGAGCTGTCAAACCCCACCCTTTTTATTACCGTGGGGGGTTTTGTTTGTGTTTTGTTTTGGTTTTTGTTTTGTTTTGCTTTGTTTGAGACAGAGACTCTCTGAGCCTAGAGCTCACTGAGTGTTTATACCTGCTGGTCAATGGACTTCTAGGATCCTCTCCTCCTGCGTCTACCTCTCAATGCTGGGAGAGTCATAGAACAAAACTGTAAGTTCCCCTGATGACTCACTGGAAGCTGTTCAGGACTGCCTAGCTTTGTAAGTGCCTTAGTCACACAGCTACAGAGGTGCTGGCCACTTCCTGTTATTTCTTTCATTGTTTCTAGCTTTCCTTTTGTGTCTTCCACAATGTAGGTAAAAGATTCATTAGGAGAGATAAATGATTTTTATAAAAGTGTAATTCTGAGGCTTGGAGAGATAATTCAGTGGTTAAAAGCAGGAGCTGTTCTTCCATAGGGCCCTGATTTAATTCCTAGTACCCACATGGCACACTCATATAGAGTACTCACAACTGTAACTCCAGTTCCAGGGAGTCCATCCCTCTCTTCTGGCCCCCAGGGGCACAAACACACATGAGGGAAAACACCTATATAAAAATTAATATAAACAAGCAAGTAAACAAATAATAAATCATTCTTTGAAAAAGAGAAACCAAAGTAAGTGCAGTTTTTCATTATTTTAGAATAGTTAACGAGCTAGTTTGGAGTTTGTAATATGTTTAGCAGAGTTCAGAAGAGACAAATGTAAAGAAAGATCCTTATTCTATTGAATCTACTCATTCTAGTTTGAGTAAATAGAAAAAGAGAGGGAGAGAGGGGTGAGAAGTGGGAAGGAAAGAGAGAAAAAGAAGAGAAGGTAAAACTTAGATGATGTGATATAGATATTAAAACCAGCTGTGTAGCCGGGCGGTGGTGGCGCACGCCTTTAATCCCAGCACTCGGGGAGGCAGATCCAGGCGGATCTCTGTGAGTTCGAGGCCAGCCTAGGCTACCAAGTGAGTCCCAGGAAAGGCGCAAAGCTACACAGAGAAACCCTGTCTTGAAAAACAAAAAACAAAAAAACAAAAAAACAAAAACCCAGCTGTGTAAAAATATTGGTGTGTTGAATTAGTTGATCAAGAAAGCTTTCTCTATGAAAATGATACTCTAGATGCACTGTAAGTGTGGAGAAAGCCAGTTATTGAAGAGCTGAGGAAATATAGTCAAAGAGATGGACCAGCAAACACCCTAGGGAACAGGAGAAAGTGGACATATTCTGGGAATGTAAAACTTCTTTCAGCTGAAATCCTGAGAGCTATGAGATGAGACCAAATGGTATATGTTCTTACAGACAATAGTAATGAGCTTGAACTTTGTGACTCTATCAGACGATGAGAGGGGCATCCCTTGCGTCACATGTTGAAAATGCACAGTAGATGTGTGTGGAAGGAAAGACAGTAAATGTAGATGATTACTGCTGACTTGTCCAGGCTCCAGATGGCAGTAGGCTGGTGGAGAATATGTGAAGGATGGGCAGTTTTAATTATTCTTCAGAGCTCCCACTCTGCAGACCTTCGATTGATATATTGGACAGGAGACCTAGTGCTGATAATTTTGGGAAATGATTAAAAAAAAATGACTGACGGGTTAGTGCTGAATATTAGAAAGACCACAAAATGTGGCCTTGCAGGACCGCTCTGGATCTAGGGCCTCAGTGTCATACTTCATGGTAGCTTCCAAGTCAAACTAGGCTCCATCCATCAATGTCCTCACAATGCCAGTCTCCATTGGCTGTTAGAGATGAAACAGCTTTTGCTGTTTTTGTCTCTTATTGCAGTTTTTACAATATTTGCTCTGGCTCCTTCGTGTTTACAGCTATTGCACTTGCCAGAATTTGAGGAGGTGTGACTTCCCTCCCACTCAAATGCACTAGCAGAATTGCCTAGTTCATGATGTCGTCTTCTCCACCATGCTGTGCTGGCGAACTTTCTCAACCTCTTTCATCTATGTGAGACAAAACTATCTTCAAATATATTTCTACATCAAAAAAAAAGGCCTCTGTAAATGCCAAAAGCTTTTCAAGTTACTTCCATGTTCTATAATTTAACATTTCATTTCCCTTCTCTGCTCTTAACTTTCATACAGAGCTAAATCACTGTACATCTGGTTTTTTTTTTATCTGAAGCATTAACTAATGCTTCATGCATAGAATGGACCTAATGTAGAGTGCAAAATCTCTATTATATCAGTTCTTATTCTACATATAAATAAATAAATATGAGAATATATTCTTTATTGAGTGGAGTTGCATACACACACACACACCACATACCTCTAGATTGTAGGTTCATTGAAGTGCATTTAAACTGCCAAGAAAGATATTTCATCCTTGGCTTCTTATTAAACATTGCAGAGACTAACTTCCTCAGAAGTAGAGGGTGTTCTTTCTTTTTTCTTTTTCCCCCCTTCAATAAATAGTAAGACCAGTGTTCCAAACCTTTTTTGACACTACATCTGATCTACACTGCTGACAGCATTCACTAGGTAATGTTAGACCAGAAGGAGCCAGGATGCCATTATCATCTTTCTATTCTCTCAGAATTCTTGTTCCATGATTTCTACAGCCACCTGTCAGGAAAGTAGGAATTGAGATCTCCAGTACATTTTCAAAAGTGAAAAATTCAGACCATATTTTGGGATCCAAATTAACTAGAAAGTGCATGTACTGATAAAAATATAGTTTTGGTTATGAACGATATAAAAAAATCACATGGCTTGTTTTATATCTGCTAGTTTGCCAATCTTAACTGGTTGGCTGTGGTTATCTAGGAATGAAGCTGTACCTACTATTAGTCATATGTAGGGGAAGACAGGAGGGTAGGAGGTTAAATGAAAATTGGAGCTGTTTTTGAAGATGAGAAAGTAATGCCTCAAAAGAAGTGGATTAAGACAACAAACATTGCCGGGCGGTGGTGGCGCACGCCTTTAGTCCCAGCACTCGGGAGGCAGAGCCAGGCGGATCTCTGTGAGTTCGAGGCCAGCCTGGTCTTCAAAGCCAGTTCCAGGAACGGCGCAAAACTGCACAGAGAAACCCTGTCTCGAAAAACAAAAACAAACAAACAAACAAACAAAAAAGACAACAAACATTGGTTTCTACAAACTTCACACATTTTTATAGATGTCTCACTCTGACAAATTTCCAAACTTTCATTTGGAGGGAATATAGAGAAAATATCATAGTAAATAGAAAAATGCTAATTTTGTAACTAATAGTAACAGATTAATAACTTAGATCTACTTTATGTTCTGAAAACAAGGCTAGAAAGACATATGTCAGAGATTACCAATAGATGAATTCATAAAAATAGATCTTTTTTTCTGAAAAAGACCTTCCATTTGACCTCTTTTTTGATCTCCTCTTACTCTTATTTTAGTAACAAAAAGTGGGTACTATTGAGAGGTGGAAAGATAAATACCTAGCCATCGTGGTTCTTGCTGCTTTGTGTAGGGTGTCATGGAGTACTGTTTTGGTGGTCTCTACTTCATGGTCTTTTAATGGCCCACTCAGTGCAGGGGCAATGGAGGAAAAAGGCTGAGAAAGTCAGTGTCCAATCGTTTATATTCAGTAGTGTGACTAGCTTCCTTTCTTGGCAACAATTACAAATTAAGACCATTTACAAGGAAATGATTTTTTCAGGTTTATGCAGCAAGAGTTGTATGTATCTCTGCTGCATTAACATGTGTGTGTGTGTGTGTGTGTGTGTGTGTGTGTGTGTGTGTGTACTGATGCATTATGTGTCCTTTGGATGTAAAAAAACAGACTGAGCTAAATGAATTTGGAATCTTACAAAGGCAAAAATGTGAAAGATGTTCCCCTGTGAGAGGAATCATTCACCAGAGTGGAGTTAAAAATGAGGAAACTATGCTGTTTGTCTTGAGAGAAGACTCTTGTTCCACTGGCAAGGCTGCCATCAAACTAGTGATTTGTCTCCCCTCAGTCTCTCCAGCAGCTAGAATGGCATCCATGCCCCAACATTCCTGTCTTTATTTATTTTTGTATTAATCATCATACATATGAGTATCCTTTTAAAAAAAAAAAAGTAAATGATATATGTTGCCAGAGTCTTCCTGCCTTGCCCACAGTCAGGACAAATCCTTGTCACCCGCCAGTCCCACAGCCGCTCAGACCCAACCAAGCAAACACAGAGACTTATATTGCATACAAACTGTATGGCCGTGGCAGGCTTCTTGCTAACTTTTCTTATATCTTAAAGTAACCCATTTCTAGAAATCTATACCTTGCCACGTGGCTCGTGGCTTACCAGCATCTTCACATGCTTCTTGTGCTGGTGGCATCTGGCAGGCAGTCCTTCTGCCTTCCTGTCCTTTTATTTCTCCTCTCTGTTAGTCCTGCCTATCCTTCCTGCCTAGCCACAGCCGATCAGGTTTTATTTATTGATCAATCAGAACAACTTGACATACAGACCATCCCCCAGCACAGCCAAGTGCAGACCATCTCAGACACCTGCACTCAGGCCCATGGTCCTAATCATCCTCTATGCGGACCTACTGGGTAACGCCACAAAGAACCCAAGAAGGGCTCCCACAGGACATACAGAACATCCCACAGCAGATATAAACCAAAATAGACTAACAAGAACACATAAGATTTAGATGATAATGTGTATACACATACATACATGCCTCTGAGTGTGTTTGTGTGTATGAGAGAGAGAGAGAGAGAGAGAGAGAGAGAGAGAGAGAGAGAGAGAGAGAGAGAGAGAGAGAGAGAGAGAGAGCCCTTGCGTGTGCATGGGTGTTTGTTTTTATAATAAAACTAAATGTGTTTTCTGTTGCTTCCTCTGTTTTATTTTTTAATCTAAATGCTATAAGGACAATGTTTTCACAATAAAATGGATATTAAAAACAATCTCAAGAAATATTGGTACACGGCCTTTGTACTAGTTCTTCCACAGTAAACTTGTGATAGCTCCAGGATGACTGTGAGTGTTTGTCATGGAGAGACTAGAGGAAGGAGGTATGTTTTATAAAGGAAACCTTTTACATTGTATTCTAAAACCTTCATCTGAGCCCAGCATCCCACTTGCTGTTTCCCATGAAGTGTAATATCAGAGCCTTAAAATATCCACACCCCAATGGTAGCTAGAGTGTTTGATGAAACTTATTCAAGTTTCTCTAATAAGAATAACAGGTTACTCGTAAATATAAAGTAAATAGCATAATAGACAAGCAGAAAATTAAATACATAAATTGCATAAAAAACTACAGATACACACTGACAGAATCCATGTATATGAATTCATTTAATAGCGACTGAGAGCTTTGCTTACAAGTAAGAGTTAAGCCATAAAATTAGAGATGAAAGAAGGCATCCATTCTGAGGAGGAAATATGTATGCAGAGCACGAATTAGAGCCTAGAGTAAGCATGAAGTTTTGACAAATTTTAGTAATGCTGAGGATGGAAACCTCAGTTATAGTGTAGATAGTGTTACATATAAAAACTGATACAAATATGCATAATTTTCATTTAAAATTTTTAATGTTTATGAGATGATAAATATTGTTTGGACTGTGATATCATACATAACAAGCTGTTTTCAATTTTACATTAAATTTACAACTTTTTGATTTTCATTGATTCCAAAACCCAAGTTTCTATTACTAATAAAAAATGAAAACAGTAAAAATTAATAATAATAATTATATTACAACTATTTACTGCATCAATTAGTTAGACATTTCATACCATCTCAAACAATGCCTTCAAAAAATAATAAAGCATCACTTGTTCATTGTTCTTCAGGTTGGGCTAAGATCAGTTAGTCCTGAGAGTTCTCCTGCTTTGCCTGACTCACAGGGAATCATTCGCTGTGGCTTCCAATCATCAGTTGGTTGATTAAGGATGTTGACTTCTTTAACAACTGTTAAAGTCTCATCTGGAATGTCTGGAATAGCAGGCATTCTGCATATGGGCCATTTCCTGACCGTCAGATCTCAGTGATCTCAGAGTTTCAAAGGGACAAAACAGAATCTCTAACGCTTTCTGAAGCCACATCCTTAAAGCATGTTAGTATGCAACGTATTAGTGATTTTCCTTATCACTATGATGAAAGAAAAAAAAAACTGGGATAAACAACTTAAGCAAGAAAGAACTTACTTTACTTCATAGTTTCAATGGTAGGGAAGGTGTAGCCATGGGACTAGCTCCTGCCTTTGGCATTAGAAGCTTGTATCAAGGCTTGATCACATCTCCAGACCTGGAAGCAAAGACTTCAAACCAACCTGGGCCAGCTGTAACTCTTGAGCCACCCCTCTGTATCTATTAACATGCTTCCAAGACCAAAAAATGTTGTGTAACCTCTCAGATTAGCATCACCAGTTGAAAACAAGTATTCCAACACAGGAGTCAGTGGGGGGCGGTTCACACTCAAATTCTAGCACAGGGTTGTCACTGGTTCAACGTTCTCTAAAATCTGTGCAACTTCTCCGTACATTAAAATGGTGGTAGAGTTTGAAAGAGACACTTCCCTTTAAATTTTTATTCTATTTTATTTATCGTGTGTGTGTGTGTGTGTGTGTGTGTGTGTGTGTGTGTGTGTGTGTTTGTGTGTGTGTAGGTCTGAGAGCAACATTGTGGAGTTGGTTCTCTCTTTTCCACCTGTCTCTGGATTCTGGGGATCAAAATTACGTTATCAGGTTTGCATCACTGGATGGCAGGTGCTGAACTGTTTTGCCAGCTGAACATTTCCCTTTAAAGGGGAAAACACTAATTTCATAATTTAAATGATAATTTATATGTCATTAAGGGACATCTGCTGTCATGTTTTGTAGTATGTCACAGTCAGCATAATCTTATCATGAATGCAAGCAAAGATAATCCTGATTATTTTAATTTTTTTGGAAAAGTTTTTATCTTGTGAAAACACACTGTATGTTTTAATACAGTTTTTAAATTTGTGTGATTCTGGATAAATTGTTTTATATCTCTTGCATTTTCATATAAAACATATAATGACTTCCATTTAAATGAAAATAGGCAAGACTAAACATGATTAATGCTAAGGCAATTATAACTTGTCTTCATACTAATTTAACAGTATTTCTGAAAGTAATGCCTTAAATTTTAGGTAACAAAGTGACACAGATTATTGCATCAATTAATCACCCAAATTATCCTTATTTAATAATTTATCCAATTGTATTCCCTTATATTAGATAAGAAGTATCATTTGGTTATATAGAGAAGATATGTTACAAATGCTTTAACATTCATATTAAAAGATCTGTTTCAAATCTATTTCCCTTTTTAAAAATCTGAATTATTAGAATATGTATCTATACATGGTTAGATATATCCCAGCTTTTAAAATGAGACTTTACACATACTACTTTTTTAAAAGTTGTGAATGTATCATATTATTATATCTTAGTCAATAGAAACTATGAATCAACTGTTGTTGTATGAGAGAACAATTGGTAACTCTCTGGTAGAAGTAGAGAGATTATGAGGATTGTAGATAACCTTAGCAAGACTATAACTACCAATGGAAAAATGTAAAAGATCCCCCAATTACAAAACTGTTAAGAAAACAGGAAACAAGAAACATCTGTGCTTTAAAGTAGTCACAGGAGTACCTCCAATAGGTCATTTTCAAATTTTCTGTTTGAGGGAACCAGATTAGAGAAAGCCACAGGAAAATGCCATACCCAGCAGTTAAATCAACGTCATCTGTTAGTCCGAGCACACAGCATCCCAGGGATGCTTCCCTGCACTCATTGAGAGAGCTGTGAAAGTTGGAGCATGTACCCTTAGCTCCTGACAGACATATCATTCCACAAAGCACTCATAAAGATCCATTTGCCATGAGCCCTACAACACTGGGTCACAGAATGAGCTCTTGCTTTGCAAATAAAACAGTTTGGAATAGATATGAGAAGGGTACTTGCATAGATAACTAGACAAAAAGGTTTAAATGAGTCAAAATAAGAGCAAAACAAAATGTCATGTCATGCTTATCCTGTAACTTTTTTTTATCTCTTTGTGTAGCCAGTAATAATTTAATGTTGCAGAATAACCTGTTTTCAGCATAGCAAAATGCAATACCTCTATACTCTAACACTGTCTGATCTTGAAGTTCTGAGTTTCAGTAAGCTAATTAAGGTACATGAAAAATCAAAGGATGAGTTTGATCATGAAATGGCTTTCTACTCTCTCTATCTACTTATTATATCAGTAGGACTTAGGTCTTAATGTGACTGCCCACTGATGCTATGAAATCTTACCCTACTTCATAAGCTAAACCACTGTAAGATAAATACTAGGTCCAAATTCTAGGCTTTCCAACTTACTTGGTGTTGATTATCTCTCAGACTAGATGGATTCTGAGGCTATCTGAAGTTCAAGAGCCATTTTAGAGACTGCTCTACAAGAATTATCTTAAACTTGTTGAAACAGGTAGAAATGCCATGTATATGGATCCAAGGCTTATACAATTCAAAATGTAGCTGATGAAAGTTCAAAGAGTAATGTAAATGATTCTGACAAATTTGGTATCAAAACTTGATCTTATGAACATTGGACTGTTTATAGTCAATATGAATATTTATATATTCATGTATTTTGTTGAAACTTCAATGGTGTATTTGATTATGGGTACTCTCCTTTATAAAGTATTTAGGCTTTGAATTCTTAAGTAGATATTGCCCTAATGGCTCTAAGGCATGCTGTAGATTTATCAAGTGTCTGAAGCAGGAAATATTGTTTTGTTGAGGGGATTTTTGATGGTTCTATTGAGATATTAGTCATCTATTCTTATCACTGGTGTTCCAGTAAGACAACTCCAGCTGTCATATTAAATTACTACTATTGATTCCAGTTACGTTGGCTGTTTTTCTGGTATTGAACATACAAGTGTACTTCAATAACAGATATGTTCAGAGCTATACACATTGAAATTGGTTCTATTTCTCCTTGTTGAGTCGAAATAGATGCATTACTTGCACTTGGGAATATTTGCCATTGTACATGGGTACAAGAATAAGAAAAATAAGGTGACAGGTTAGAAAAACTTCTGATCTTTTCAAATTATGTTGCATTGACAAAAAAAATCCTGGTAAAACCATAGTTATAGTTGAAATTACGTCTGTTGTGTATAATGAAAAACAATGTTTTGCTACATCTGAATAGTCATGAAAGTGTGTTTAAAGTTTTCCCTGCAGTAAGAATCCCTTTCTTACAACAAATCTGTATCCCTCTCATAATGAATTAATTGTCTGCCTTTGCTACTTACAGTGTAGTCACATGCACAAAGCCCCTGCAGCCCCTTAAAGTGAGTTTTCCAAACACATCACAGCCAATTACTAATCAAAAGTATGCTTAAGAATACAACCAAGGACAATTGGAAGAGAGATCTTTAGTTAAGAGTACTCGCTGATCTTGCAAAGAACTAGGGTTCAGTTTCTAGTGCCCACATAGTGGCTCACAACCCTCTTAACTCTAGTTGCAGGGGATTTAATGTGTTTTCTAGCTTCCATGGGCACCATGCATGCACACTGTATACATCTAAAACATTCATATATGTAAAATAACAATAAATAAATAAAATAAATAAATCTCAAAGGAAAAACCAAAAATACTACCAAAAATGCAATTTTGAAGTTTAGCATTTACCACAGAAGTGTCCCCATTGTGTATACTAAAAATAGATTTGAAGTGTCTCTCCCTTATGAAGAAGCTATGCTATAACATTTTAAAATGATACTCTGTGTGGGAAGACCATGAGCTAGCAATTTTACAAAATTTAGGTTGGATTGTTGTTGGATTTACTTCTGAGACACAGGTGTTGTATAATAGTCCATCAATAACTATAGAGCAATCAAGATCAATCTCTTTGATTTGAGACAAAATAAGGACCTGGATGCTTCCTATGGTGCAATGAGTGTCACAATCAGGCCCCTGCCCTTCAGGTCCAAGTATTTAAATTGCTTGATACCACTTAAGAAGCTGTGCTCTAGACTTTAGCAGGAAGTGACCTTCTGGAGCCCCAAAGCTGGAGATTCACTGGTCTTATTCTGCCAAGACACTGAGGCAAGCCTAGGAACAAAGAGCATGACTCAGCCAGGCCCCCTTCTGTAGGGACGGCTTCAAAGCTGAGTCACTGAGCATGAGATTGCAGAGTGAAGCGATGTGAGCTCTTGACCTATTCCCACAAGGAAAAAGAAGGAGGACGAGCCTCAATCAAACAACGGTTATCAGGGGTTTCTATAAAGGAAATTGACCTAGTCCTAAAGTAACATCTTGTTTTCTCCTTATTATGTCTTACCACCAGAGTGATAAATGTTAATACACCACACCGTACTTGAAAATATAGGGTAATCCCTCCTGCTTTTATTTATAACCTTATAAAGGACACCAGAAGTCCCTCTTCAGACCTAAGAAAGACTGGCAGATCATAGTTTACTGTTTGAGAGCAACAAATCTCAGCTTAACAAATACCTTCACCTAACTGGAAGACCAGATAGAGTCATATTCTATTCCAACAAAGATAATCTTGACCTTTACATATCACCTTTCCCATAAATCTCCGACTGCAAAGGGAAGCATTTGTTATACAGCTATGTCTGTATCACTCTTCAGTCCATTCAATTCACTTTGTTACACAAACTGACTTGGACCTGAAGATTTGCTAGTCCTTCCAGGAGATACAAAGCTTATCATTTTGAAATGGGAAGCCTGAGAGGGAATAAGAGATTCACACTCAGCAAATTGCTCTTTCAATGTAAGTATCTCCACACTGTTTCACATTTCTCTGGCAAGGTTAAATCCCTTTGTAGTGATAGCATAATAGACATCTCTCTGGGATATTGATTTCCTTAATTGTAAATCAGACCAAGTCTCAATGAATTAATGTTCATGACAACCCATTACCAGTTGCCCACTCCCATTTGATATTGGAGTGCTCCAATTAAAATAAAATAAATTCAACACAATGTTCAGTCTGGTGATATAACAAGGTAATGTTATGCAAAATAAAATGTGTCATGGAAAAACATCATGATTTAAATACATTTTGTAGATATTCAAAGGACTTGGGGAAAAACAATTCCGTGGATGGAAAGAACAAACAAGCAATATGACCTGTAATGCCTCTCCTCCTAATGAGGTAGACGCTAAGCTCTAGCCTTCAAAGGCTATGTCCTAAATCCCTTGGCATCAGCTGTAAGAAAATGATGGTTCTATTTTTACTAAGCTGGTATATTAGTGACCGTTGTATTGTTCTGCTACTCATATATCTCATGAAATTCTGAAAAGAGCTATCCATTGTTATTTGATTTATTGAAATTTCTTCCATCATTTATGGCCTTGAAAGTGTAGTTATTAGCAAAGTGAGTTGTACAATTTGTCCTACTGGAATTAGAATTCTTTTTAAAACCACAGTTTCAAATTTGGGGCTGATGTATCGATTTGCTTGAATCTGTCAAAAACAACAGCAACCACTAATATTTCAAGTCCAATGGAAATTTTTCTGCTTAGAAAGTGTGACCATATCTGGGGCTTCTTTGAAACCTGCCCCCATAGCTCATCATAGTCACATCTCATTCTCTGAAAGTTGGGGAAATCATGTTGCTATGTTATCCAATCTTCTTGCTATCCTAAAATGATTTCTTAGTAGACATCATGGTGGTTTATATCTCTATCTTCCTTGCTTCACAATGGGAAAGTTCATGTGACATTCCCTTCTACTTTCTACTTCAAACAAGCACCCTTCTCATCCTGTCCACTTTACTCTTAAAAGATATCCTCCTGCAGCATCTTTTCTAGTAGAGTTGCTCAATTTCCTCTACCTACCTTCTTTAACATAACCAAGTCACTAATTCATTCCAAGGTGCACAGCATTCAAAGATATCTTGTAATTAATAAAAACTGAGTTAAGTTGCAACAAGTAAAATAAAAGTGAATTAAATTGGTTTGAACTTAATGGAGTTGGCTGCCCTACGATGAAATAAAATGGAATTCAGTGTCTTATCATTGACTCCTCCTTGTTGAAGTCTGCTATACATACATATTGTGAGGCCTAAGTTCATTTCCATGCTTTAAATTTTATTAAACTTCCATTTTTAAAAACCCCTATTATAAAATATATCACTTTGTAGGAATTGAGTAAATATTTTTTTCCCAACAACTAGTTTCTCAAACCTCTTCTAAGTGATGGACGTGCACTGTGAATCATAAATAATATAAACAGGTTGATAGGCCTGGAAAAGAAGACTTCAGTAAGAACAGAAAAACCATATTGACTTTAGCTGTAATGCCTCTAGCATACCGAGGAAAGGTCATAGAGTTTCATTTTCTGGATATTTTCAAGAGAACAGCCTGGAGGATGTGTGACCTGATCTTCCTTGAATGAAGTTAGAGAAGGATGACACGTAAACCCTGACATTCTTCATGAGAATGTTGCTAGCTCTCCTTCAATCCAAAGAAAAGTTCTACTTTTCCCATCAAGGAGGATCATCATAAACCATTATCAGAACATGTCACAAAAGAGAAATCACTGTATCCACTCCATCACATTTTCTCTCAGTTCCACTTTCTAATCTTCCTGAAAGGAGATTGTTTCCTGACTGTGATTATTTCACACCCCCTGTGTCTGCCTTGACCCAGGTTCCTCAATAATTCTATGGTCATTTAAAGACACACAGACCTTCAGGAAGGCCTGAACCTTTGCCAGATATGCCCATTCTATTAAATACATGTGTCTTCTCACTCATCTTTCTGCCCTTACTTTCAGGAATAATCAACTATCACCCTTGAAACTGTACCCCTATTATTTCAACGTACCAAGAAGTCTTCGTGGTTCTGTGCTGTAAACGATATGTTAGACTCTAGGGAGACTGAAGAGTCTCCAAGCTCCTAGTAGAAACTGAGAAAATAAGACTTTGATATTGACATAGCAGAGGACCAGGAAGGACATTACCTCCTTGGAAATGTGATTGATGTGCTTTTCCCTAGAAGCTACCCTCAGCCAAGAAATACTTCATCTCCTTTTACAGGAACTGGATGGATTAAGTAAATCTGTATTTAGCCTGGTGCTCCCTTTCAATTTCTCAAGAGTGGGTAAAGAAACCTCCTGCATAGGAGGAAATCAAGGGACCAGTTCAAAGTAATTGTGATTTTTTTCCTTCCTTTTTTAAATTAAATTTATTCACTTATTTTACATCCCAACCACAGTTTTCCCTTCCTTCTCTCCCCCCATTCCTTCCCCTAACCTTCCCTGCGTGCCCATGCCCCCCACCCACCCACTAATCCATTCCTCCTCTGTTTCTGTTCAGAAAAGGACAGGCCTTCCATGGGAATCAACAAAGCATGGCATATCAAGTTGAGGTAGGACTAAGCTCCTCCCTTCATATCAAGGCTGGGCAAGGCAGCCCAGAATGAAGAATAGGTTCCCAAAAGCCTGCCAAAGCACCAGGGACAGGCCCTGCTCCCACTGCTAGAAGTCCCACAAGTAGACCAAGTTATACAACTGTCACACACATGTAGAGGGCCTAAGTTGGTCCCATGCAGGCTCCTTATGATGCCGGTCCAATATCTGTGGAGTTCCTATGAGCCCAGGTTAGTTGTCTCTGTGGGCTCCCCTGTGAAGAACCTGAATTATGATTTTTACAGAGATAATATCACATTTGGGTGCTGGGAAGTCTCCCTTCCTGCTTTATTCCCTTCTCAGTCAGCACAAATAACATCTGCCTTGTCTTCTTTCTGCTAAGAGGAAGCATGTTATTCTTAAGGATTCTCACAGTCCTAAGCTTCATCTATAAGCCTAGCCAAAAAAAAAAAAAAAAAGCAAAGAAAAAAGGGGAGAAATCAAACCCTCATATGCTAAGCCAGGTTTCCTAATGAATGGAATTATTTAGTTACTGAGTCATTCCAAATATAAATGCTTCGGTAGACAGAAAGCACAACTTAAATTTTATTATGTTACCATATCAAAGGGTCTTATAAATATGGATGAAATTTAAATTTGTCTTTAGCAGAACTGTAAATATGATAATAATAACAATAATAATTCAGTAATCCTTTTTGCATAAGTGCATTTGTTTAGCTAATGATAGCAAAGGATGCTTACAAAGAGAGAAAGTCCAGTTCCTACCAAGGAGTTTTTTTTTTCTGTTTTCACTTATATATGTATGTATCCCAGCATCCAATCTTTATTCCGTTTGCATATTCATGGTTAGTTCTACCTTCAGTCAAGTCTCGGCAAAAATCTACAGGGGGTGACAGTCTGTAGTTTCTTCTGTCATTGTCATTTACCTGAGTTCAGTTCTGGATTTCCAAACCAATGGGTGCATTGCATTGCCTAATCTTTTCTACCCTATCTAGGCATAGAACAGATCTTCCCTTGCCAGCAGCAGTTGTATCCCCCATCTAGTTAGTTATATATTACGTGTGTTGTCGACACCTCTCAGACATTTGAAATCTTGAAAGGCAAAACAAAAACTAATGTTTAAGAACATCTTGAAATAGTTTATACTAAATGTGTGTTGTATTAGTCCACTTCTCTAAAGAAACAGAGCGGATAGAACTGGTGTACGTATAAAAAGCGGTAGTTCTGCAGTGGTTGCCTCATGCTTGAAAGCCTGCGAATCCGGTGGTTGTTTAGTCCACGAGGCTGGATGTCTCAGCAGCCCTAATCAGAGTCCTAGAGGGTTCCTGGAGAGCTGCTGATTAGAATCCCTAACAATTTGGTCTTAATACTGGCAAAGGAATGCCTTAACTCTAGGAGAGACAAGCATGCTAGTGAAAGTGAAGGCAAGCCGACAAAATGCCAAGTTTTCTTCTCCATTTCCTTTTCTCTGAGTTGCTACCAGAAGGTGCTACCCAAATTTAGAGTGGGTCTTCCTACTTCAGATATTCTGATCAAGAAAATTCCTCACAGGGTGTCCAACAGCTTGTGTGGGGTGTTTTGCTTGTTTTGTTTTCCAGATGCAGTCGAGCCCACAATCAAGATTAGCCATCACATATAACCTATTATATTATAATCTAATAATTTTTTAAAGAGAGAGATAAGTTAATTTGCCCTTCTACAAAATGCTGCTTTTATATTTTCCCACTTTCTTAGTGTCCTGACAGAAGTTGAAGAAGCCAGTTTTCCAGAAATCACACACACACACACACACACACACACACACACACACACACACACCACATCCCTTCAAAAGCTTCTCTCTCTTCAATTCATGAAAATTTTTCTACCTGGAGACAAATTATTTTACTCCAAGTTGCAAGTAAGGAATATTCCAAGTTAATACTGGTTATATTGGAATATTCCCAGTTAATTGGTTAACAATTGAATTTACAAGATTTTTTTAAAAATTATTAAAAATAGATGTCTCCAGAGGACCATTTCTGACAGAAAAACTTCAAAGTAGGAAGAGCCCTAACGTGAGAATAGATACAAGTTGAACCCTGGAAGACATCCCAAACCAGGGTACAGCGACAAGTGTCTCAAGTCTAACCCTATCCTTTGTGAAGTGTCTGCTTTTTATATATCTTGATTCTGATCTTTTCTGGGAAGAATCAGAGTCAGCATCAGGGACAGCATGGGAAGGGCTGGAGAAGTGACTAGCCAACAGCTATTTTATCTAGGCCAGCTCCAGAGTGACAGTATACAAGGAAGTAATCTTTGACACGTCCTCAGCATCCTTTACATGTGACTCCCCTGCTTTCTTCCTGTGCCTATCCAACTGGAAAAACAAAACAAAACAACAACAAAAAAACATGTTCATGACACGATGGGTCCCAAAAGTTCATAAAAGTATATAGTACATTTTCCTAGCTGATAAAGTTTCAATCTTCCCTTACTCTAGCAGATGTGATTAAGTTATTGTTCCTTTCTTGCCTGCACTTTTCTTTACAAATCTCTCTCTTACAATTCACTTTGGGTCAATCATCATTGCTCGTTAGCTCAAAATCCTACTTGCTACTTTTTTTTTATTCTCTCATAAAAAAAAAAAAACTAATCAAAAACAGAATCTTAGAACTAGTTTTATAGTCATACAGAATGTTTTAGAAAGGGAAGCGGTATTGATGGGTAAAACAAGAGTGAAGTGAATAAAATATTTAAAGATAAATAAAAGGACACAGTGAGTAACTTCTCTAACTGACCCATGTACTTTGCCTCTATGCAAAAAGATTTTCATCAAGATTTCATAGTCTGTAGATAATCTTAGGAAAAAAAATTCAGCCAATTGAGTGCTAGTAAAGTTACAAGAAAAACTCTGAGAGGCAACTTAAATTCTTCACATCAATTTAAAATTGCCAGTTACCTGGGACACAGCCGTGATCTTGTTGGCAAAGAAGAATGATACACTATTAGAAAAATGCACTTTGGCCAAGCTCAGACCTCTTTCAAAACTTATGGGTTCAATTTTAAATGAAACCCAAATTATGTGGCTATAAAAGGTGTTTCTGCATGGCATAACTCATTCCACTCAAGTGATTTATCTATCAGAAAGATCATTCATAATTTTGGAAGCACCACAAAAATAATTGTTTGGCTCAAATTGATTTTACAGTTCTTTGGTTGAGAATTCAATTATAAAATGTCTCTGTGGTCTAGTTTTAAAAAAAAATATTTAACTATGATAGTGATTTTGTTTTAAGAGCAGCTTTAATTCATTTCAGTGATACAGTTTTCATGTTCAACTTACAAAAACAAAATTTTCTAATTTCCAAGGTTAAAATTAGTTATTCTAATCAACTAACAAATAAGTGTTGCTGTCTTAAAAATATAAAGAATGGCAGGAGAGATGGCTCAGCAGTCAGGAGCACATACTTCTCTTTCAGAGGACCCTAGTTCTCCTCCCAACACCTGTGTTGGGCTGTTTATAACTCCTGCAACTCCAGCACCAGAGATAAGATCCATTGTCCTCTCCTCTGCAGGCACTCCATTCATATGTAAATCTCACGTAGACATACACTGACCTAAAAAATATAAATTAAGCCATCTTTTAAAACAATAAATAATGGTGGTAAGAAATATTTTGGCAAAGCAATCTCCAGATGCAGTCTGACAGCATAGATCCATGCAGTAGATTTGGACAGACTGTGGTTGCCGAATGTGGAAATTGAAATTGTGATTATTCCCTGATAAAGTAGCCCAGCTTTCAAATGAACCAGGCTGGCTTAACATAACATAATAGATATAACATGCAAGAAATATGGCCACAGGCAAGAGCTGACTGTCCAGGATAGCATCTGGAACAAGACATCCTACTGAGGTCAACAGGATGACTCAACAGGTAGATGAGCACTGTTTCAGGGGTTCCAGCAGGCAGTAGACGGGTTGCCTAAGGCAAATCTGTGGACAAGCGTCAGATAGCCTAGAAATTAGATGTGCAGATTCAAGTCCCCTATGGGAAACTGACACAGCCAAGCAGAGATGAAAGCAATTTTTAAAACACTGGATGTAGACAAGAAAGCAATCAAATAAATGTGGGAAGAGAATTAGGGCTGAGCAGTAAGGCAGGAGCCTGGTTAGAATGCCTAATCTGGAGAACCGGAGCAAACCAGAGCAGGTGGGATTTGATTCTTCTTCCTGCGGACTTTACATGGTCTTTCTTCATGCGGGCCCACATTCCCGATTCTGATCACCAGTTAAAGTTACCTGCTAAGTGACTTGATGGCTGCACAGAGGTAATCATGGGTAAGAATGCCCCAGTTTTCCTACAGTTCTGACAAATACAGTAAAGTAAATGCCCTAATATCAAGCAACAGTTCAACCAGCGATTGATGAAAAAAAAATCAAAGAAACTGCAATTTTTATTATAGTCTGCCTGAGCCTGGTCATTCTATGTGAAATATGCCTGATCGTGAGAATAACAACTAATGGATAACTTTGTAAACCAAGCCTGATGATACTATACACAGGAAAGAACATGGGCCTGAATCTACAAAGATGGATTTTTGGTCGTGGATGTTATGATGTGCTGACTGTGAAGTCTCAGCCACCGCACAGTGTAGGTCTTGTTATATGCTCACCATTAGAATGAGCTCACACACTTTTGTTTCAGTTCTACCCATTCACATTTTCATCCCCAAACTCTGAGGAGAACATTGCTGAAGTGCCCAAACATTTTTTTCTATTAGATAGCTCAGAAGACATTCATAACATTGAATACTTATCTTTAAAAAAAAAAAAAAAAAAACGTAAAGTATTTTGCTCTCAATCTCTGCAGAAAGTTATTGTAACTTATTAAGTAAATAGCTTACATTTCAAATGCATTCATACAATTAAGAGATCATCACAATGGAATAATTATAGTTCTATTGAACCAACTGTCTAATAGTTATATGATGGCGCCTTTGTTCCTTTATTTATTCTACAAAGAAGAAATTAAGGCATCAAAAATTAACTATGACAAAGTTAAAGAGAGAGTATTAAACCCTGAAATAATGAGTGAAGACAAGCCCTATAAATGTCAGCTTGGCTAATGAAACTTCAAAGTATGCAGCCCAAGTGCTGTCAGTCACATTTGCATTATATTAAACATTCATGCCTATAAATCTTCCACATACTCTGTAGTGGCCATTGCAAAACATAAATATCCACCCCTCCGAGATCCAAAGTTACATTGATGTGATGCTGTATAGAGTGTTCAACAGATATCCGGTTAAATGGGTGTTTTAAGATAATTAACACCCATATCTAGCACAAATTTAAAGTTAATCTTTAGAATTTATCAACTTAGAAATAAGATTTTTGTTCATAATTTGGATGAATAAAACACTATAATAGTCAGCTCCATTATTCTGCTCTTTTTATAACAAACCCATGATTTTTAAATAGTATTCACTATAGAAACATAAAAATAAGTTATATTTTATAACAAAGTGAAACTTTAATACATCCTAAGCCAATTTAGTTATATAGCTTAATATTTTCTAAAATGTTTCTATTTAAATCTCCTTTCTGTGCCTGTTTTTACTTACTTTTTTAAATTGTATTTTATGTATATTTTTGTGTGTATGCATGTGTGTGTACATGAGACACAATGTGCATGTAGGAGTCAGAAGAACTAATGTGAATCAGGTCTCTCCTTCCACCATGTACTTCCCAGGGATTGAACTCAGGACCTTAGGCTTGGCAGCAGGTGTCCTTTTACCAGGAAGCTTCATCCCTACCAGCTTGTTCCCATAATACTAAAGGGTGCTATGAAGACTTCTGGGGCAAGGGGAGAATGTCATCAATATTCTTACAAAGCTGTGAGTCCTATGGACTGCAGTAACAACTGCCCTGGCAGAATATGCTTTAACACGAATTGCTAAACTGTCTTATTAATAAAAACCTGGAGCCAGATATCGGGGTAAAAACCTGAGAGGTCATAGGAATAGGAAGAGCCACAGACAACCACACCTCACTGACACCTCAATCTCCAGAGACCTACTTCCTGTATACCCACATCTACATGACTTTATGTTCTGCCATCTCATTTCCTCTCTCTGCCTAGCTACATCACTTCCTGTCTATCTGTACAGACCTCTATGGTGAGTGCTGGGATTAAAGGTGTGTGCTACCATGCCTGGCTCTGTACCCCAGTATGGCCTTGAACTCACAGAGATCTGAATGGATCTCTGCCTCCTGAGTGATAGAATTAAGGGTGAGTACCACCACTGTCTGGCCTCTATGTCTAATCTAGTAGCTGTTCTGTCCTCTGACCCCAGATAAGTTTTATTAGGGTACACAATATATTGGGGGACACAATATATCACCACAAAATGCCACTGGTAAAATAATGGCACAAATGTTATGGTGTAACCAACAGCTTTCTGATTGCATTTAAAGTCCTTCTTACAGGAAGAAATCTGTGCTTTCTGTTATAAACTTGGCCAAAAAATTCATTTCTGTAAAACTCAGTTTCCAGGAGTGAACCTATCACTATTATTCTGGTGATAGTATCAAACTACCCTTTAAATTTGTATGTCTGTAACCATATATTACTATAGCACTCAGACCAGGACTTATCTGGATGCATGAACTGGCATTTTGGAACCCATTCCCTATGGAAGGATACCTTGTGCATCCTTGACTCAGGGGGAAGGGGCTTGGTCCTGCCTCAATTTAGTATGTCAGACTTCATTGACTCCCCAGGAGGGGGCCTTATCTTCTCTGAGGAGTGGAAGGGGGATGGGTCTGGGGGAGATGGGAGGTGTGGGAGAAGGGGAGGGAGGGGGAACTGGGATTGGTATGTAAAATTCTAAAAAAAAAAAAAAAGCTTTTTTTTTAAAGTAAATAAATTTTTAAAAATGTCTTTGTTTAGTGGACTGTTAGTACAGATCCTCATAACTGGTCAAAGTACAAAGGACTAATGTCTGCAGAGTGCTCAACCACAAATGAGATATCAACATAAAACCTCCTACCTCCAAAGCTCTGGAACCGTGGGGAAAGGAGGAAGAAAAAGTATAAGAGGCAGAGTTTGGCTGGTGGAGGTGGAACAGGTTTGAAGATGGGATGCATAGGACAGACCAGGGTGAAACAGTGTCTTCTTTGGTACATGACAGAACCAATGTACTCATGAGTTCACAACAGTTGTGGTGACTCCCATAAGTCCCATACAACTTGATTTCTCCATATCTTATGATCAAAAGTGTGTAGTGTCTTCAGAAATAGGGTGCCACCATCAAGTTTTGGTAGACAAACAAGAGTAATGGCCATAGCCTATGTTTGGTTGACCTCTAAGACATCCCTGACCAACAACTTGAGAGCAAGTATCACATATCTGGCACTGGGCCTTTTATTTGGCAGCCTGTAAGTAAGCTGTTTGTCATATGCTTGGTGTGGAGCATGCACATATACAGTAATAATATTGCTTATTCTCACTTACACATCTGCACACATAACTACAACCTGCCTTCTCCTCACCTAGTGGCTTTTCTAAAAGAAAGGCAGGAAAAAAGATAAGCATAAAAACTGTGAAGGAACTATTCCCTTTGTATACAACCCTTTGTAAATTTAACATTTTTCGTAAAAGATCATATTTGATGCATCATAAAGTCTTATTTTTGGATGAACTTTCCTAGATCAAGTATAATTTTATATCCATCTTTTTCTGTCTCTTAAAGAATAGCTATGTGTTTCAACATTGACTTTGATGGGAACTTGCAACACATTTCATACATCATGAAATTTTCAGTCATTTTGTTTCCTGGTAAGTGTTTATTTCATGGCATGTACAGATATAATAGTCTTACTTTTTTTTTTTTTTAGTGAAAACAATATACCTTTTGTTATCAACTGAACACTCTGAATTCTTCCACTGTCAACCCATGGCTATGACCTGCTTTCTTTACACTAGTCCCTGCCAAGAAGCTAACACTCATCCACATGGGTTTCTGTCCTGCCTTTGCCTTAGATTTGTCTGTGTTCCATGTACGTCTGCTGCAACAAAAATGTTAGATTTTAAGTGGAAGCCCTTCAATGTAAACTTCTCTTAGTTGTGAAGATTTAAGTAGCACATGCCTGACTTTTACCACATATTTAAAATGGCCCTTGTTAGTAACTTGGTTAGTGTATCTTAGTTATATGAAGTTTACCTGAAGTGCCAAGTTGACCAACTCTCGTATTTGTCTTTAGTATCCCTAATGATCATATTTTTAAGACAACTATTCAATCAAAGCAGGTCATTTGGACTCTTAGATAATGCCTCATGGAACTCAGTCTGTGAGCTGAGTCTTATTTTTACCTTGTTATAAATTAGTGAGCCCAAGTTGCTGACAAAACATTTGTGGACACCTGAAAAATAAAAAATTATGTTATCCTATAATAAAATTGAACTGGGAAGAGTGACCATGCTTTATCCTAAAACAGGTTTTAGAGGAGTCATTACCTAGTAATTGTTCTGTCTAAAATACCTGCAAAGTCTGTAAAATATGACAAAAATGGAAAGAACAGACCAGCAAATGACAAAAGGCCATAGCATCATAGGCTGATATTTTTTCTGAGGCTTTCAGTCCCCAACAATGAGTATTAATGTGGAAAAGCACAGTTCCCAGACAGATGAAAGTGACTTATAAATATCTTAAATCAATAAATAATAAACCAATGTTTATTAAGTGTGTAATATACTGAGCATTTGATGGCCTCTTTTTTTTATTTTCACAAAACCATTCTTCCCCCTGTGTTCTATAGATGCAGAACCAGAGGAAAAAAAGACTCAGTAATTTTCCCAAGGTCACACATCTCCAAATAAAGCAACTAATGTCTAATTACAGTTAGAGTGACACCAAGGTCCTAGTGTATTCTTAGCCACCATCCTCCCAAACTTAAATAATTCAGACAACTCTTGAGGTTGGCACTCATGAATAGTTTTCCTACCCATTGTAATGATCCTATGCATCTAAAAACTGACTCCAGACACGACAATATCCTCATATGTGTGCGCAATCAGTGTGCCACAAACACTAGTCACTGAGTGATTATTTAATGGGACATTAAATGGTATTTTAGACTTAACAATTTTGCACATCAATATTTTACAAAGAAAGGATGCTCCTTCTCACAATTTTATTTTATTATTCAATTAAAATTTTAATACTTTAGTGCTTCCTACTTTGCATGCTACACTTTCCCCAATACTTTCATGTAAAATACATATTGTATTTGGGCTATGTAGTTAATATTTCAAACAGGTTCTAATATACTATATTGTTTAACATATAACATATTTTCTGATTGTTTTTTCAGAAAAACTCACTTATTTTGTACATAGAACATGACAAGTGATGAAGAGGAAACACATTCTATGTTACTATAGTTCTAACATTTATAGAAAGTGCTAACAGGAGGAAACGGACAGAACAAGGAAGGAAACTGAAATCCTTACTCATCCTAAGGCCAATAGTCACTTATTGGTGACTGTCACTGTGCCAGTCCCACAGGTGTGCACTTTGAAGGCCATGTTTGTTGGTGTTAGGCATTAATAGTGAAGGCATGGCTCTAATAAGAAAACACAAAAACAAAGGACTCAGAGGTTGAGGGACTCCACTAATACTAATTCACCTCTAAGCTGATATAGCCCTCTAAAATAAAAATGACTCCCAATAGCATCTGTCATCCAGCATACTACTTTTTTTTAACTAAGTAAGAATTTCAAAACTCTATAGAAAACTATCATGATTTTTCCAACTTCATGAAATTTTGAGTAAGCAAATAGATGATGCAGTTGTGAATACAGGTGTACTGACCTGGAGACGCTGAAGGTGAACATGGTATAGAGGAAGCCTTGAATGAACTTCAGAACAGAATCATGTAGTAATTTCACAGATGCAAAAATATTATGTTGTATTTCCTTAATCCTAAACCAATAATCCTTCTTATCCTTTAAATGTTACAAAGAATTAGCAGTCAAGGTCACACACTGAATATTTCCTGCTGCAAGAAAAAGTACCCTGTATAAATGTCTCTTTAAATTTATCACAAAGGATTTTCTCAGGGTTTCCAAGAAAGAAAAGCAGAGCAGATTAATTGTATAGGCAATTTTAGGGGTTAGTGACTTTCTTTTTCACCTCTCTGGGCCTCTATTACTTCAGGGATACATAGCTTGTGTCATGTAAGCAGAGCAAAGAAAATTCATTGAGAAGAATTCTGAGAGTGTAGCATTCCTTCTCCAAGATGGAATTAATGTTTTTTTACTGGGACTCAGCACTTGCAAAACCTCTGTCTGTCTCGCCAGCCTCGATGAAGTCATGTAAGCTCTAGGCCATGTCTGTAAATCAGGTAGAAAAAAAACCCAAGTCCTAACTCTGCATCCAGGGATTCTAGAAAGGGAGGTTTAAATTAAAAATAATAGAGGGATGCAAATGGAGAGGGAAAGACAAAAGCAGAGTAATGCATTCGATGACTTGAAAATGAATTATTCATGAAAATAATTGTTTTAAATAAAATTGTATGTAGGAGATACACAGAGAAGAAAAAAGAAATGTAATTTCAGGTTTTTTATATTTTTTATTTCTTTGAAATTTTCATACATGCATCTGGTATATTTTGATATGTTAAGTTTTAAAAGAAAGTAATTTTGACTTTAATGTTTGTTGCATTATAGAACAAATGTAAAGCCAAATTTTTATTCTCAATAATGACTTTGAAAAACTTTGGATAAGAACGGTTATGAATGTAAATGGGAGAACACATTTCTCAAATAATCCTACAAGAATAATAGATCATGGTTATCCATACTTGTAGAAAAGAATGCTGAGGAAAGTAGCTAGAAATTCATGGTTTATGTAAGTTGATAGATTATTAGATTCAGATACTGTCCATAATCATAACAACACACACCATGAAGTCATTTCCTGCTGTCTAATGCAGTTTCATTTATAGGACTTCATAGGCCTCCATTTAACAGCCAAAATACTGAAGACATTTTACTTGGCTGGTTGTTTTGCTTTTGTGTATAGTTTGCCTACTTTGTATCCCTTTTTAACAAGCATAGAAGGTAAGGATTCCTATCTGATAATTCACGTCAGAGCTCAAGTAGGTGTTGAGTCTTTGCAGCAGTAGTCTTGATTTGATAGGCTTGCACCATCTCACTCTGTTATCTGGAAGAAGCACTACTGCCCTTATTCTATACCATGTAAATCCAATGGCCACTGAGAAGGTTATGTGTATGTATAATTGTACATATTGTGTTAAGAAATAGAGTAAAAGTTGAAGTGATTAAAATGCAAATATACATTTATCTGAGAACTATTATCAGTTGCCTTTTACATGTCTAGCACTTTCCTGTAAGCATTCCTAAACTCTCAACTGAAAACCAAACTACCTCTAGGGAGTTAGTCTTAACTTGGTGTTCACATAAAGAGAACAGGTCTTCAGTCAGTAAGCCATGCTGTTTGAATCCAAGGTCTCTGCAGGGAGATGCTGATCCTTGCACATTTAAACTCGGTGAATAAGCCATCTTTTTTTGGGTGGCAGTCACTTAAATTGTAAGTGGAAAAAATAGTTACCTTCTGAAAGTGACCTTGTGCTTGTGAAACAGCTCCATGATACCGTGAAGAAAAACAAGAGCCATCCCCTCATCTTTAAACCTTGGAAGAGCTGTTCTACCAGGGCAAGCATTCTTCTGTGCTGCTATAGCCACCCTGGACCAGGTGACACAACTGTAGAGACCCAACTCAAAAGATGGACTCTAGGAGAACTGAGTGTTTGCCAAAGCATTTACCTAAGACTTCAAGGGACCTGGAAGAGCAAGTTAAGCAAGACAAATCTATGAGGAGGGTGCAGGACCGCATGTTCCTGGGGACTTCTTACAAGCAACTCCTTTTGAGGAGAGCCTGCTTTCTCCTGCCCCCATTAGAATCATGAGCTTCCCCAAAGCTTACGACAGAAACAGGCAGTTCTACTCCCCAGATGTAATATCTGAGCTAAGGATTAGCAGCATTTCCCTGAGTGACTACATCCAGAACACATAATCCCTCATCTTGGGTCTTTGCTGAAGCAGTTCAAACTCACTCCAAGTTCACTGTGGACTGTCCACATGCCATGCACTACCCAACCTCCAGTGACATAAATACATGCCTAATGAGCTGCTCACCACACTGGTAACCCCACTGCATGCTTAAAAACCCCATCCGGGCGGCTGTGGCACACGCCTTTAATCCCAGAACTCCAGAGGCAGAGCCATGCAGATCTCTGTGAGTTTGAGACTAGCCTGGTCTACAGAGCAAGATCCAGGACAGGCACTGAAACTAAACATAGAAATCATGTGCTACTGGTAGTATTTTAACAAATATATGGATATTGTGTATCAATTGTATGTTCTAATTAAAAAAAAAATCAGGCAAAGTTATTTTCACACAAAAACCTAAGAAAAATCTGGTTCATAGCAAATGATTAGTTGATTTTCCTTGCCAACTGTAACAGTAAATACCATTACTGCCTAGTAAAACCACAGCCCACAATGAACTAAATGAAGAAATAAAAATGACGGAAAATATTTACAGGAAGAGAGAAGTGCACACACAATGCAACATGAATACTCAATATCAGTAAAATGCAAATTGATGGTTCTGTTTATGTACTATAGAACTGAGAGAATTTCTTGCTTAAAAAGCTATGGTGTCATGAAATCCAGCAACTAGTGTAAACATTTCCAAATTGCAAAAGAAAAATAATAGTAAATTATTCCTTTTTGGTGTCTTTTATCCACATCTGTCTGACCACTACAATTCTGGACAGAAGTCATCCCATATTGACATGAGAAACGTTACAGACACAAACATCCAGGGACAAGGGTACTCATAGTTAGTATTTCGAGAGTGACTGATGGAATAAGGAGAGTCACAGAATGCAGCCCTTGGAAACTTCAGGAACTTGTCAGTGTTTTTGAGTCACAAGAACTTGATGGAAATAAACTCCTCCTATTTTGAACATGCAAATCATAAAATGACATCAGTTTTACCTGATAAAACCACATATATATATATGTTTATATATATATATATACATATATATATATATATATAAAAATTCAATTCTCTGTCATACTTGACCAACTTTGCTGGTTTAAAGACACCAACACCTTTTACTTTGAATACTTCAGGCATCATCTTATGCATAGAAGATTAAAGTCGAGTCCAACATAGCCACTATTACTCTTCCCTTTTTGAGCTCTGGCTCCTGGTTACTTGCCCAGCAGCCCCAGCCTAGCGAAGTGAGCTCTTTGCCTTCAAATCAGAGCCTGCTTCCTTTTAACTTTCCCTAAGGACAGTGCTTTGGCTCCTATCCATGTTTAGAAATTACCTACTTATGGAAGTAAAGGGTGTTTTCAACACAGACCTGCCTAAGACCAAAGCATCACTTCACAAAAAAAAAAAAAAAAAAAAAAAAAAGGAAACAGCAGAGAAATAGTTCAGAAAAATGAACTTCCAAGTATAGAACAAACTTCCTTCCTTGATTCATAAATTTTGTAGCTGTGCACTTTGAGACACACCTTATTGAATTCTGGGAACATGTTGCACTGGCTAGTTGCCATGCAAGAATTATTCTTACAGTTGGCTCCCTCACTACTTTCTACAGTTTACCCCTAAAGAAAGACAGCTTTATCATAGACAAATATATTGGTCAAGTCTGTCTGTCAGGAAAGAAATATTTTAGAAGTTGTTAACTTATATCCACCCCGGTTGTTACATTCTAACAAAGAAATGAGAAGTTCTAACCTGTTTTGTTAATTAATACCAGTGATACAGCTATACATAGTAAAATGGTCACAGAATTCAGAACTCCGTATATTAAATGTCATTTCCCACAAACATAATTCAAGATTACCTGCTCACCTGCCTGCTGAATGTTCAAAAGAAAACACACACCACAACCCAGAGCATCGTCTGCACATACACAATTGTGTGGACAGCCGTCTCTAGCGCCATTGGTCACATTCTACAGCCATATTGTAGCCTTAATTTTTTTTTTTTTACATTTTATTTATTTTATGTGCAACTATGTGCAGGAGAGAGTTGCATGCCACAACTCATGTACAGTGATCAGGTGACAAATCTGTCATGTTTTGTCTTGACAAAATCTCTCCTCCCAAATGTGAGTCCTGAGGATCAGACTCCAGTCGAGAGGTGTGACAGCAAGCACCTTTGTAGCTAGAGTTTTCCTGCCTTGCCCACAGTCAGGACAAATCTCTGTCACCTGCCAGTCCCACAGCCGCTCAGACCCAACCAAGTAAACACAGAGACTTACTTTGCTTACAAACTGTATGGCCATGGCAGGCTTCTTGCTAACTGTTCTTATAGCTTAAATTAATCCATTTCCATAAATCTATACCTTGCCATGTGGCTCGTGGCTTACCAGCATCTTCACAGGCTGCTTGCCATGGCGGCGGCTGGCACTGACTCCCTCCACCTTCCTGTTCTCTCAATTCTCCTCTCTGTTAGTCCCACCTATACTTCCTGCCTGGCCACTGGCCAGCCAGTGTTTTATTTATTGACCAATCAGAGCATTTGACATACAGACCATCCCACAGCATACCTTTACCCAAAAACCATCTTGCCAGCCCTGTAGCTTCCATTTTAAAGAGATTAAAATGGACACTTTCAATGCTACGGATTCCCAAGAACGAGTCGAGCACCTTTGAGATAGTCCTGTACAACAGTTATACACACCTTGATTTCATAGTTAGGATGAATAAGAAAGACAAGGGTTAGTTTTCATCACTTCTAACTTTCTAAAATAAAATAGTTTAGCATGTGATATCACAGATGTCAGGAGTGGGTATCTACAGCATTTTAAGTGCTTCCTGTCATAGTTTTTATATCTTCATCACTAGTCTGCTGCTACTGGTCACAGCTAACTCCCACAGTGTTTCTCCATACCATCCTGTGGACACCGTGAGAAGAGCTCTTTGGTCAAGGCCTGGTCACTGAAAATGCTTTTTTAACAGTTGGCTATTTTTATCTCTGGATTCAGGTTCCGTTAACCAGGAGTTATCAATCTGATCAGTTCTAAAATGAACACTAAACCCTTTGATGCCCAAAGATTTTTCAGGCTTTTGCTTCCTGTACTACACCTATTTATTCTTTCAGACTTATGTAACTCTTTAGAGAAAAGGCAATTTTGCATTCCAATTTATGGTCTGGTCTTCTTTCTGGTTCTTCTGACTCTTCCTGTGGATGAATCAAAGCAGCAAAGACTCATGCATGTTGGAGAAGGGAGAAGGGCCAGCCCTGTTATGGTACAGAGGCCCATGCTGGTGCAGGCACTTCCCTGGTGCTGTGCACTTCACTCAGAACAGGTCTCCATCACCATGACATGAAGAAGGGCACCTTCATTTTCAATTTTCTTATATTTTTGTTTGAAAATTTGTTCCATGGGAAATGAGGGCAAACATATACTCAAAATCTATTTATCAGCTTCCAGAAGTTCTATGTATAGCAATCTTTGTAAAAAATAACCTCATAGGTAATATTTATTAAAAGAGTGGCATATTTATCACTAAAAATCAAATATCTCATTGATTGTAGAAACTGACTCCACAATTGAATCAATAAGACAGTTTTAAGAATGATCATTATAAACTACAACTAATTAGAGAAGCATTAATCTGTCTTTTGTGATTGTTTTTTCTTCTTAAACATATTTTAATTTTTATTATATTTTTATCATTTAAAACAATTTTTTAATTTAAATATATTTTGACCACATTCTTTCCCTCCCCAAAGTCCTTCCAGATGTCTCCCCCCATTCACCCAACTTCAAATTATTTCTCAAAAAAAAAAACACAAAAAAACTCAATACAACAAAACCAAATAAATAAATAAATAAATAAACAAAACACTCAATCAGAAAAATAAAAGAAAACAAACACACAAAACCCCACCAAAGTGTAACCAAATAAAAGCACACACAAAACACTGTGGAGTTGGTCCACTACTCCTGAACATATATGAGGCCTGTCCTGGAGTGGTTGATACTCCCAGTGTTACCACATTTGAGAAAACTGATTTCCCTTCTCCTAGCAGGTATCAATGACAGTTTGCTTGTTAACCTTTACCCTAGTAGATAGTTTTTCTTTCATTCACATTCATTCATTTATTCAATCATTCTGTAAAATATAACAAAATAAAATATAATCAGATTAAATAAAACCGAAGTAAAGGAGCACAAGAATCAAAGACACACTCATTAACACACTCAGGAATCCCATAAAAACGCTATGCAAGAAGCCATAATATATATACTAAGGTCCTGGTGCAGACCTATGCAGTTCGTGTGAATGCTGCTCCATTCTTTGTGAGTTCATATGTGTGTCACTCATGTTGATATTGAGGGTCTTGTTTTCTTGGTGTCCTCCATCCCCTCTGACTCTTACACTCTTTCTACCTCCTCTTCCACAGGGCTCCCTGAGCTCTGAGGAGAAGGATTTGATGGAAAAACCTCATCTAGGGCTGAGGGTTCCAAGATTTCTCATTCTGTGTATAGTGTCTGGTTATAGATCTTTATATTTGTTCCCATCTGCTGTAGGAGGAAGCTTCTTGGATGATGACTGAGCAAGGCACTGATCTATGAGTATAACAGAGTATCATTAGGATACTTTATTACTACTTTTTTTTTAAGACAAGTAGTATTTACTTAAGGTCCCCGGGATATCTTGTCTCTGGTCTTGGTCACCTAAGCAGTGTCAAGTATGGGTTTCAATTCATGGGGTGGAACTTAAGTCAAACCTAATATTGGCTGGTTTGTCTCACAAGCTTTGTTTTATCATTGCCCTAGTATATCTCTCAGATAGGACACCACTGTAGATCAAAGGGTCTGTGATTGGGTTGGTGTTTATGTTTCTCTTTTGAAAGTCTGCAGAATATCTTCCCATACCAAAGATGCTCACACAGAGGGTGGAGGCTCTTAGACACCAGTTCAACCTCTCCATGTTCAATGAGGTGTACAGGTGTTAGCTTCAACAATGGAGTCTTGGCAATGTGCTGGGTTGTTTGGGGATTTACCCTGGGCACCATTAGACAAGAACTCAATTAGATGTAACCCAAATTTAGTACTGGAAGCTTTGTTTGATGACAGAAGATGGCCAGTTGGGACTCTGTCTCTCTTATTATTTGGCAATTACATTTAAATCACCTTCACAAATGCATATATTTTAGGAAGTTTCTACTGTATTATGTTTCCATGCAACCCCTTAAATGCCCCTTGATTTTAACTGTCTTTCCCTGTATTCCCTCCCACAAAGCTCCCCACCACTACTTGATTCTTCCATTCTAGCACCCCCTGTCCATCCATGCATAATCATCTATTCTATTTCTTTTTCCTAACTAGATCTATCTGTTCTCTCTAGTCCTTTATGCTACACCTGCCCTCTGTGACTACAGATTGTAGTGTAGTTACCATTGACTTCATAGTTAATATTCACATATAAGCAAACACACACTATAATTGTCTTTCTGAATCTGGAATATTTCACTTGGGATGATTTTTTTTTCTAGTTCCATCCATTTGACTGAAAATGTCATGATATCATTTTGTTAACCACTGAGTAATAGTCCATTTCATAAATATGTCACACTTCCCTTTTCCATTCTTCTGTTGGGGGTCATCTAATTTGTTTTACTTTTCTGGCTGCTTCCCTGGCAAGAGTGGCCGTTGTCTTTTGCGATTCTTAATAACTGATTAAACAACCTAAATTCCCAACTTTGGATGTCATTAATTGAGAAAAGCTTTTGAAACATTTTATTCGGTGCCATGCTTCATTTTTGGCTAATAGGAAAACCTGAGTTTAGGAATTTTGCTTCTGTCTCCACTAATACCATAGCACCCCTCAGTAGAGTTAGTATATGATTAGGCACAAAGCTTATATTAGGGAAAGGAAATGGAGAGTTCCTGAATGAGCTCCCACTGTAGAGGGAGGGCCAATTAAAGCACTGCATGGTATTCA
Organism: Peromyscus leucopus; assembly: GCF_004664715.2. NCBI lineage: Eukaryota > Metazoa > Chordata > Mammalia > Rodentia > Cricetidae > Peromyscus > Peromyscus leucopus. Next base: position 39,924,104 of record NC_051066.1, on the reverse strand, counting down.
CTTGGATTGAACAAGTGTTGTATCAAAATAATTTAACATTTAAAGTCCTCTGCACAGGACGATATGGTCTGGAGGCTGAATGCTATCTTCTCTGTGTGCATTGAGCACACTTTTAAATAGCTGCTTTCCACAGGATGTAAATATAATTTGGCTCCTGATTTAAGAGATTCCTTTAATAAATCTGTGTGAGGTGCTACTTCCTGCTTTTAAGGACATTTTGGAAACACTGGCTGTATTCTTTAGATTAAATAGACTTTCAAAGAATATAGTTTACTAAAATTGCATATGCCTATCCAGACACTTGCCCCAAATGCAGTTTAAGATTTTTAAAATAAAAACAACAAAAATTAATTCACTAAACTTTTCATCATGAAATTTAGTTGTTGCTGCATTTATTTCATTAAAAGCAAGGCCTAAATCTCTGTCTTACTCATTTTCAATATTTTCCTCAGTACCCTGTACATACAAAGCTCTAATAAGACATTCTAATACCTGTTTGTTAAATGAATAACTGAACTATTTTAACTTGACCTAATTGCCTGTATTACCTTGCTCTCTGTTATGACTGCAATTCTTTAAAGGGCACTTTATTGATGGTCTGAATATGTTTGAATACATCTCGATTAACAGCAGAAATTTAAATTTTAATCAATGCTGCTTCGATTTGAAGCATGGGGAGATAAAGGTCACAGAACAAGGGTTCACTACATGTTAATCTTTACCTATATAATGAATTGAGCCATTAATATTTAACGAGTGCTTCCTACAGTGCATGAAATATGCACTGAATATAGAAAAATGAATATTTTACAATATTTCAGATAAGATTTTTGCCTCCAGGAAATTTTAGTCTAGTAGCCTTGTGATTCTTACCTAAAATTACTGTTACTAAGTATTTAATAATCTTGTAGAAGAATTACATACTTGACCATGCTCACATTGAATTTAGTGCACAACATGTATTGAGCTCAAGAATGGTGAATGTATGTGACATTGTCATATTACAACAAAAATTTTCAGAAACAACTATATGACTTTCATTGCATTTCCCCGCTGCCAGCAGATCAGTTTGTCACAAAGAATGACAACACTCCTATCCTAATCTTAGAAAAAAGAAAATCTGTGATAAGAACCACAGACAATCCATTGCTAATAAAAAAAAAAAAAAAGCACAAAGACAAACAGACACTTTGGTAACAGACTATAGAGATGGGGATGTTTGTTTTCTCCATGGCACAGCCTGCCAAAAGTAATAGGAATTAAGGCAAACTTCAACAACAGTTTACCAGGCAATTTTGCTATCTGGAAAATATGAACACCAAGTGATTTTCTGCATTAAGAAATGCAGCCATTGTTACCAGTTACACTGAGAAATATCAGCCAGACTATATGACTCCATACAAAGGAAATACGCTGGCTTAGGAGGAAAATGCCCCCCAGAGGTTCCAGTAATTGAACACTTGGCCCCCATTGAGTAAGCTGTTAAGATGAACTCTTGTTGGAGAAAGTATGCCAGGGGAGGCAGAATTTCAGAGTGTAAAGACTCACCATTTCCACTTCGCTTTCTCTGCTTCCTGCTTGTGTTTGAAGATGGGAGCTCTCAGCTTCTAGTTCCTGGAGCCATGTCTGCTGCTTGCTACCATGCCTTTGCCTCTCCGTGATGGATTTTCTCCTCTCTGGAAACTTAAGCCAAAATAAACGCTCTTCCCTTAGTTGTTTCTGATCATACTATTTTAAAATATCATCAGAAAAGAAACTGATACTAAAGGATAGTTATAATTTATTGGCAAACTCTCCATATATTTTCATTGTAAATTTTTCCTTGGTCACTCTTTCTTCCATTCTTTACCCCAGTCTGCACACCTGTACCCCAAGATCACCAACAATTGAAGGAGCTTTGACAGAAACAAAGACTGTCAGAAATTAAGAGTCATATTCTTCATTATGTATAAAAATCAGTAGTATGTGAGATTGTCTGAGGTAACCATGCTCACATATCTGTCAATTCCATGGGACTCTTATATAAAATATATATTTGTGATAGACTTGATGAAAGTCCCTTTAAACAGACAATAACAAATTTTCATTTTCCAAAGATAACTTAGTCCTATCTCTTCCCATCTCCCATCTCATGCCACAAGAAGAGCAGTCTGTTTCTTTACATTCTTTAATATGACAGACCTCTAGTCCCTTTGATTGGAAAACATATGAGAGAGCAGATGTTGGCCCAAGTATTGCCTTACTAGTTTATTTGTCCAGCTGATCCTTCATTCTGGCTCCTGAAGAAGTGTCAATTGAACATTCATTTTTGGATGTCTCTTCTGGATATGCAGGCATCTTTCTCTGAAAATCCCAAGTCCTATGAATGTGTACAGAAGCAGTGCAGTGAAGAGCATAAGCTGGGTTCCCAGCCACCAGCTAGTCCAGTCCTGCCTTCAGATGCTCTCAGCTGCAGGATACAAGCTGCAGCCCACTCACCCCCACTCAGATTTACACAAACAGAACTGTAATAATATATTGTTTTGGATCACTAAGTTTTAGGGTAGTCTGCTGCCCTGCACCAGATACTGAGAGTGCTATTGAATTTTCAGCCTGGCTTTCCCAAATGTAACTGTACTTTGTCTTCTCCCTGTGAATGTGAGGACTGTGGCTGAAATCACCTTGATTTTCAAGCAAAATCCTTCATCATATTGATATTGTAATTTTTTAAAGTTCTATACGAATTTTAAACTTTTTTTCAATATGTTTTACAACTTCAACTGAAAAATAGTTTGGGGGAAAGTGTTGACTATATACATAAAGACTAAATTTTTGTTTTATTTGATTATTTGTGTGCAGACTTAAGACCTAATCTTAATTATTTTCAAATGGACTGTTTGGTTTGTTTGTTTGTTTGTTTGTTTGTTTTTTAGTCAAGGTGTCCCTATAAAACCCAGGTTGCTTTCAAACTCTTATGTTCATCCTGAGCCTCCAGAGTGCTGAGATTATAAATATGTGCCACAATTCCTGACTAAAAGTAATGGATTTTTTAATGCTCTGTAAGATGGATTTTCAAATATCAGTTCTCTTACATTTTAAATTATTATCTCCAGTAAATTACAGCCAGGTGTTGGCAATTGATTTTTCTTTTTGCAGAGATCCATTTTTCCTAGATTTTTCTGTAATTATGAAAAAATATACACAAGTTATTGAGGTTTGTCTATTCCTATAGTTTGTGAACAGAGCAAAAAATCTTCTGAATATTCATTTCCCAAAACAAGTGTTGAATAAGTATAATGTCATCTCCCTATGGATTCACTTATACGATGAAGACAATAAAATACAATCTTGACTGATAATCATATAGAATGATTACTATTAAGCATTTTGAAGAGAACTTGTGAGCCAATAAGTATTTCATAAGTGATAGTTTCAATGGTAATCTGATACCAAGTGTCTATTTTTCAAGATTCTATTCTATATATAAATAATTACATACATCTGTAAATTATACACACACACACACACACACACACATATATATATATATATATATATATATATATCTTTAATAAAAAATAATTGTAAATGCTTTAGTTTCAAGTCAAGCTTTGAACCTTTTGCTATTCCATATGGACATGGTTTATTAAAAAATATATAGAAATATATCTCATTGGTTTACAACAGTTGCACCATAGTCTAATGTATTATAGTATAATACATGTGAAAATAAGGTTCTATTTGATATTTTGTGTATGCATGTGATTATGTGTGTGTCAGTGGTGGGAGACTATGAGAGCGTTTGTATGTTGCTAGAGACACAACCCAAGATATTATTTTTTATAAATAGTTTAGTTTATTACTATATAAAAATAAATAGTTTAGTTTATTATTTTACAAAGATATATAAACTATTATAAAGATACAATAATCATCCTTATTTTGAAAATTATTATCAGAATCCCATAGTCAGGGAAAATAACCTGCTTAAAACATGAAGAAAGTTTCACTCAAATATATCAGAATATTTGTATCTATTATCATTTGGCAAATACTCTCTTGACTCTTGATTATTTTTAAAAACATGAAACTGCCAATGAGATTGCTAATCTTCATGCCAGTGTGTAAACACTGATGAAAATAACTTCGGAAAACACAGTGAACTACAAAAAAAAAATAAAATAAAAAGTAAAAATTGCATAGTATAATCAGGATCAGGCCTCCTCAACAATGCATTATTTCATGATGTCATATATAGTTTTAATAAAACACCAAGTACTAAAGTCCAAATATACATGTTTGTCTATAGACAGATATTGGATAGAGAATATCACATTTTGTTTGTTAAGTAGCTGACTGAAAACTGAGGTGCTATGATATACAAACATATAAGAACCAAGATCTGTAAAAGCTGGAAAGTCATGGAGATGAATTTACCCCCAGAGTCTCCTGCGGGGAATGCAACCTGCAAATTATTTGAGATTTCTGACCCCCAGAACTGCAAGCTAATAAATTTATAGTGCTTGAAAACACTAAATTGCAGTAATTTGTTTCATCAGCAACAGTAAGCATTTTGTCCCCAGTGTGCTGTGCTCTGATCAAGAATTCCATAGCTCACTTCTCTGTACTAGAGCTTGGTAGAAAATAAAATGATTGTCTGAAAATATTTTCTTAAATCTACTTAATGGTGTAATTATGTTTCATCTTTTTTGTAATCTTCATTCTCCCTCACATCCTACATGATTCCACATCAGCTTTCATTTCAATTGTTCCCTGCTAAAATGGCACAAGACTAGCAAAACCACATATACATATTCCTTTGGGTATTAGTTACCTTTCTATTGCTGTGATTCAACACGGTGGCCAAAAGAGTGCAATTTGGACTTACAGAATTAGGACCCATGATGGCAGGGATAGCAGAGGGCAGACATGATGGCTGGAGCTGGAAACTGCCAGTTCACATCTCAAGCCACAACCAGAACAGAGAGAGAGCTAACTGGGAATGTCATGAGGCTTTTGAAACTTCAAAGTCTCACCTCTGTGACACATTCCTCCCTCAAGGCCAAATCTAAGCATTCTCAAACAGTGCCAGCAACTAGGACCAAGAATTCAATGCCTGAGACTTATGGAGGACATCTCATTCAAGCTACCACACTTCGGTTATGTTCTGAGGTAATGAATTTGATATACGTGTATATGTGTAGATAAATCAAACATTAACCAGCTTGTTATTTGAAGCTATGATCCCCAGGGCATGAGTAAATAATATTCCTTAAACATTATAAATACAGCATAAGTAGGCCAGCAATGTGACTGAGTAAGTAAACACACTTGCTACCAAGCCTGCTGATGTGAGTTCCAGCTCCCAGCCCCACAGAGTAGAAAGAGAGAACTATAAGTTGTCCTGGGACCTCCACATACATGCCAATACACATACACACACACACACACACACACACACACACACACACACACACACACACACACAAATAAATACATAAATAAATAAATAAACAAATAAATAAATAAATATGAACTTAAAAATAAGTCAAAATTGTTGAGTAAATTTTCACCTTTATTACTCAAGAAAAAAAGGGGCTAGGCCAGAATTTATAGCTTATATTCTTGCAAGAGTTTTGATGCTTCAAACTGAAACTCAGAAGAAAATCTTAGTTAGAGATGTACATGGAAAAAAGGCCAGGCTCTCTGCTTAGTTGAATTCTTCCATAGTGATAAGGAAAAATAGAGTCAAACACATCCAACACATTGTCCTGGTTTTAGCAAGCAGATAATGCTCACATTCTCTGGGGCATGGAGAAGGAAGGGGTGAAGAGAGATCAGAATTATTGTAACACTGTTCTAACTTCTAGATGCATAAAGAGATCCCAGAAAATGGAAGAGAAAACAACTCTCACTAACAAGATTCTGAAATTGTTGCCAATGTGCCTACTCTGCGGTCATTTCAATCTTAATGTTTGTGCACTCATTATTTAATTTCTCATATGGAGGACAAGTTTGAAAATGCACTTTTTAAAGTAATGTCCTGCTACTCATGTTAGTTTTTCAGTTGGTGACCTTGTCTCTTATTCATATGTTTCTTGGTCGTAGTTATCGTTCTTCATGTTATTGGGTGAAATAACTTTTTTCCCCAGGATCTTCTACTTATAGTCGATTTCTAACATCCTCCCAGAGATGCTCTGAATATCTTTTTCCTTTCAGTCTTCTGAACAGTACTATACTAAGTCAGTGTCTAAAGGGAACAGTGAAAATGTCCCATGTACCTTTTTAATGAATCATAACTGCTGAATAAGTCTCATCCATCATTTTGCAAATGTCATTTGGATTAATGTTTCCTGAAGTGTCTTCTGCCCACACTGAAGCTGCACCTATCAATCACTGTAACCCAATCTCCATGTAGTGTGTTCCCCAAAGATCAAATTTTATGTGCAAGCAAAATGTAATCTTACTTTTCAAGAGTATGAACTTTGAAGCATTTTTTTTGTTTTTTATGTGTATGTATGTGTGCATGTTTACATGACTGTGAGTGTGTGTGTGTGTGTGTGTGTGTGTGTGTGTGTGTGTGTGTGTGTGTGTGGTTTGTGTGAGTGTCTATGACTTACACATGGAGGTCCAAGATTGATATCAGGAATCTTTCTGGATTGCTCCTCCACCTTATTTAAGTCAAGGTATCTCAGTCAAAACTAGAGTTGACCAGCATGGCTAGTCTCCCCAGCCAACTTGATCTGGATCTTCCTGTCTTTGCTCAAGGCTGGAATTGCAGGTGGGCAAATACGCCACCCTAGCCTTTACATGGGTCTGGGGATATGAACTCTAGTTGTCCTGTTTTCTGGCAAGTGCTTTAGGCTCTGCGTCATCTCCCCAGCACCTCCCTTGCACTTTGTAAAAATGTCAGAAAAGATAAATTCCTGGAAGAGTCTTACTAGGTACTAGTTACCATTGTCAAGTGGTGGCATTCAGTAAAGCAACAGCTTTGAAAATGCCTACTTCCTAGCTCAGAGATTTGGTGGTCTAAAGTTTGGAAATAGTGCTCTAGGTTGCCTGTTTGGGGATCTACAAGGTTAAAAACCCACATGTCACCGTAGAGCTGCAATTCTCATCTGGACTCAGATACTCTTCCAACTACACTGGTTGACCATAGTTATCACCTATGGTTGTAGACTGGAGTTTCCACTGTCTCTCCCACTGCTCACAAGTACCACTTCTCATTTCTGGATCTTCCCTTTCCATTCAGAAATTCTCACATACATGTCTGATTTCTCCCAGACTAGTGAGCATATGTTTTATTTCCTACCTTGTAACCAGCCATTGAGAAATCTCTGCTTTTAAATTAAATACCTTTAAATAATGTCCCTGTAGTGCTGCTTCATTAGCATTGCTATTGTTTGTTTGCCTATAGCTTGTTTTCAGAAAGGATTACTCTAAATAGCCCACCATGGCCTTGAACCCCTTATCATTCTCCTCGGCCTCCAAAATATTTACATTGCAGGTGTGAACCACCACACCCAGTTGATAATCTCTTTTGCAAAAAGTCAACTCCATTGTGTAACTGGAATAATCACAGAAATCTTCATTCTGTCAGTTTTGACATTATGCTGTGTGTGAATATCAAGAACATAAGATATAAAGGGCACTGTAGAAATCTACCTGGAAAATATTGTGAATTTCTAATGAGAGGAAAACTTGATTATGCCAATTATTTTCCATTATTTTTAAGTCAATCCTTCATCTTTCAAAACTCTATATTCACTGAAATGTGATGGAATTTTTAAAGCTTTCTAAACACCTAAGAAGTATTTGCTAATTTTTTATAAAAATCTAAATAAATCAGGGAAATAATTTGGGTACCAGGAATCAGGCAGATGTGGGTAAGTGTCTGGCTTCTGCTTCCAAACTGATAGCAGACTCCAGCAGATTATCAAGGTAGACAGGGAGTCTCTTCAGTTAGCTTCTTCCATAAAGGGAAGCAGAAATTCCTTCCTTTAGAAGACCAAGAGGCACAGAGTGGTCTAATAGCAATTGCTGTCAAAGTCCCAGGTTCTGGTTTTCTGTTTTGATTCTATCTGTATTTTATTTAAAGTGCAAATACCTCCAATACACAAAAGAGACCAGATTTTACCTCACAGGGAAAAAAAATGTGTGTGTGTGTGTGTGTGTGTGTGTGTGTGTGCTTTTGTGCAAGATATAGCTAGCCCATGGTAACCTCACAGGGCTGAACTCTAGGAAATAAACCTAACACCATTTTCCTCCTCCCCCCCTCCCTCTGGTTTCTTTCTTCCAACCACCACTGCCTACAAATCAATGGGAAAGTAGTGGGGCATAGAGGGCGAGCCTCTGAAGATGTTGTGCCTGTTATCAGCAGGAAGAGAAGGATGGAAGTCAGTCTGTAAGGACAAACTGATAAAGTACAGCAAAATTACATTAGCATTACACCTCAATTCCTTCTTTAAAACCACTGCTTAAGATCAGCTTATAACACCAGTCAACTAATTTTCCCCATGTTGGGCTCTGAAGAAATACTCAATATTGTCATAGTTTGCCAAGCATTCCATACCATCTTGACTTCTAAAATTTGCTTGGAAATATTCTTGGCATTAAGATATGATCTGGTTTCATCTTACTAGGAAGCCTTGCACAAAAGTCACAGGATGAAATGTCATACCTTCTTAACCACAGTGCCAAGATGAGGCAGAATTTTAAAAAAAGCAGTAAACACGATGACACATGCCTATAATTTAAGCACTCAGACAGTTAATGCAGGAAGATCACCAAATTCAAGGCTGGCCTGGGCTACATACCAAAGCTCTGCCACCAAAAGAAATAGAAGAGGAAGAGAAGAGGAGAGGAAATTAATGAGATCAAGTTCAGTCAAAATTTGAATATAAATATGATCAAGTACATTATATTAAATTATAAAAGACTTAATCAAAAAATTAGTCAAAAGAATTTCTTGTCAAGCTGAGTATGGTGGCATATGCTTTTAATTCCAGCCCTTGGGAGGCAGGAGCAGGTGGATCTCTCTGAGTTCCAGGGCAGCCAGAGCTATACAGAGAAACCCTGTCTTGAAATAAAACAAACAAACAAAAACAAGTTATTGTCATCTGACATTCTGGGACAAGACATTCCCATATCTTTCTAGTGATGTTATTAAATGACCAAATTCTGTCACCTTTCTTGTTTTTATAAGCACTGGTACTATAATATTATATATGTTCTTTGTTCCTAACTGTTTACTACAGTAAGAGAAAGAAACGTGGCAAATTAATCCCTTTTGTTTTAAACCTTTAATCTCTCTCTTCTCAAATATATTATAGGTCAGCCTTGCTATACTTTCATGTATATTACAATCTCACCTGTTCATTCTTATTTTTTTCATTTCTTTATTATTTGAGATGTAATAAAACCTTACCTAAGTGCCTAAATCTCTACCATTAGACTCTTGCAGAGTTTTATTTCCAGAAAGTTCTTACTAAATGAATTAGATTATGTTAAGAAAAGCACACACTGACACACTCACTAGTCAGTGTCAGAGTATCAGACAAAAGAAGCCATCTATGACCAGATAAACAGTTTTGTTTAGAATAATCAAAGGCCTGTAGTTTAAATGATGTAGTTCACTCTAAGGCTTATATTCACATATTCCTTGCTGTGAGTGAACAGTAGAGAGACACAGTAATTACTTATCAAAGAAAGAAATTAAGGAAGGAAAGAAGGGGGGAGGCAGGCAGGGAGGGAGGAAGAAAGGAAGGAAGGATCTCCCAAGTGCTAAGATGTACTCTTTGTCTGAACAAGAGGCCTTCTGTTACTTCTGATGTCAGCAAGCATTTAAGCAGTCTTCAGTGAATACACAGAGTGATAAAGAGGTAGAGGCAAAGACTGGAAAAGTTCAGAACTCTGGGCAAGGTCTAGAAAGACAACCATGAAGCCATAAGATGGCAGGATAGGAAACACGCAGTATTTTCTCTCATCTCTAATTTAATCGGTCCTGTCTTTGTTAATGACTTGCTAGCAACAGAACACACGTTCTTCTTTGATCTTTCTCTTTTGGTATTAGCATACATTTTCATTGTACAAGGTTTCTACAGATGCTGGATAATTCAGTTATCACACTATCACTCCATGATGTTAGTTGTATTACTGTTTCCATTTGTAAATGAGGATAAACTTGTAGAGCACCTAAGTAATTTACCCTTAAGACTAAACGCTGATAAGTGATAAACCCAGAACTTAACTCCTGAAGAACTGATACAGAGGCTTTAGCTTGTCATCTACACCACAGCCTCTAGAGATGTGGTAGATACATATTGTCACTCAGAAAAACATATCACATCATGCTCATCTTTCTCCACAGTCTCGGTGAACAGCTGTCTGTTTGAAGAGATGGTAGACTACTTAACAAATGCAGAAATAAACTAGACATAAAACAGCACTAAATATGCTCCTCTTCCTTTGCTGACTTTAGAAAAACACATCGCAGGCAAGAGGAAACATTGCGACATCATCCTTGCCATCAGTCATCTGCTGCAGGCACATGCTTCATGCATCCTTAGGGAGCAGAGAACATCTGTAGCAGCCACATGCCCCAAAGCCTGGTGTCAAAGCCTGAGGGGCATGGGGTGCTCCCCAACAAGGTTAGTCATGCAGAACACCCATAATAGGAAAGGACTCTACAACCACAATTTCCTCCAATGTATTTATGTTCCTGCTACTATTCTGTAAAACCAGTGTGAGCATGATAACAGAAAGCTTAGATTCTAACTTACTGGGCTTAGGCAGGGTAGGATATTTTATTGGTTTATTTGAAGACATGAGAAGGCTAAGGTACAAAATAAAATAATCATTAAAATTTCTTTTTATTACATTTGTTCCTAAAATACCTAAGGAACTTGATAATCCAAGTATGGTCTTCACCCATTTCTGGGAACACTCAGATGAGGCCTGAGCTTGTCTGTGATGTGTTTGCTATTTGCAAATATGCCCTTTTGCTGGAAGGGTTAAAGAAGAGAATCATAAAGATGTCTGCTGGAACAGAGCTACAGGGAAATACTGAGCCTTGAGAGACATAGGTAACACCCATCACCAATGAGGAGTTGGTAAGGGGACCCTGTGTGCTGTGAAATACCTCAGTGTGAGTCATATCTTCTGATAAAATCTGGACTCTCCCCAGAAGAACTGTGTTTCAGGGGAGTTTCTAATCATCCTTGCATCTGAAATTCTTTGCAATGATGAGATTTGTTGTATAGAGTTGATTAAGGTTCTTATGAAGATTCCATGTGCTGTGTTTAAAAAAAAGTTTGTGTAACCAGCAGGGAGCAATTGCTTGACAAAAGTAGCCATCATCAAGATGAGAAATACCAGGCATGGGTTAATTAAATTAGCTGCCTGGAATTGTTGCCACTATAGAACCAAATGGATAAAAACAAAATGGGATACTCTCCAGATAGAAAGTGCCTTTCTCCTCCCAGGTAGCAGGAAAATGGAATTCTGCCTAAGCTGGACCACTATAGATCTGTGAAAGATAAAGGAAACAGAAGGATTGTGAAATCTCTAACCTCATGCATACAAACCATGCACTATGTCCCAGATCATAGTATTTCTTCATTGCTTATGCTTTTTCCTCAGCCAGAAATACCTCTCCTCCAAAATTCTTCCTATTATCATCATTTAAGATGCAGCCTGAATGATGCTTCCTGTGCGGACCTCCCATATCTCTAAGAAGAATTACATGCCTCTCCTCAGATACTCCTAAGAATAGAGGCCTTTTTAAAAAGGCACTTCTATTTTTAGGCAAATGCATATCACTAACCATATCCTCAGTCCTAAACCCATGTTTTTGATCATGTTTGGAGCACTTCCAACTTGTGAAGCAACACTTAATATACTGTAGGTACCTTGCACATGTGTCCCTGATAAATTTGGCAACATTAAATGTACATTTACACATTCTAAGGGATACTAATAGTATTTTGTTGCTTTGGTCCCTATTCTAATGTTGCAAACACAAAAGAACAAAACACAAATGCAAAAAAACTAAAAAAATCAATAGCCTTTCAATAATCACAAAGACTCAGTGGACAGAGCTTGCCACATATACAACCATATGTAAGATCAATTGGCAATCATATATACACAGTGGGTGCATGGCCCCTGGATCTTCATTGTGTTTTGACCATATCCTGTGCACATATAATTTGCTTATAGTCTCAGTCAGCTCAGTGTTAATGACTTGATTGAGCAAATGACAGTTTGACAGGATGAGCCTGGTTTAGGTATTTGAAGGATAGCAAGAGGAATGTTCTTTGTAGAAAGCAATTTTAATTAAATACAGAAACATTTACTTAAATAGAAAAATAAAAGCATATTTTTTTTAAAAAAATTCATCACAAACATGTCCCAAATTTTCTAGTCATAAATATAGGCTTGGCTTTGCAGAAGAATGAAAATAGCATTGAACATCAGTCCCAGCTTGTTCTCACACTTGTATCCTCTGCCATACCGTCCATGTATAAAACCTCCAAATGAAATGAAGTCAAAGTAAGTGGCAATATTAATAGTTCATCTTAAAAGATTATCTTAACTATCAATAAGATAAAATGTAAGATTATGGTCTTGTAATTTCAATGATCAAGTCACTTATCTGTGACTGATCACTAATAGATATAACTGAACTTTTTCAATAATCAAATTTGGAAGTTGGTTATTAAAGAGAGCCTAATACTTGAACATAAATCTTGGTGGAAAATGTATCAGTGGCTAGGAGTGATATTCAACAAGCAATTATAAATTCCCATATACCCAGTTCCAAAAAAGAGGGAGAAATGATGTCTGATTAAACACAATGAAATATATTTATTTACATATTTTACGGTTAGCTCATGGAACATCTAATGTATTGGATTCTTGAATTAGTGCTTTTCTGTGATAAAACTTGATCTCTGCAATGAGGTACAAATTGGGTCTAGGGAGTGAAAAACTGTACAGTATTGTATTTAACAATTACCTTTCAACTTAAAACAAGCTTAGGAGAAATTCACTGATGCTATATACATGATCTAATGTGACAATATGGTTTAACTGGATTTCTGAGAGCTTAGACAAGAATTATTACCAAGCAAAATACATCGAACAGGTGCACAGCATTTGGCATCTTCCACTCTTTCCTGGCCCAGTATTTTGTTCCCTATAGATCGTTCCTCTTCTATAAGTACCTAATGACATTTACTTCCTTCCCTACCAAAGGCTGTATGTAAAAGAGAGAGCATGACACAATTTGATGTTTCCAAGAACATTGAGGACCGCTAGATTTTAACTACAAATTTATCTAAAATAGAATTTGAGACCTAAGGATGTAGCTCAAGCTGGCCCAGCTGAAGTCCTGGGCCAGTATTTGTAATGCACAGAAATAAAGCTGCAACATTTCACAAAACTGTAGAGAGAAGGAGAGAGGGGGGGGAGGAGGGGGAAGATGTTGCATTGTACAAAGAAGGTTTTCTTGCTTGGAATATATCTAAACTTGTAAACTTCTAAATTTCTAATACTAATAATGAAAGCATCTACTTAAGAAGGGTTAAGCATCTGCTATAGAAGGGTATTTTCTATAGGTTTGTTGCAGAAATCTCTTCTTAGAATTGTCTCCACCTTTCAATCTTTGGAAGACACAGATGCAGGAGAAAGAATGAACCAGGTGATGTCTGACTCTTTCTGAAGAGATGTGAGTAAACATCCATTCACCCCAGACAGGACACCAGTGACAGAACAGAAAAAAAGATTCCACGTAGTCTAGCTTAGCAAGCCAGAAAGTTTACTGGGGTTACATAAAAGTGTAGGAGTGAGGAGATGCTTAGAGAAATGTGATGACTCAAGCTGCATCACTGGAAATCCCACCAGAGCTTGGGTGAAAACTCATGAAATCTGCATCCCTGAAGCTCCCCACAGGAGCAGGACTCACAGGCAACCATTCTCCTAGTATTTACAACTACCATATCCTTGGGGAGGAGGAATCTTGTAAACCTTGTAATTTTTAGGAACTTCCTTAAATTGTGAGTTTTATTTCCTGGGTCTTACAAGCCTTCCTTCTCCTTCCAGGTTTCATAAATTCTATTACAAAAGAGAATGTTCCAGTTCTATAGATATCACTACCCAATACCAAGCCATGTCAGAGATCAAACCTTTGATTCTGTTACTTATGTGAAACACTTCTCTGTCGGAAACTTTTTTCATAAAAAAAGAATGTTACATGGAACACATTCAGAAAACAGCAATCATATTTGTGGTGGTAATATATGGAAGGATACAGTATCAGAGAAGAGCATAATTATTACTAAAAGGTCCAAGGCAGAACCTGTCTTCCAAGTAACAAAGGCTAGGAATCTCTCTAAGCCAAGGACAGTGTAGAAACATAGAAGCCTGAGAAAAGAAATGAAAGGGTTTAATTTTCATCAAACTATTATAAAAGAAAAAAAATATTTTTGTATATACCTGATTTGAAAATCACAAAATTCAGAGTCTTGCCATCACAAAGAACTCAGAAGAATAGAATTTTGTCCAAATTTTCATAATTGACAAAGTGTCCCAGGATCACAAGAGAAGAAAACTATATGCATAGCTGCCTTCATGTCTGTGGGATAGTGGTAAATGACAGCATTATGTATTAGTAAGTTTTCTCGCACCTGTAATGATATGAAAGCTTGCAAATCCATCAGAACAGTGTCTGATATGCAATATATATTAGAGGTTAACATGACCATCCTACCTAAAATGTGCTTTCAAGTGTTAACCAAAGTGTTCCTCGAAATGCAAAATAATTCACACATTGCTATAGCACATCAAACATTCTAAAGTATGTTCTTGTAGCCACCTAATATACTGTGTGCATTAGGGGACAATTTACAAAGGCAGGATAAATCTGAAGAACTAAACCAGGGTCTCACCTCTACAAAGTGAAAGAGATTTGCCTTGGACATTCGCTGATGGAAAGTCCATCTTCTACGAAGCCATGACCCTCGTTCTAAGAGTTCTCTGATTCACCTGCTCAGCCAAAGCTAAGGAGCTAGAATCGATGAGTTTGCATCTGTCTCCAAGGCATGAGTGAACCTTTGGCAGATGCTTATCTACTATTTTCAACTGATAAAATTACTTTTCCATGTCAGTTAATGGCTATAGCATTCCTTTATATCTTACTTCTTGTATACCAACTCCTTGCTAAGTGCTTTGAATGTGTTTTCTCATTTTGTCTTACCAATAACACTGTGCCTGGCCCTCTGATTCTTCCTTTGCCCACTTTACAGATGAGAAACATAATTCTTGCAGACATTTATTAAGAAGCCTATGTAAGATTCCTTGTTAAATGACAAGGGTCAGATAAATGGTAGTTCTATGTGTATATAGAGCTACAATGTCAAGGATAGTATAACCTTGTCATTTTGAGTATTTAAAATTACTTAAATCAGACATAATTAAACTCAAATTACTGATTTTGATACGTGAGACACTAGTATTATCACATAGCAGAACATGAATGCCATAACCAAGTTTGTATAAAATAGACTAATTTTCCATTTTTTAAAGCTGGCAGACAATTAATAAGTAATATTTATCTAGTAAAATCTGAAAGGACAATTATAGTTCCTTGTTACTCCACTAGGGAAACAGACTATCTAAATTTGTTCATGATTGCACTCATTTAATTATGTTGGGGAATTAATGTATTTATTATGTTAAGGACCTTTTCTTAAAGTTATCATTAGATACACTGACTTCTTGGGTACATTTTTATTTATAATGCATCTGGATAAAGCATTTTCTATTACCGTATGTGAGTTCCTCCTGTTTGTTTTCAGCATGGTCCTTTAAAGTTAGCAAGGTGATTGGGAAAATAAGAAAAATGGCCACTGGTTACTGATAGCTTCATACCTCCCACAGCAGTCAAGTTAGACCCAATCCATCAGACCAAACAGACTGTATGTGCTCACTTGAACTGACTGCTTCATTTATTTTTGTTGATATGATGTTGGGTAAGAGTTATTTAATGGTCTTTCTAAATGTACCTCTGTCTCTTTAATCAAATATATAGCTCCTACATCTTCGAACTTACGTTTTCTCTGTGGCATCACTAATAGCTAGAGCAGTCCATGTTTAAGTTCTCTGTACAGTGAAATATTTCTTCATAAGGTACTCCTGTTCTCAGAACAACTTGTTACATCCTTAACACCAACAGACTAAATTCCCAAAACACCATGACAGGATCTCCCACGACCCTCATTCATCTTTTCCACATAATAAAATGTATTTTGGCATGCAGTTAGTCCAGTGTAGGGTTAATAAGCATGATAGCCCTTTACCCCTTCCTGCTTCTGTAAGCAACCTTAGTTATGCTCACAGGGTCACCAGAAGAAAAATACAAAGAAGACGTGAAAATAGAAAGAGGAGGTAACTGTGATTAAAATGCATTATGTCAAAAACTTCACACAGCCATGTCTTTATTGCACTAATATTCCAGAGCCGCTATTTTCCCTCTCAATTCACACAGTGGGTTCACACTATCAGCCCAAGTCGTTACAATGCACACCAGCTTACTCTGTTTCAGCCCCGCTGTCCACCTCCCGGGATTCCTGGGTTGAGGCTCTTCTATACGTGCTGCTGAAACAAAACAGCACAGATCTGCACTTACATAACAGGATCTTCTGCCTGACTGTTGGAAAGGCTGGCAGTTTGGGGTTGGAAATGGTTACTCTCCATTATGTACTCTGATAATCTCCTATGCAAGAGGCACCCCTGGCTCTCTCCATACTTGTAAGGGAGAAGTTCACTGAATTAGAATTCCACTTATAACCTTATTTTACTCCTTGAAATGACTATCTCCCAATAAGGTCACATGATGGACTCCATACAGCATGTGGATTCTAAAGGGGCACATTTCAGTCCACAGTAGAGCCTCTATATGTATTGTTGACCTTTCTCTGAGTTTTCTTAAGGCGCTTTATAGCTCACTTATTTCCTTACTTCTTTACTGAGATGCACTTTCTTCAGTAAGGCCTTCCCCACTGACTAAGAAGCTGCAACTTTCTCCTACCCATATTTCTCACACTTTGTTTTCTTTGTTTTCATATGGTATGCTTCTAACTCCACAGAGAAAGAAGCAAGAAAATAGAGAATCTCAATAATGTAGCAGATTCAGAAACAGATACCTCATGTCTCTTGGACCTCTAATCCTAACTTCTTAAAGCTACAGGTTACTGCCCACTCTGGTCGCAAACGCTCCTCTGTTCCACTCATGAGTCCTCTCCTGTGGACAGGTTTATGTGGACTATCTCACCATCAGGAAGAACAAAAAGGAACAAGTTATCAACTCAGCAAATATGTATGGCAATCCCATGATGTGCTGAGGCATATGGGGTGTCTGGGGGTGTTCACCCTATAAGGTAGGACACTGCACTGCTCTATTATTCTTCAGATGTTAAGGAATTCTGGAATAGACCATAAACAGGAATGAACAATCTATTGATAAGTACAGGGCCAAATGATGCTACATAAACTCTCCAAGCTGTATTTTATTCTAATTCTGTTCCAATTCTTCAACACATGACCCTTTCCTTTGGATCTCAACTTGGCCAGTGGTGATGTTGATATTAGGAGACAGTCCAAAATGGATTTGGAGATGTCTAAAATGTTTTGACTACAAAACCAAAATATTTCTTCTTATGGAGGTTACACGGAGCTGTCTATTAGGTTGCTGTCACTATTATCCTTTTTTAAAAATTCCTCTGAAAGTGGTAATCAATTATGTCATTCTCACTTCAGTGAAAAATTAGTGATTTTCACAGGTGTCCTTTTTGATACATAAAAGCTTCTACTCTTTCACCTTTGGGGCTAGGAGAGAGCAGTGAAACACTGAAGAGTTACTGTAAGAAAGAAATAAAATGACTATTACATACCGAAAGCCAAGTGCCAATTTCATTTGTTTTTCACATTTTTTTTTTTGCCTAAATCTACCATCAGTCATTAGTGACCAGTAACTTTCTTCTTCGATGGAATCAGCACTCCCCTTTGATTTTCTAACATGTCTTTCTATTCAAAATTAACAGCACTGCCTCTTAGATGAAGCTTTTTCCTTCCCTAGAGATTGCTGTGTTTTATTTTTATTCTAGAGCCAGCCTTTAATGACATTTTTTTTAAACTTCAAAGGCCTTTCAGTCTACTAGAGAAAAAGGAATGAAAGCTCCCAAGTATTTGCTAAATTGATTAGTTCAGAAAAGAATATTCTCTTTTTGGTGTCTCAAAGATAAACATTGTGGTTCTGCCTCTAAGGATGGTAAAAGATTAGAGGAAAATGCATACAGAATCTGAGGGGTTACCTTGCTGTATTAGTCAGGGTTCTCTAGAGGAGCAAAAAGGTGTGTGTGTGTGTGTGTGTGTGTGTGTGTGTGTGTGTGTGTGTGTGTATTATTGAGTATATATATTATTAATTAGTTATATAACCTAATTAGATATATTAGAATGGCTAACAGACTGTAGTCCAGATAGTCTACCAATGACTGTCTACCAATTGAAAGTCCAAGAATCCAGTAATCCGGTAGTTGTTCAGTTCTTTCAGACTGGATGTCTCAGCTGGTCTTCAGTACGTGCCAGAATCGCAAAGAAGAAGTCTAGTGAAGGGATGGACCCGCCAGGGTAAGCAGGCAAAGAACACGAGCATCGTTCAATGTCCTTTACATCATCTGCCATGAGAAGGAGAGACTTAGATTAAAGATGGATATTCCCACTTCAAATGACTTCAGAAAATTCCCTCACAGTTGGACCCAGACACTTGGGTTTTAGTTAGTTTCAGATGTACTCAAGTTGACAACTAAGAATAGCCATCACACTTGCCCTCTGAAGATGCAGCAACAATAGGCAAATATAATAGCTCACGTTACTGAATTTTGCTTTATGCCAAATATTTCTCTAAGCGTTCTATGTGTGCACAGAAACTACCGTATACTGTAAAGCTCGCACTGTGATGAAAATGCTTCTTCTTTTGTTTGTCACCATCCCGTGAACTTTACTCACGGGGGATAATTGACTGCTATTTCGATGGTGATTTGGCAGGTGCATCCTTTTATAAATCATTTGCAGCCATTGGACTTCTGCTGACTTTTTCTTGTAAAAACAGATCTAAAGCCTCAAACTCTGACCTGCATTAAGCAATCAGCATGCCTTGACTATCTACACTTCCCTGACTCCCAATCAGCTGGTTTCTATTTGCTCCTCTTGGGGTGTAAAGTGAGAGGAAAGAAAGGTTGTGGAGCACAGCCGTCTTCACTTGGCTGGTTTGTTGGCCTTCTGTGGGATTAGCAGATGTTCAGAGGTGACACTGCCTCTCCCGGACAGATGGATGGGCTCATCAGAGGATATGTTGACTTTACCTCCGTTTAGCTTCCTTTTCCTGTGTGTTTTCTTCACAATTCAGATGGTCCTTATGATCAGGGTATTTCCCTCCTGCCTCTTCCTCTGGAGTCCCCTCATTCCCAGCTCCATGAAGTTCTTAGTGCAATGCATAGGTCCAGGTGAGTGGCCATCACCCAGACAGACCCCTGTCCTGTCCCAGTAACTCAGCCATGGCATGCCTGGCTCTGTGGAAGAAGAGATTGTAAATCTTTGTACTCTACAACTGCAGATTTGGGGTCCCATGCCCATAACCTACCTACTGTGCATGTCATTATCTTTGAAACACCTGTCCTCTACCTCAATTTTAAGAAGTACATTTCATTAGGGAGTACATTTCAAGGATCTCGACTCACAAAAGTTTGTTTTGTAGAGGACCTTAGATGCAAAGAGTCTGCGATTGAATGAAGGGAAGCTCACAGCCATCTTTCCCCAAAGAAATCTCTTCCTCAATCCTTTTCTATCACTCTCTTCCCCATCTCCAGGTTGCTTTATGTCCATGGAATAGCAGTTTTGTTGCTTTGTAAATCTGTGGCATTGGAGATTAGTCTCATCATAGCGCTTGAGTACTGGTTAGTACTTGCCACAAACCCCTAGGAATAAGGAACTCAGTTAAAGAATTGCCTCCTCCACAGTACCCTATGGGTATGACTGTAGGACATTATCCTTGCTGCTAATTAAGGAAGAAGGGCCCAGGCCCCTCGAGGCAGGGTGTGATCATTGGACAGCATGTGCTGTGTTGTGTAAGGAGGTAGTTGAAAAGGAGTCTGGAAGCAAGCCAGTAAACAGCATTCCTTCAGGGTCACTGCTTTATTCAGTCCCTGCTCCTTGTTCCTGCTTAAATTATTCCCTGGCTTCCCTCAATGATGGACTGTGACATGCAAGTGTAAGCTAAAATAAAATCTTTCATTCCCAAGTCATTTTGGGTCATGCTGTTTACCATAGCAATAGAAATGAAATGAGAATAGACTTAATCTATTATATCATCATATTCACATGGTATAAAGAATTCTACCCTGATACTTTGCTGCACGGGTATTAATTTATTTGATTCCAAGAACAAGTTTAGAAAATAAAATTTATTTACAGGATACAGATCGGTGAAGTGTGAGCTGAGCCAAGCCATTTATCATAGCTAGAGGGTTACTCTGAAAATAAAGAGTGGAAGGGAGACTCAGAGACAGACATTCCAGATGCAGAGCTAGCCCTCTTCAACAATAGGGCCTCTCGTGTTTTGTACAGGTGCTTTGTGCAGAGGAAATCAGTAAACACTGAACAAAGCAAAGCTAAGAAACATGTCTTGAAATAGACTTGGACCTTTCTTGAGCTCAGGTGATAAAATGCCTTAATGCAAACACAATTGGATAGAGTTATTTGAAAATAGTTCAATGTACCTTGTTGAAGTGTAGAAATACACCACAATGTCTCTAGCAAAAAAAAAAAATATATATATACCTCTAATGTCTTTTCTAGTGACTGAGCTGTGAAAGAACTGTTAGTAGTTCATACAGTTCAAGAGAATCTTATATTGTCAGGTGTACCTCCTGTACTTCCATTCACTCTTGATGTATCCAAGCAGTTTTATGGCCACAGTCCTATGAGTTATTTCTTACAGGGAGGGCTATATGTTTGCTAGCATCTCATCATGCCTATTAGTAAGAGCTCATGGATCCCTCCTTTGGGAGTCTTTCTGGCTCTGACACCCTGATGACCCACTGTAGCATGAATCTTAACAGTCATTAATAAAATCAAACCTGGAGCCAGATATTGGGGTGAATGCTGGAAGATCGGAGAAGCAGAACAAGCCACAGCTATCTCACCTCGCCAGTTCCTCAGCTGATCCTGTTTCTTTAGACTGGATGCCTCTCAGCTGAACTGCTCAAAAGCCTAAAAGCTTAACCAGGCATAAGCTTCTAGTTTCTGGTCCTCATGCCTTATATATTTTTCTGCTTTCTGCCATCACTCCTTGGGATTAAAGGCGTGAGTCACCATGCTTGGCTGTATCCTTGGACACACAGAGATCCAGAGGGATTTCTGCCTCTGGAATGCTAGGATTAAAGGCATGTGCTACCACTGCCTATCCTCTATGTTTAATATTGTAGCTGTTCTCTTCTCTGACCCCAGATAAGTTTGTTAGCGTGCACAATATTTTGGGGGACACAATACCACCACAACCCACAATCTTGATTGCCCTCCCATTTCACTGTGTGTCCCTCCATGATCTTTGCAAGGTCTTGTTCATCCCCCCTTTGACTCTGAAGTGCCTCTGGAATAAGGTACAAACTTTCTCTATACATAACTACTCCAATTACTTCCAAATTCATAATTTTGGCTTGGACCAATACCTAAACTAAACTTAACTGTAACTCCTTGTGTTTATCTTACTTAGATATCTAACAAACAATTTAAGAGTTACCATATTCAAAAACCTATGAATACGCACAATCTTCAAGACTACTTCCTCCCCTACTCTGTCTCAGTTTAAGAAATAGTACACTGTGGTGATATGTTGTGTCCCCCAATATATTGTGCATCCTAATAAACTTATCTGGGGTCAGAGGACAGAACAGCCACTAGATAGACACAAAGGCCAGAAAATGGTAGCACACACACACCTTTAAACTACATTCAAAGATGTTCATGTAGAAAAAAATCATGGCCTTTCACTTCATTTCATTTCATTTCACAATACAGCTGAGTGTAAGCCACTGATTTATGAGTAAAGAGGTAATTGTTATATTATTCAAATTACTGTGTTTTTCTTGACTAATAGCAAGAGTTTAAAGTTTTAAACTCTGAAAAATTTATTAAAATGAGTGCTGTTTCTCCTAAATAGCCTTTTCCACTTTGGAAAGATTTTCACTCAGGAAACAAAATATGGAAATGAACTCAAGTCTAACTAGTATTAGTGCAGCATAATTGCATGCATAACTATATAAATAAAGGATAATGTTATTGTAAATATTCTGCCTCTTAACAAGCACTATTAATTTCATTTGAATACATGATGCAATTTAACAAGATTTAAATTTTTCTTGATTTAATGCTATTTAAATATCATTGAATAAGTAATTTTTTTCTTCTTTGTTAAAGTAGTGCTTCATGGATTATGTTTCTGTTCCTTTTGCTTCTACCATTTCATTCAGGAAAAAGTATTAACAATCACAGAATGATGACTCTGACAGAAATGTTGCTTTACAGAAGCAGTAACTCAACAGTGCTTGGAGGTTTTAGAATTATGCAAGCTAAAATGCATTCCATATACGCTCCTCCTCTATAGTCTGTCTCTCCTTTCACTGTGTGCCTTCCAGAGGCTACACAAGATTGATAGATATGTCAAACCCCCAAAACCAAAACTGGAAAGCGTGTAAGTGTAAGTCTTGAGTTGACTGTAAAAAGGATATATTACTGAATGGAAGCATGCAGGAAGGGATAGTAGTAAGCAATAAATCTCATATTAATTATACATATGCAATGGGGTGTGGAGCTGATAGACATGCACTGAACTGTTTTCCTGGAGCACAATAATTAGATGCTTTTCAGTACTCAACAGTAAATTTCAAGCAATTGTATGGAAGGGCATGATTTTCCTTTTATTAGCCAATGCAAAACAACTCTGTTCTATTGCAAGCCTATTAGATCTTTTATTTATTGATTTCTTGCATCTTTTATTTATTGATTTCTCAAAGATCTATTTTACATTTCTGCTTCACAATCAGTAGTGAACCTCAAATGCTGAAAGATTTGAAACTGCTGAATAACAAATCTATGAATTCACAATTATATTCTAGATGATGTAGGAAATGTCATTTTAAATGGTAAAATCAATATGTATTTTGATTCATTAGAAAAGTACATAATGACTATTTCTCACATCTCTTCAGACTCTGTTTAACCAGTGTGCATTGTGATGCCTGGCCCATGGCACTTCTATATTTAGTTCTAATGGAGCACTCTTAAATTGCTTATTTTGTGTTTACTAAAGTTGGCCTGTTTGTTACCATGGAAACTTTGACAAGTGCTCTAGCTAACTATTTTATTAGATGAATTGAAGATTCAGCTGAAGACTGGAGGTGCAGGAAATCATTTTTAAAGCATACTTTTTAGCATCTGTGAAGTGTGGGTTACCATTATATAATATATATATACATATATATGTATATATATATGTGTGTGTGATATATATATATATATGTTAGGATCTATTTCATTTCAAATTTGGAAGGCTATCAGTATTTAGAAGTCTAAATTACAACTAATACTTCAGTATCTCTAGGATACAAAGAATATGTGCTCTAAAGGGGTATTTGTAACTCAGTTCTGTAGAAATTAGAAAAATTGGAACAATTTAACATATGGCAAATAGCAGTCCAGGCTTATTCCCCCAAAGCTCTACATCCTCCATCTATAATAGTATCAGAAACAACTTCTGTTCTCAGCTCTGGTAGCATGAGCCATGATATAGGATGCTGCAGGAAGAAAAGGGCTTAATTCAATACTTGTTTTGCTCGTAATAGAATTAGCAATGCCACTTTGAATGGCAGCATCCTTTGTTCTTAAAGATTCTGGGGCTCTTGGTTCAAACCTTCTGCTATCTGCCCACACCTTTGTTCCTCGTGTCCAGATGTCCTTCATTTTCTCACAGTTCACCCAAATCTCTTGTCAACCTTACCTTCATACACCCCTTCCTGTTCTGTCACTGAAACATAATTCTCCTCAAGATGATATCAACTAATCTTTAAAAATGAGAATAATCTTAATACAAATTATCATCTAAGAAATCAAGATAGCTTTCTGAAGTTTTTGCATTTACAATTGACCGAAACAAACCCATAGCTTATGAGATTACTCTCACTTTGACTGAATAGAACAAATATTCAGAAGATAAGGGTGGAAGGGAACTGTTTAAGGATTACCAGTTGTCAGCTTCAAGGAATCAGACAGAAGGCAAGTAGTTTAAAGAAATTCAGCTTCTCAACTCATAGAGCATGAATGGCAAAGATTGTGTTTTTTCGATCAACAGATGTGGATAATGGCAATACAGAAAAAAATATGATAATATAGATATTTTCCCATTTCCTAACAAATTAAAACAAAATAAAAGCATTGTCATTTGGATGCTGTGTGTTTTTCTCATTTATTGCAGCACATGTAAGAAAGGCAGTAATTTACTATGTCCAAGAAATTAAGAAAAAGGATATAACTTTTAATTCCAAAATCATGATGATATAAAACAAATATCTCTTCACTCTTTACAAAAGTATATTTTCCGTAGACATAGATTTAATACAAATACATAGGACATGGATGATAGTGTTTTCTAGAATCTTAAAAATATTTTCCTATACTAACTATTAAAGTTATTGGTAAAAGCTAATAGGATTTGATATGGTGTTTTTCCACAATACAGTACCTGAATTACAAACTAAACTCTTTATGTGCATATATAAAGTAAATATAAAAGCAATAAATTATGTAAAAATTAAATTATTTTATTGAATGTCAGTGGTCATTTAAGATGAATTTTTATAGGAACGTATTTCAATTTTATTATCACTCGTAGTTCACATAGAAGGTATATTTTTGATCTAACATTCATTTTTTCCCTCTCCATAGGTTCTACTTTCATTTGTAACACTCACATAATCCCAGTGAAGAACCAAGAGGGCGTGGCTATGATGTTCATCATTAATTTTGAGTATGTGACAGATGAAGACAATGCTGCCTCCCCAGAGAGGGTAAACCCAATATTACCAGTCAAATCTGTAAACCGTAAGTACAAGGCCACATGTCCATAAAGTCCTGATATTTTGCTGCTGCTGTAGTCATTTGCATGAGTCAGTTCTCAAATAGGAAATATTACTATTTTCTATCAGATAGCCATAGCTGATGTTACCCTTTGACCCTCTACAGAATTTATCATCTACTTTGACAGTCCTATGTAGTAGAATATTATTTAAAGGTGTGTTACTGTTGTTTATGTTGCATTTGTTTAAATCTGTGAACCTCTATTACTGTGCCTGTCTAAAATATCTAGTGGACTAATAAAGAATTGGCCAATAGCAAGGCAGGAGAAAGAGTAGGCGTGGCTGGAAGGCAGATAGTATAAATAGAAGCAGAAATTTGGGAAGAGGCATTGGAGATCTAAGATCTAGGAGCCAGAGAAGGAGGAAGACTCCAGGGGCTAGCCACCCAGCTAGCCACACAGCAAGCTATGAAATAAGAGTAAGATATACAGAAATAAGAGAACAGGGAAAAGTCCAGAGGCAAAAGATAGATGGTATAATTTAAGTTAAGGAAAGCTGGCTAGAAACTAAACCAAGCTAAGGCCAGGCATTCATAAGTAGTAATAAGCCTCGTGTGTGATTTATTTGGGAGCTAGATGGCAGCTTCCCCTCCCGTGAAAAGAGTTAAAATAACAACAGTCATATGTCTCAGGTATGCCATGATGTATTTTACCAATGCCTTTTTTTTTTAAAGGGTCATACTATGTAGTTCTGGATGGCCATTGAATTCAGTATATAGTCTAGGATGGCCCCAAACTGACTGCATCTGCTTCCATAGCACTGAGACTAAAGGTGTGTTCCACCTATCAGTTCCTTAATCTGAAAAACACTTAAGTTGTTTTCAAATGTTAGGTATTAGAAATAACACTTCGTAGAGGTAAACAAAGAATTTGTATTGCTTGATAAGGTATTAGCTTATAAATTAAAAAAATAGTTTATCTCAGTTAGCTCAAAATAATGGACCAATAAACAGATAAAAGAGGTTTTAAAAAGAACTAATAAATACATCATACAAATATGTTGATGTTGGTAAAATAAGGTAGTTCACACTGTTAGGGGATATTTTGTTTGCTCCATTTAATGATTTTTCCAACTCAACCTCCTGTACCTTAATTTAGGACACATTGATCTTCTTCTCTTTTGTTGCTGCACTTTAAACTAAATTTTAAGTTTTATTTTAGTTGTACTATTCCATCCATATGGTGCTTGTTTTTTGATACTTATTAAGATGTTATCCTTCCCTTTTATTTGATTATAGTTTTGTGGGAATGCATGTTTATTGATAAATTGATTGTTTTTCATAGTGATAGCATTCTGTGTTGTTCTATTCCATTTTATTGTGTTAGTGTTTGGTTGTTTCAGTATACATATATGTCTGTTTATATTTGTTAACATTTTTACTTTTCTAATGGTTGTCTTTATAAAATAATTTATGAGATGCCATATATCTGCACTTACATTGTAGCTAGAGTTTTCCTGCCTTGCCCACAGTCAGGACAAATCTCTGTCACCCACCAGTCCTACAGCCGCTCAGACCCTACCAAGTAAATATAGAGACTTATATTGCTAACAAACTGTATGGCCATGGCAGGCTTCTTGCTAACTGTTTTTACAGCTTAAATTAATCCATTTCCATAAATCTATACCTTGCCACGTGGCTCGTGGCTTACCCACATCTTCACATGCTGCTTGTCATGGCGGCGGCTGGCAGTGACTCCTTCTGCCTTCCTGTTCTTTCTTTTCTCCTCTCTGTTAGTCCTGCCTATACTTCCTGCCTAGCCACTGGCCAATCAGTGTTATATTTATTGACAAATCAGAGTAATTTGACATACAGACCATCCCACATCCCACAACAAACATAGTTTGTTGCATTTATAGATTTGGTTCTTTCTTCATCCTCATCACACAATCAATTTTGATTCCTTACTTTGAGCAAGAAGATCATTTTCGGTCCTTCCCACCATAAACTTTTAGTTAATAATATATTTCTTTCTTTGAGGTTGTCATCTTGTTGCTAAACATCTTTAGTAGTCAGCTATTTGACTTATTAGTTTGGATTATATCATTAGACTCCTATACCTTATTGACTTGGATTATAGCATTAGACTCCTATATCTTGCCAACAAGTCACCCAAATGTAGTCTGGTTTATTTTTCTCCCCACCCTGCCCCTTTTTTGACATTATTTTCTAATCTGTCAGTTATGGAACATTTTTATATTTTTCACTTTTGTTTTTGTCTTAAATTCCTAATAAAATATAATCAGTATTCACATGGATCTCCTCAGTTTCCCCAGCATAACTTACTAAATTAAACTTATTCTTGCAAAGTGTTTTCAGAACACTTTCTTCTTCCTCGGGGCTGTGATTTGAATGATAAATGTCCACCATAGCCTCATGTATATGAATATTTAGTCTCCGGTTGGTGGTACTGGTTAGATAAAATTCAGGGGTATGGACATGCTGGATAGAGTATGTAATATAAGGTTGAGCTTTGGAAGACTCAGGTCTTTTCTATTTCAGTCTCTCTGCTTTGTGCGTGTGGGTTTAAGACGTAAGCTTGCCACTCCAGCTGTCATGTCTGTTTCTTCCCCCACCATGATGAACTCTTATCCCTCTGGAACCATGAGCCTGAATAAACTACCCCTTCTATAAGTTGCCTTGGTCATGGTGTTTTATCATAGCAATAGAGAGGTGACAAGTAAAACACACCGTTCTTTGATAGCCACAATGCTTGAAGGACAGCATTGGTAGGTAATAGCAATTAGGGTGTTACCTTTCATTTGTATTGGCCTGGGACTCCAACAGCCTTTTCATTCTTTTCTTCCTTTAAGTGCTGCTGACAAGGGGTCTAACGCCAGTCTCCTTAACCATGCTAGCTATTTGGGATCTGGGTCTTATGTAACTAGTAATCTGGCCTTTTTTCATCTCACACTTCCTATTTCGTCTCCAGTATGGACACGCCTCTGCAGGAGGACTCTTCAGAGTGTAGTTCATCTATCTAATATTTGTGCCTCCACTTTTTTTACATAGGTTCTGTGTGGCTCTGTTCTCTGATTCGTCCTGTGTCCTCCTCAGCAAATTCTGCTGCTCTAGTTTTTGGTGATCATTTCTAGGTACAGATGAAAACTGATGTTTGAAGATATTCCTGTAACCATGCCATATGCATGGCTTATGGGTGCTTTGATTTGACCTCTCCCTATTGATTTCTGTGGTTGGAGATGACTCATGAAAATTGGACTTTATATACCTGGTATTTCTAAGGCATGCTGGAAAACATCGCAAAGTGTTAATAATGGAAATTTAAAAATCCTAAGCTTTATCTACATGACATAACAACATGCATAAAATATAATCATGCTTCCAAAAGCTCATGCTGTCCATTGTGTCCAAACTTTGAAATGAGATATATTTATAAGTAGGGGCCAGAGGTTGACATTGGTAACTTTTTATGTGGCTCTCTACCTTATTTTTGAGATCAGTTCTCCCACTGGACCTTGGCCTTACTGCTTCAGATAGACAGTTGGTTCTCCTGTCTGCCTCCATGGTGCTGAGATTCTAGGCCTGTGCTACTTGCAGCCAGCTCTTTGTTTATTTATACCTTAGTGTGTGTGTGTGTGTGTGTGTGTGTGTGTGTGTGTGTGTGTGTTCATATGTGTATGAGTGGATGTGTTTAGGTGCACATGCGTGGCCCTGAAGTTGATATCATGTGTCTTCCCTAAGCACTTTTCTCTTTATTTATTGAATCAGGATCTCTCAGTGAACTAGGAGTTCATCAGTTCTGGCTAGACTAGCTAGCCAGCTTGGCCTAGTGCTGACACTACAGTACCTACCTGTTTCTCACATGAGTTCTGGGATCAGAATCTGGTCTTCAAGTTTATACATCAAAACCTTTATTCACAAAGCCATAGGGATAGTCAGCTTTATCACATGGGTTCTTGGGGTGGAACTCAAGATGTGTGCAGTTTCCTAGATGAACTGTCATCCCATGTGCAACTTTTTGGCATTGAAACACAAAACTGTTATCTATAAAGTTCAAGCTTAATAGCCATATTGAAATGTTTTGGTTGTTTTTCTTTTAGATTACACACACACACACACACACACACACACACACACACACACTAAACACATAAAAACAAAAAACTGGTCATGTTTTATGGCAGGTTATGCTTTTGGATGCGGTTTAATTATCCTTGGCTCCATGATATTTATGGTCCATGAGTCACAGGTTCTTCCCTAAAAGTATAATCCTAACTTAATACTAAATCGAACAATTAAACATTTTTCATAGTATCAGTTACTTTATTTGCCAAATCTAAATAGCAGTACAAATTTAATTTTCCCTAAAGCAAAGGTAGAACAAATATATTAATGTAATATAATGCCAATATCCTGAATTATCACCCTGAAAAATACTACATTTGAGAGGATTTATTGAAAAATCTGTAATTCTTAAATCTTCCAAAAGATGTGTTTTGAAACAAAATTAAATTACTATAAAAAAATTCTGATCCCAAACATTATGTCTTTAAAGTGATACCCACTTCAATTTTGATATGTTTTCTCCTTATCAAATTCAGTCACTACTGGATGGTGTGTGAGAGTGAACTTCAGTGGTATCTGCCTCTCTCTGCCATGGATATTTGTAAATATTCATGAATAGTTGCCTGTCCACAAAGGCAACTAGTTTACTTTCTTAACCATTTTCTCAAATGCTTCATTTTACCCATGGAATAGTATCTGATATGACTCTTCATCTTATGGATGTACAGAATCTTATAGAAGTAAATCTTTAAGACATAAGAAATCTTATGGAAGTAAGAAATAAACTGCCCACATCATAGCAGAGGATGGAACTTAGAATAAAAAAAAGATAATGTATTCATTTAAAACTGAAATACAAATGTTGAATTGACACCTTGGTTTCCTAAATAGAAAGAAATCTACACACTTGCTTCCAGAATGCAGACAGTCTATGGCATTTTATGTTCCTTTAGACTGGCATCTCACGGGAAAGTCCTGACAAGGCCAGGAGAGATTCTGCTCCTTATTTTGTGACTATGTGTGGTTCCCCTATGGTGTAGCTGTCACTCACATGGGAAATCACTGGAGAGAATTAAAAAAAAATATGCAGATACAATTGTTTCCATGGCTTTTCAAAGTCTTATTATTTACAGCCAGTGTATTGGTTTTGCTCATACCCTTCTGTCATTTTGTTCTCTGTTTCCCTTAACTTCATGTCAGAATTTGAAGAATTGATTGTTAAATCAAGCAGAAAAGTTTAAAAGACCCAAATTTTGCTTGATAACATTTCACATTATGTCTCATCTCTGACAAACCATGCTGATTTATTTCTTTGAGAGTAAAATTTTACTGTCAGTACAAAATAATGGCCTTGGCTTTCTTCGACATTGTTTGGAGATAGATAAAGATAGATAGAGAGCCAGAAAAAATAAAACAAAAGAGAGGGGTAAGGAATCCAGGGAAGAAGTGAGGGAGGGCTGAAGGAAAGAAGGAAGAAGGGAGCAGGGAAAGAAGAGAAAGAGGCAGGAAGGAGGGAAGGAGCAAGGGAGGGAGGGAGGAATGGAAGGTGAAATTTGAATACATCTCTTTGGAACAACACATATTGTTAAGGAGAGTCCACCAGAGAGGCCGACTGAAACACAGTTTATAGCCAATTGAAAGTCTTTGCTCAGCCTGGGTGAAGGGAGGAGGGCACTGGACCTGCCTCCACTGAATCTACCAGGCTGAGCTGAATCCCCAGGGGAGTCCTAGCCCTGGAGGAGATGGGAATGGGGGGTGGGTTAGGGGGAGGGGAGGGCAGGAGGAGGGAGGACAGGGGAATCCGTGGCTCCATGGCTGATATGTGAAATTAAATTAAATTATAAAATGAAAAAAGAAAAAGACTGCTTAAATGTGTAAAAAAAAAAAAAAAAAAAAGCAAGACTTATTCCAATCAGCTGGGACTACACTCAAGTATTCAAGACTTAAGTATAGCCCTGAGCATTTACAGCAAGGAACTTTTAAAGACAAAAGCTACATCCTGATATCTTGCTGATACCTTGCTCTGTAGCTGCAGCTACAGGGAGAGGTTTTGCTCAAGCAAGCAGTTTAACAGAAGCTAAGATAAGCAGTTAGCTGGTGGTGAAAGTTTGCACAAGCAGGCTGTTTAACAGAAGCCACAGTCAGTTAGCCAGTGCATCTTTACCTCAGGTTCCTAGAATAGGGTTGAATTATTTTCCTTGAGATTCTCCATCAAGGAGATCATATTCTAATTAAACCTGAAATGACCTCAGCAAGAATACAAAATGACAGAACCTCTGCACTATCTTGCCCTGTTATAATATTAACCCTCAAATAACCCTTAATATAGTGATATTACTCCAAAGCCTACAATCAATTGCAGGCTTGTGGGTCAATTAAACTGGTCATACATAAAGTCTGGTTATACTGATATATATGATAAATACTTTAAAACTGATGTTTTCCTCTAGTCAATGCTTAATCTCTTATGAAAATATTGTATGAATACTTCAGAAAGAAAGAATTAGAGAAAGATGTAAAGGGGAAGATTGCCTACTTACTATTTATTAAAGATACATGTTTTTTGTAAATTACTTGTCTTCCTAAAATGTCACAAACCTGAGCAAAAAAAAAATGACACGTGTACATATTTTTAACTATTAAATTGAGATGACTAAGGAAAATAAGCAATGTTAAATGCACATAGAAAATAGAAGTTATAAAAGGGGAGACTTGTGTATTGAATGGTGTAATAAACATTCTCAGTAAAAATACTAGCTTTAGAATATGGAGTCCAACACAAGAAAAATAAGCATATTCTTCAGAAAAAGTAAATTTTTTCACAATATTATCTGTGAGAGTTACAAGACCAGATACAAATAGATGACTTATGTCCCCCTGAATGGAAATGTTCATAAGGAAGTGTTAGTATTAGTGGGTATAACTATCAAATTAATAAATATTGTACAATGGATCCATTTAACTAAGCAATGTTAATAAAATAAAAGACAGACTCAATTTTTTTCTTATTGGTACTTTGTATAAAATATTCTTAAAAATGGAAATGATAGAGTTTGCTAAAACTTTCTTGAGAACATTGGGGAAACCTAAATTGAACAAAATTCTTGATTGAGATAGTTAATCTCAATTGTCAACTTAATAGGAACTAGAATCCTCTAAGAGATAGGCCTTGGGCATATCTGGACCATGCTGTCCCTCTGTTACCTAGATTAGGTTAACTGAGGTGAGAGAACCTGCTCACTGTGGGCAGCACCATTAGCTAGAATGGGATCTGTACTACCTAAAAGGTGAAAATGAGCTAAGCACATTCACTCAATGGTGTCTGCTCTCTGACTATGGATGATCCATGCAAGACTGTACCCTTGAGCAGTGGTCCAGAATAAACCTTTTCATCCTTAACTGACTTTTGTCAGGACATTTTCTCATAGCAACAGAAAAATAAACTAAGATAATATCCAAACAGAAAATTAATGCATATACTTTTATCTTGTTTGACCTACTATAAAAGTTTCTCTAACGTTTCTCTCACCAAACAAATCTCATTAATAACATTTTCACTCCTTAATCAATGTAAAATACTTCTGAGTCTCAATTTAAACCTACATCATTTACTGTCAAAAGTCCATGATATATTGAGTTTGTGCTATAATTTAGGTATTTTCTAATAAGTGACAAGCTCTAAGTTTTCTTCATTCTTAGAAAATTTATTTCATCAACTTACTAATTGACTATATATAGAGAGACTATATAAAATATACACATATATTTTATATATATAAACTATATTTCAAATGCTTTTTCCTTTTCATATTTTCTCCCATTTGCTCTAGCGAGTACTTCCAACTTTCTCTAGAGTGCTTATGACTCTGGCCTCAAGTCCATTCCTGTGTGCTACACCACAGAAAACTTTTCTTCTTGTGCCCATAGCAGGGGTGAAGGAAGGCATTGGGTTGTAAATTCCTCAGCAACTATATGCCACTTTCAGCTGGCAAATCCTAAGTAAAACTTACATGTCCCCTAAGGATCTGGACTACCCTGCTCCTTCAAATCTTCCCCAGTGTCTTCCTCCCATGCCAATGTTTGCTTCTGGCTCCTTCCTCTGTTGCTCATACTCAAGCTGGTGAGAATAAATAGCCTGCATTTCAACAGACACATTTTGTTTGTATCACATCATATTTTTTTTTAAGTTTTAATTAGTCAAAATTGTTGCCAGCATTTAAAATTTGGATATTGCACATTAAAATTAGGATATCTGGCTCTCTTTCTTCCTCTCTCTTGAGTATCTAGCCACACACCCCAAATGTTCGTTTATAAGTCAGCGCAGAATGCTAGCCACTCCTTTTTGACAGGGCCTGTGCTATCCTACTAACTGTATTCAGAACAGGTTCCCTTAAGTTGTGTATATACTTGGGTCTCTTAGTTCCTATTATTCGTCTCTGTCTGTAGGCGTGTGAACCACACATGTATCCTTGTTTCCACTCTTCCCTTCTTTCCACAGAGCAGCATCGTCGAGCTCTCTGTATTCATTCTCTAGACTGTCCCTTGCATAGGTGAGCAAGATTCACTTCTTGCCTATATTTCTACTTCTAGGCACCTACACTCACTGCATCTTTCAAATGAACGGTTATTTCAGAAGTGTTTGCTCCCTCCTCTCTTTCCTTTTCCTCCTCCCCAGTTCCTCACTTTCCCGCTCTTACTCCCATTCTCTCTCTGTCTCTCATCAGTGCTAGAGGACCACCCTGATGCTAACACATACCAGACAAGCTTCTACCACTGAGCCACACTCCAAAACCCCTTCTTATTCTACCCTTAAACACTGTTTATCTTCCAGGAGCTACTTTCAGCATTCCCCCTCTATAGGAATCATCATTGTACATCCTACTTGGCCATTTTCATCTCTTACCTACAGCTTCAGGCCTTTTGATAAATCAGTATTTCAAATCATTTCTTTAGTCTTTTCTCATCACTTAGAGCCTGATATACCCAATAGCCCATTAGGTGTGTTCTTTGGAATATTTTAGTCCTTCTGGAAGGTTTACCCTTTCAAGTTAAGTGTGTCTTAAGATCTCTGGCCCCACTCACTCAGAATTCTTTGATCATCGTGGATGTTGTCATTAACCAGGTCATCTAAACCAAAATATAGCATCATGCTATGCTTCTACTCCCATTGAATCTTCTCATTTCCCATCAAAGGGGTGGACCAAGTATACATCCATCACTTTATTCAATAGCTCTCTCTTATATTGCACTACAATTTCCTACTCAGAAGTTTAACACATCTTACTTGAGCTAATACAATAGTCTCATAATTTAAATTCCTTCCTTCAGCTTCTTTTCTCCAATATTACATGAAACATTGCTTGTTTCAGATTACGGTAGTCCACAATTTCTATCCTTCATAATACCTTTTTGTTTTCTAAAACATGAAACTCCAAATTACTGTGTGTATGAAATACAAAGATCTAAATCAGAGTGGCTTCCCTCATTTCCTTAGCTTCCTCTTCTGTAGCTTCTCATACTTCTCATTACTGAGTCTTTTGTTATGTGTTGTCTGGTAGAATGTTGTCATTTTTGTAGCATAGCTATTCCAAAAGACTCTTTCCTGTGGAAATACCACCTCATCCAAGCAGTTCTATGTGATCCTGTTCCTGTGGGAACATAACATTTCACACTTTGGCCTACTGTCACGTGGGGGAACATCTGTTTTCCCTGTAGACAATAATAAAAATCATATATAATCTCAATTTTTAAATATACATAAAAATGAATTTTAAAAGTCAAGAATAAGAGCGAGGTGAGGAGCTCATTTTCAAAGAGGCTACATGTTTTTTCTTGTACCTCTATAAACCCTTTGCAAATAATAAGTATCTGTGTGTAACAAAAATAAATACATGCATACATTGTTTCACATGGAATTATTGATTTATTATCTACTGAGTGGGCATCAACTGGATTGCCCAAGTCAATGACTCTCCACATGGTAAAACTATTGCTATGAACAGGAAACATGCTTGAAATTCAAGGTTTTTAGTCTCTGTGTCAAAACTACTGACTCAGAAACACATAAATTCAGTACTCTATGTATTTCAAACTTTGTGTCATTCTGGTGCCATGGTCTAAGTTAACTAATATTCAAATAAAATGATTTTTAAGTGAAATCAAGTATAAGTCATGTAATAAAACAACCTCAAATCTCTATAGGGGTTTATTCTGACAATAACTTTCAGAAATAAACTTTCTCATTTAATCTTGTTAAAAAGATCCCATTATCTTGAAAAAGATTGAAATTATATCTTTGGGGGCAAATTTTACTATTATCCTTACTAAAATAAAAGTTTGAATTATCCTAAAAGCCTCAACTGAAACTAAATTTATAAATACAAAATAACACTTGATAATTCAGGCAATTATCTGTCTAATTTAAGCCACTAAAACCTATTCATATGTTTTGGACTCACTCAAGATAATTAACACATAAAACATACATTTGCTTCAACAGCTGCATTACTTCCTCAAATTTGTGTCTGTTTTCTGACCTCAAGCAAGGGAGAAACAAAGAAATGTTCCATGTAGTTCATTTGCAGAAGGGCTGTCGCCATGCTTTTACTATTCTCCATTGGAGCTGAAAGTCATTCCTTAATTCAAAGATGAAAGGCTGCCGTGGTAATACAGAATTCCCTAATCAGCACACATTACTATAGAAACGGTCTGCTATTCAGCGGAATTTAATTAAAGGTTTCACGATGTAACTAATGTTTACTTTCATCCTTCCTTTGAAAGTCTCTTCTATAAGGATTAAATTTGATATAGAAAAAGTAACCGTGCCATTATTGCAAAAACAAATAGGGAAAAAGTTCAGTCAAATTTATGTCATGGTTTTCCTATTATATGGGCAAAGAACATATATCTAAGATCAATTGAAGTGTTTGTTATTGGGGAAAAAAATATGTACTTCGTTAACAATGGATGTTGATCAGCACCCAGGTCAGCCTAAGCATTTCCAGGGCCCCTTGTGAGCATTTTATGGAATATTTTGTTGCTTAGCAACATGAACATCAGGGACACTCTCTAGTTATACAGCATTTGGGAACACGGACTACTTCTCATTCATGTTTTGAACATTCTATTTAGAGCTCCCATCAGCATGATGGCTGCATGATCATCCAGAATCAATGCAAGTTAAGATGTTATCACGTCCAGGAGACCTGAATTGATTCTTTAACTTGGCATTTGGAGAGAGAAAAAATGTAAATATACCTGGGAGAAACTTAAGAACAATATGGCAGAAGCATGCATTTATTAATTTAGTGGTTATTTTATGGAGATCTAGTTAGACATACGTAATGTTGGTGTATTGCATTCATTCTCTGTGTCTCCTCACTGAAGGATTTCAACCTTGAGTGGTTAAAAGCAGCCCATCTCATTACCCTGTCTTCTTGCTTATCTCCCTTGTCCAAATCTTTGTGTGCTGCCTTCTTTGCTGTCCTGATGATGTGGCAAGACTGGAAGCAGGGCTTCTCACACGCCAGCAGCAATTTTTAACAAGTTCAGAGGAGTGTGCTGCTGCTGTTGCTGCTGCTACAATTGTCCTCATGTCTCAGTGCAGCCCTAGCTGACCTCTGATCTTCATACAGCATCCTGCGACTCACATCACTTCAAGATCCCAATTGGTCCATTGCTCACTGCCTCCTTTCCTTTGTATGATCTTGCTTTTTCACTGGTATCACCTGCTCTTAGGTTGTATCATTGAAGACTTTATCACCTGCTCTTAGGTTGTATCATTGAAGACTTCGTCTTACATGTTTTTACTGATCACATCTGCTCATTCAAAGAGCCCCATATTTAACTTTACTGTCTGCCAGTTGACTCCCAGGAGACATTCTGTTATGTTTTGTTTTGCTTTGTTGTTTTGTTCTGTATCTCTAAAACTACACTGGCTACATTGGTCCATTCATCATTCATTACTCAGGATAGGCAACTGATCAGTACTAGTTCACATTGAATGCTATTTTTTCCCATCTAGCTGCTAATGGCACCTTCTTAGGCAATATTCTGGGTTAGCTTTGCAGCCACTTGATAGATACCACCTCACTCTCTTAGGAGTGTTCAAGGTGTTTCTTTCACACTTCTCTCCTTTAAAAGAAAAGGCTGATTTCTATTTCTCCTATCAAATTTGGTCTTTTACTATATTTGACTGTGAATTAAAGCGTGTTTCTCTGCATGACCATGTTTATTGAGCTAGAGAACTGTTCACACTGACTTTAAGGATTTCGATTCAAGTGTCAAGTGTATGCCTCCCGGGAATTTAGAAAAGTCCTTTCACTTCTTACTTTCTTGTTTGTTTTTGTTGTTGTTTGTATCTTTTTTTGAGACAGAGTTTCTTTGTGTAGTCCTGGCTGTCCTGTTCTGTAGACCAGGCTGACCTTGAACTCACAGAGCTCCTCCTGCCTCTGCCTCCCAAGTGCTGGGATTAAAGGTGTGTGCCACCGCCACCTGGCTCAATTCTTACTGTGAATAACTGGCAATAAAATTCACTTATGACAACTTTTTTCACAACTAAAGATGGCTCTTTTTCTCCCTCTTTGTACTGGACCCTTCGCTCCTGACTGTGATAGCAAAAATACTGACAGTTTTGATTGTCACACACACAAAACTGCCTCTCAGTTGGTCTGAGGATTGTGCTCATGAGTGGGTGTAGGTTTACACAGGGTTATGACTTTTCCCAAGGGCTGCAGCAAGCGACTGGGTGATGCAGAGATACAAGAGGCTTCAAATAAGCAGCAGAGAGCTTAAGATGACATTGGAATCCTGAAGCCTTGAGTCTTAAGATAGTAGACAGAGGTCAGGGCAGAGTTAGAAATACAGTAAGACCTGAGAGCAATCTACCAGCAGCTGCTGTTAGAAGCTTCAGAAGCTTCAGGAGCATTTAGACAAGAATTGACATTACTACCTCTTCCCAGTCCCTCCTTACAGTGAATGTGCCTGAATTTAGTCCCATGAAAACATTTACATAGTCTATCCTCTCTCTCTCTCTCTCTCTCTCTCTCTCTCTCTCTCTCTCTCTCTCTCTCTCTCTCTCTCTCTCTCTCTCTCTCTCTGAATGAGACAGGGCTTCTCTGTGTGGCCCAGGCTGTCCTGGAACTCTATCTCTAGACCAGGCTGGCCTCAAACTCACGGAGATCTTCTTGCCTCTGGTATTAAATGCGTGCTTCACCACTGCCCAGCAAGTCTGTTTTCAGTGATCCACTCTAACCCACCTCAACTCTTCACTAAGGGAAAAGCTGGCAGCCTTCACTACTTCTCAGCTCAGCTTCCCTCCACACTCTCCATGTCCTTACCACAGGGTAGCTCCCTTTGCATAACAATCGACACCTAAGGAGCTCTCCTTTTGGTACAAAACTCAACCAGGAACAACCAACCAGGCAAGACATAAATGTTTTGAAGTCACATATTGGATTTTAGTAGTAAAATTATTAGATCATCAATGTTATAAAATTTTGTGAAATGATAACAAACAGAATGAAGGAAACAAGAACTTGCAGTTGAAAGAAAAACATGATTAAAAGCTATGTGGAAATTTTTTATATGAATATTCATTTTTCCCCAAGAAAGACTGTTTCTGATATACATAACTACCAGCACTTGTTATTTAAATTGTGTATTTAAGCAAAATTACATTCATAGAAGTAGTTTATCAGTATTTACTCTTCTCTGACAATGCATAAAAGTTGTGAAAAAAAAATATTGAGTTTTTTCCTATTTCAGGTTTACTATTTTAGTAGACATGAGACTAAATAAGATCTAATTATCCAAGTAAGAAAGTAAATTTAACAAAATCTGAAGACGTAGCAAGACATTTTGCAGAGTTAAAAGGCACAACAGTTCCACTTATCTACGTTTTCTATTCCATCCCTTAAGGAAGTACAGCAGTGCACCAGTTTCTCAGTGTGTATTCTTTCCGCGTGAACTACATGGAGACAACTAAATCTGTAATGCAATACAACATGGTCATATTAACTTAGTGGTGTGGAAAAGACCATCTGGACCACCTTGATGTGACTGAACTACAGGAGCAAAAGAAATGCCTTTGTGCTCATTAATTTAAGAGAGCTACTGGGTGTTTTTTTTTTTTTTTGGAGGGGGTGTCACATAACTGATGAAATATGAGTTAAAGTAGGCATTGATTTTCCATGCATTGTAATAAAACTTGCAAAATTGATTTGTAAACTGTAACTCAATTTCATGTGCATTAAAAACTAATCAAATGACTTTGATGCAGCTCACTGATTTTTAACTTGGCAATTTACTTGAGCATATAAAAATTGTTAGTAGAAATATGTAAAAATGCTTTCAAAACACTTATAGTCTTACACTGATATCCAATCTTACTTGTGCAGATTGGTTGCTCTCATCTTTGTATATTAATCCACAATATAATGTTTAATATATTTGTATTGTGTCATAGCATTTTACCAGAGAAATAAATCCTATTTCAATTACTTTTAACATTATTAACTACTAGACTACAAGTGAAATCTTGGCATAATAAATAGCCTGCTTAATTCTAAATTGTTCTCCAACAAGCATTTTATCTCTATTTTCCTAGATGATGAAGGCCTTGAAGACACTTCTGTGTAAACTCAACAATCAGAATGGAAGCAATTGAAACCCTGTCTCAAAGGGTGAAATTGATAATAGGAGATATGTCAGTATACAGGGCATGATTTAGAGCTCTCATGATTTGTTTAGTTCTACTCAGTTGTAAAGTACATAGGAGTCAATACAGTTCCAGGAGGCTAAGATTACAGAAGTATAATGATCAGAGTAATTATATGTTTTAAACTAAACTAAGCACATTATCAACTCAGTTTATTATGTGTTTGTATAACTCTATGGCCATACTTGGTTATTTTGTCAAAACTGAGGCAAAATAAACAAGGCCTTCCATGCAAGGGTATAGAAAGTGTTAACTGAGAAATCACTACGTCTGTTATTACCTTATGCAGAGGAAACTGGAGAAATATCAACCTGGTTCAGAGGAAAGGAAAAGCCTCTCTGAGGAAACTCTTCTGAGCTATCACCTGAAGGATGAACTAAGTAGACAGAAGGAAAAGATCTAACAGAAGGGAGCCCTGAATCTGAAAGAAGCATGGGCCTCCAGAGGAATAAAAAAGCCATCATGGAGGATTCTAGAGGCCAAAGAGGAGAAGTAAAGATCAGGGTAGAGATTATGTATCTTCATTCTCCAAGAAAGAACTTACAGAGAGAAGTGAGAATAGTTACTTTATCCAATGTGAATGTTTAACAACATAAAACTGATTGTCTTTGGAAGATGAACAACACTGCTGAGAATATGAAAAAGGACCTACATTCTATGGCAAGGAATCAGTTCTACCATTAATTAGACAGAACAAAAACAGTAAGACATGAGCTACCTGTCCAAAGTAGGAGTAAATACATCTGCAGATGTGGGAAAACACAGGCCTACACCACTCTGTTAGCATCAGAAATTTCAAATCTGGGGTTTTCTTGGAAACATTAGAGAATCTATAGATAACAAAGTTTACTTGAATTAATACTTTTTAAATCTATTTTTAAAAAGCAAACTCAATAGACAACAGATGTCTATAAAATGATGCAATCAATGCACACTGCTTCCAACCCCCCTCACTGAGCAAATCCACTTTACAAATTCAGATTGTTTTTCCATATTTTTCTCTGCTGTCCTCCAACTTAAATGCACAAATAAATTATTAGGGTTTTTATTGAAAATAATATTATAAGTATATGAAGTCAAATCTGTATTACTCTTAAGAATACATTTGAACAACTTTGCCAGGTGGTGGTGGCACATTCTTTTTATCCCAGCACTTAGGAGGCAGAGGCAGGTGGATCTCTGAGTTAGAAACCAGCCTGGTCTACAGAGCAAGTCAGGATAGCCAGGTCTACACTGAGAACCCCTGTCTCATTTAAAAATAAACAAACAAAACATTTTAACAACTTTTAATTAGAGCATGAAAATTTTCTAGTATCTTAAGCCTACCATAAAACACTATAAAATGCTATAATATTTCAACCAGTGTCCTTTTAATGAAAAGTCAGATGGTTTCTATTTCAATGTCTTTGAGTCTTAAAAATGAAATCTTGCTGTGTCTAATGAAATGTGTGCTTTCTTTTTTATTTCAGCAGATAGATATAGGCAGATAACCTCCAAAGGGTCTGCAGGAATTTGCAATCCCAGCAACAAACCCTCAGGATAGTTGTTATGAATTATTATATGGCCACCCTCCCACCCCCCACCCTCACCACACTTCCCACCCCCTACTCCCCCATCCCTACCCTTCCAACCCCTCACTCTCCATACCCCTCCATCCTCCCTACTCCTCACCCTCTCTATCCCCCTCCCTACCCCCTACCTTTCCAACCCCCCCCTCTGCCCTCCCTAACCCCCCCATCCTGTGCACCCAGAGAACCATCCTGGTATGATGTGGCAGGCTGGGCAGATGCACACTATGCAGCAGAGGCCATTAATTCACAATCCAGATGCTGCATCCATGTGGAGAGTTTATTATAATGGAGAAATGAAGAGAAAGATAGGAGGGAGAGAGAGAGAGAGAGAGAGAGAGAGAGAGAGAGAGAGAGAGAGAGAGAGAGAGAAAAGGAGAAAGAGAGGTCTAGGGTATGTATCTCATGGAAGAAAAAGTGGAAGAGAGAGACAGAGAAAGGGGAGGAGTTTTTCCTTAGAATGGGGCTTGTCAGGAAGCAGGTCAGTGCCAAAGGGATGGGATTTCGAGGGGTGAGTCAGAATATTAACAATAGTCAGGATAAATGTTGAGCTCCTCAGCCCTATTTCTTGCTAAATTGAAGGGAGAAAGATAATTTCTTTCTGTTTTAATTTACAACTCAACTACTAGTGTGTGTGTGTTTATTTACTTAGTATTTTAATACTGGGTCCTTTAATGTCTGTTTATTCAGCTGTTATTTAAAAGCTTAATATTCACTCTTTATTGTTTATATTTAGATGACTTCTCAATATCCACTCTTATGTAAGTGCAGTATCTCACATCACATTCTTAGATTTGGGAACAACAAATGTGACAAATATAAATAAAAATAAATAAACAAACAAATAAATGCATCTTATCTTTACATCTCTTTTGGCAGCTACCATCAAAACTACCAGATGGATTGAGAAGCCTTTGGTATACAGTTGATCCCCTTTTTATCACACAAACTGATCTTATAACACTGTTAAAAACAAAACTCCAGCATATCAAGCCCACTTCAAGCTCATGTCCTTCTCTACTACTATCAATACCTTTACTACAACACTCATCCCTGATTCTTTCTTATATAAATTGTGGGTATTTACTGGAACTAAAGTTTTTTTGTCATGTAAATAAGGTTTTTATTTCACTGAGGTGTTTTGTAATTATCAAAAGCAATATATATATGTATATACTTATATACATATATATAGATATTTCATACTATCTCAAAACTTTTTACACTATTTCTCATTAAAGCAGAATAAATTAAATATAGATAGTTATTTGATAGTATTAATAGTATTAAATACAGCAGTTCTTTCATATGGTATTCAAATATGAGTTATGTTTATTTTTTTAATTATATATTCATAGAGTGAGAATACTCTTTTTTGTCTTCCTTTGTAGGGAAACTCTTTGGGTTCAAATTTCCCGGTCTAAGAGTTCTAACATACAGAAAGCAGTCATTGCCACAGGAAGACCCGGATGTGGTAGTCATTGATTCATCTAAACACAGCGATGACTCTGTGGCCATGAAACACTTTAAGTCTCCCACGAAAGAAAGTTGCAGTCCCTCTGAAGCAGATGATACAAAAGCCTTGATACAGCCTAGCCAGTGTTCTCCTTTAGTGAACATATCAGGACCTCTGGACCATTCCTCTCCCAAGAGGCAATGGGACCGCCTCTACCCTGACAGGCTGCAGTCAAGTTCCCAACTAACACACTCCAGATCACGGGAGAGCCTCTGCAGCATAAGGAGAGCATCTTCAGTTCATGATATAGAAGGCTTCAGTGTCCACCCCAAGAGCATATTTAGAGATCGACATGCCAGTGAAGGTATGTTTAATTTTTTTTTTAAAGATGGAAATATTTTTTAATTGGGTAATGAAAGTTTATTTTTACAATGTTTCAAAATTGAACAGTAATCTGCTTCTTCAAAGAAGAAATGTGATTAAAAGCTATTAAAAACATGAATTTTGCACTAAGGATCTTTTCTCATTTCCTCTTTGAACCCCAGTGAGTAATTTGGTTTC
Organism: Peromyscus leucopus; assembly: GCF_004664715.2. Classification (NCBI taxonomy): domain Eukaryota; kingdom Metazoa; phylum Chordata; class Mammalia; order Rodentia; family Cricetidae; genus Peromyscus; species Peromyscus leucopus. The sequence continues at coordinate 39,880,552 of NC_051066.1, read as the reverse complement.
TTCTGGCTTCTTTATCAGTGTTTCTGAAATAGTATAACCATTATCAGCCTGCTTCCTGGTGTGTTAATTAATTAATGCTTAATTTAAGATGTGATTAGGTGATGAATTCTATCATCTTAAGCATAATTAATTTTGTTGGGTTTAGCAGATGATCACACCCTGAAAGAAAGAACAGTGTGCTCTCACAGCACTATGCTATTGACCATCAGTGGTGGGAGACAGGTGGGAAGGGAAGGAGAGGTTAGTGGAGAAACTCACTAGCAACTTGGAAAGCAGAATCAGAATTTATTTTCTCTCTAGACTCTTGGCTCACATTCCTAAATTAGCCAGAGTGAAAAGTGTGCTTTGAAAGACACCACAGAAACAGTCCATCTTTAGTATGATAATGGATAACATTGTTTGAGTAGTTAGGACGCCCGAGGCAATGGGCTTGACACACATTAAGTCTCATTTAAATCTCCTAGGTTAGGAACCAGTTTAAAGCTCCCTTGATAGGACAGTAAACAACTGCCACAGGGCAAGGTACTACCTCTCTGCCACAATTACCCCCTCCTTGACTCCTACTCCAGGAGACCTCCCTGTATATCCAGGGAGTCTGGAAGTAAGAGTAGCATGCCTGGACACTCAGACACTCTTCTCCAACCCCTTGGAGAATTGGATTCTTGAAAGGTCCCTTTCCGAGGTCCTCATTCCTTCAAGTGGTTTTGCCACCAAGGCTGTTGTCAACTGTCTTTTCAAAACCATGTCCACCCATGAGGTTCCTTACTATGGCATAACCATTATACCCTATGAGCAAAGTTACTTTTTAAAATTCAATTTAGTTCCTTTGGAGACTCCTCACACCAAGATGATTTGCTAAGTCACAAAGCTATACCATACATTTTTCTCCTTCATTACTTTGTCTAAAATCCTCTTAGCTGTTTGTTCCCTGTTGGTACTATTACTAAACCCCAAGCACTGGTTTCCCCCTTCCCAAACCAGAGGAATCAAATGATTTCCTGAATGAAATGAAGCCTGAGTTTATTACATCCTATAGTTACCAACATATGCAAATATAGGCATATATGCCTGTATATACATACACACAAGTAGAAATTACGCAAATATAGATCAAGTATAATTGTAAGGGAAAACAATAAGATGTCATGAGCCACCTTTGACCGGCACTTTAGTGTCTGTAGTTCTGTAGACTTAGCACCTAGCCCAGTATTCTACTTATGACAGATACTCAATACCATTGCCTTGGTGTTGAGAGGACCATACACATGAATCATTTTCCAATATCCTACTCATAAGGATATAATGAGTTCCTTCCTCCACATATACTGATTTAAACCAAAGCCTTAGTATTGAATCATGTGGAGGATCTTTCTAAAGGGCACAGTGGAAGAGAAAAGACAGAAGAGCTGAAAGAAAAGAATTTGGCAGGGGCGCAAGGAAGGAATTCAAAGAGAGATAGAGGCTGGGTGGTGGGAGGAGGGAGAACAGGGGAATCCTTGGTTAATATGTAAAATTAAATTAATAATAAAATAAAAATATTTAAAAAATAAAAAAGAGAGAAAACACTGTCTCAGAACAGACAGAATAGTTTGGAGTAAGACAAATTGGAGAAACTACATTACAAGAGCAATTAGCACATCCACTTTAATCTATGGTCTGGAGAAAGTCCAAAGAAAAATAAAATCAAAGACAGTTCCCAAGCTAGATAATTATGTTCCAGACCACCTAGGAACAATGGGTTAGGTATATTCTGACTGAACGAACTGTATAACTGAATGTTTGAACAATGAATCCTGTGGATGAATTACAATAAATTCAGTGGTGTTTCAAATAAACAGCATATGCTTTAGTCTGTCCCTACCAGTTAATATACTCATCTTTAACAAACATACTAAATCGTCAGAGCTTTCCCATAGGAAACTGAGTTCATGATAATAAATTTGAAAATCAAACATGTCAGACTCAACACATCCTGCATACTTCACCCGTGTTTCGATGGAACTTCTCAGTATTGTATATCAAGTTTTATAATTTGTGTTTGTTATTTTCTGTTCAGGTGGCCTCCACATAGTACACAGTTACTAATACAATTATAGAAAAGGGTGACGATATTTTTTTTTCCGATTTCTCTGTACAGGATCTGTATATAAATGCTTGGTGATAAGATCATTCTCAGTTTTCCTCCTCTCTTGGGACTAGAAACTTTCCCAGCAAAGTTTCACCCAAGAACCAATACCACAGTCAATATCCTGCAAACTGATAATCTCACGGGGCATTCAACCACCGTACTTAAACCATGAAATGATCTTCCCTAAAAATCACTGATGGGCTTTAAAGGAACTACCATTCCTGGGGCCATATAACTCTATGTATTTGAGAAAGTGAGCATAAGTAAAAATAGATGGAAACCTTCACAGTTGATTTTAGTTTTACGAACCCTTGAAAATGATTAAGATATAAAATCCTAGATCCACCAGAGTTAGAGTTAAGATCTTCTCATTCCAAAGCAGCACTGTGCTCTTGAAGTACTCAATCTTTAGAGTACTATAAATATTTTATAAACATATTACTAGATGATATTTTACATGGTCTTCTCATTTATGTCTATTATTCAGTAGATATGTGACTCCAGACTAATAAATGTGTAGGTATTTTGTCCTTTAACTTCAGAACAATTTCAGCCAAAAAATAAATCAATTAATTAAATAAAACTGCTGATGGGCATAGAAGAAATAACAAAGAACTGTCAGCTCATTTCCGCCTTCAATCTTCTCATTCTTCCTCAGTGTCAAAGCCTCACTAACTCTATGCTTTGTTACCAATTATCTTCATAGGATTTGGGTTTAGTGAGTACACACGTGTGTGTGTGTGTGTGTGTGTGTGTGTGTGTATGTGTGTGTTGTACAATGAACATTATGTTAGTGGTTTTCAGCAGTGTTGAGGATCAAACCCAGGGCCACATAAATACTAATCAAGTGCTCTGCCCCCAAGCTAAGGTCCAGCCCCATTTATAGTTTTTTCTCACTACCTGCAAAGCAGTTACTACTTTGCTAATGACTGTAGACTACTCTGAGGGTGAAATTATTTCTATGTAAACACAAACTTGCCCAGTGGTCCTTTTTTAAAAATGATGTGTTAATAGAGAGGAGAAAGTTGCCACTGCAAGTCATATTTTATGCACATATTGTTGTCCAAAGCAATGTCTCCTCTAACAATTCCATAAACCACAGTATTGAAATTACTTTCAATATAAGCTTGGAAACAATTATGCTCTATCCCAAGATTTTGAATATGCATATTGATAACATAGATGGCAACAATATTTATATACATTTCTCAAATCTTGCATGTATTTGAATGGTTTGTTATGACTTCATTTATTTTAAGCTTGTGTATTTCAAAGCTGGTAATACATATTAATACATATTTTTAGTACCACATAGGAAACATTTAGATTTCTACTCTCAAAATAAATTTGAAAGCACTCTATGCCAAGATTTGAAAACAGGCTGCTTTCATATAAACAAATTTATAAATATTCTAGGATTTATGCTGTGTAACAAAATTGCAAAATCTTTTTATACAATAAAGTGTTCACTGATACATTACAATTATTTTTGCCTAAGAATGGCTCATTAAACACTGCTTGGTATTTTTAAGCCAAACGGTAAAGAACAGTTGAGGGTAAAGGGAGAGCTAATGAAATTGTTCTAAGTAATCCAAATGTTTAGTAACCCATTGTCTTACAAACTTTTCACATATTAATATACTAAGGTTTAGGAACATGGAAAAATAATTTGACATGCAAAATGTTGTGTGGTTTTCTTTGATTTGTTACAAGCTACAGTTGAGGAGACATCAAAATTGGCTTTTGACAAGGTTGTAAATTACCACAACTGCCAGCAACTGTGCAGATCTTTCCCCAAAATGGTGTAATTATAAAATCTGTTACTTACAATTTGTTTAAATTAAGTGATGTATTTCACATATTTACGTTTATTATGGCTGATACTTCAGTTTGTGCATTTTGCCTTGTTAATGATTTATAATATTAACTGCAATCAAAATTACATTTTCTGTATTTACATCCTGGTTTCTCTGATTGCTTCTACTAAGCGAGTTTGATGTGCTTAACATAATTTTAGTCTTCTTTTTTATATTTCTCTCTCTTTTATCCTTATACGCTCAAAACAGACAATGGTCGCAATGTCAAAGGTAAAGTATAAACTCAAATTCGCCATCTGATGCTTAAAGTGCCCTTTACTTGGCATGTTAACTGCCTGCTGTATGCCCTGTTGATGCCACATCTCCATGCTGCCCTCAGCTAGTCCAGGTGCCTGGTGGAGACATCATGGCTTGGTTTTGCTGGAGACATGATTACTTTGTCTGCTGTGCCATCAAAGCGATGATGAACACCTTTTTATCCTGAACAAAAGGATGTAAGATTGACGGTGAACACTTCATAAATATTTGGAAAGAAACAAGTATCAAGATGAATATATTCCAGTTGTAAAAAGAAGCGCATAAGCTGTTTCAGGGACTTTGTTTTTTATTTTTATTTTTTCTTGAGTACAAGGTTAAATAAAATGATCAAAGAGCTCTATGACAGCATCACTTCACTTGTTCCTCTTTTGTTTCCTTAAAACTAGTTTCACGTTCCTGGATGGCAGGGGGTATGGTTTTAAGCTTACTGTAGTAGTATATTGTGCTTGCATGACAATCATTTTCTACTTTTCCTCTATTATATTTCAACCATTTTAAATTGCATTCTATATTATTCTAATCACTGGCATGGTTTACAGCTACCACAGGGCACTATTTAGCTGGGAGATACTCTATAAATTTGGATTTGGCTAAAATTTGAAATCCCATTCTGTTTCGGCTTTCAGAGTAGATGCAAGGATCAAACTTTCAGTTGGACCTTTGGCCGTGCATGCTGCTGTGGGTGTGTAAATGGTGGCAGTGATCCATTTCATGCATGTTTGTTGCATGGACATGTCTCCACCAGTAACCATCATGACTCAGAACTTGCTGTCTCGGCCTCTTCTTTATGTCACTGGTACTCTGACCACTGTGCAGTTTTGTGTATTGACTTCTTAATTGCCTCCCTAATTAATTAAGAACTGCTGTTGCTGATGAATGAGCAGTACTAGAGACTGTAGATGTTATGTGATCAGAATCCCAGGACAATTTGGAAATAAACGAGATCATGAAATTTTCCCTTTGCCTTTCCTATCATTTTGTAAGCACTTCAAGAAAGGTCTGTGCAGCAGCCCTCCATTACTGGGATGGGGTTTTATCTACATGGCTATTCTGTCCTTGGTCTGTCCATTATGACTTTTAAAAGGGAGCAAACTAATTCTAGTTGTGCGTGGTAGTTTTAGTTGACAATTCACAAACAATCCTCAAAAGGAACATAAAGATCTGCTGCCTGCTTGGTCCTTGGAAATACTAAAGTTTAAGATGAATAAATAAATACACATTTATTTTCCAGTAATTTTTTTTGAAAACTAACATGAGAAATGAATCTAGTTTGTTTGAAGTATGTAGAAATTAGACTAGTTTGTCTCCTAAACTAGTAGTCTGGTAATGAAGATATAATTCAGGGGTAGACCACTTGTGTGTGTGAGCTCTGACCAGATCTATAGCACCCAAAGAAAGAAATGGGGAGAGAAAGGAAGAAAGGGAGGGAGGAAGAGTGAAAAAAAACTACCACCAGTTCATCTATTTGTAAAAAATAAAGCCATTTTATTTTAATTTCATTAACTATTCCATTATGCCAACCTTTATCCTTATTTCCTCTATTTTATAATAGAAATCACAATTGCCTGATTGAAGCTTTTGTTTTGCTTTTGTTTTTGTGTGTATGCATATAGTTCAGATACACATGACTTTTACACTTGCCATTTTCATAAAACTACAAATAGATACAGGATAATGTGTCATGTCCTAGAAACATAAATGAATATTGACTCTAAGCCATAATAAATAAAATATTAAATAAAAGAAAAAATACATTTCTACACTGCTTTGAACACAAAATGTATCATTACAATTGAGGATCACCCACTTTGACCAAATATCATTTTCCTACAAAACAGTATAAATAAACTCATAATGAGACAAAGGATTGCAGGATTGTCTGAGTGATCCCCTTAAAGCTCAGGTGCTGCCCAACTCCTTTGCACAGGGAGTACAGACATCTTTATTTTCAGAAAAGGCCATACGTTAACTATCTTGGGAAGTCTGTTTTAGAACCCCATCCACAGAGAACCAGCACTAGCTTAAATCCTTCCTCCTCCCGTCTGTCCCCAGTGGACAGAGATACATTCTCTGGCTTCAAGAACTCTAAGCATAAAATCTCACCTCAGAAAACAGCAAACTAGCACTCAGCCTTTTCTTCCAAAACAATTTCCACCCAAGCTTTTTCTTGAGGTCAATTCTGTTTCCCTTCAATAAGTTTCTTTAGCACTCTGACACTTTAAACAACAGATAAGTGTTATTTTTAGAAACTGTAACCCCTGTCTGAGGAGGCGGAAAGCTACTTCTAACAAATGGCAGAATAGGTGTAGATAATATAATCTGAGGCAATATCTCTAGAACATGAGGAGGATTTCCAGTGTTACTTTCATCACTTGTGAACCACCTCACACCCAGGGGTTTGTTCACGTGTTCTGCATTCTAAGAAATAGACACGACATTTACGTTTACTCCTCTCATCCTATTAAATAAGTCCTTGAAAAAAATCGGGCCCCTATATTGTTTCCTAAGATCCCAGATTTCTATTCCATGTTTACCAGTTTCCAACTAGTGCATGACACTATCCTGAGTCAGAAACTAAAATGCTCTCAAGATTGCTAAGAGCAATCACCTCCACTGTAGCCAGGAAACCTAACATGAGAGAGAGAGAGAGAGAGAGAGAGAGAGAGAGAGAGAGAGAGAGAGAGAGAGAGAGAGAGAGAGAGAGCTGACAGAACTTGTTTCTCATAAGTTGTATTGGCCTTTTCCCAGATGCCTCTGATCTTACCAGGATTTGCAAATTGACTCTTAGTGGTGACAATTTGTCTGGCAAATTATGTGTCACACAGTGGAACAGAATTTGTAGATGCTGAATCCAAATAACTTGATGAGTGTTTCTTTATGTCTTTTTCTGAGTGTTACAAAACTTTTTGGCTGGTGCTTATTCACGGGGTTCTTTGGCAAAGCTTCATTGCTAATGCTACATTGACATTTTTACTAATATTAATATGCATTAGTGATGTGTTTTATTACATTTAACAAAATAAACTCAATGTCCTAAGAAATAATGTACATGTCCAACAAGATAGCAAAGTAAAGGCCCTTGCTGCCAGAAGATGCAAGCCTGACAACCTGAGTTGGATTCCAAGAAACCATGTTAAATCACGTAAAGAGAGAACCAATTCCATGAAATTGTCCTATGATATCCATATGCATTTGTGCCCATAAATTCAAACCACACACACACACACACACACACACACACACACACATACACCAACAGCAACAACAATAATAAATAAGCATTTTCTTACTCCTGATAAACTTAAATAGTCTCATCATATATATTTTAAGCATTTTAAAATCTAAAATTCTTCTTAGTTATTGCTGAATCTCTATTCATCGTTGGAAAAAGTAGCTCATTTTATAATTTCATCAGGCACTAGTATTAAAATTCACCCAACTGTTGCTGCAGTCGACCTGGTCACTCACTTTCCATTTTCTAATAACACACGCTGGCATATTCACATTGTTATCCCTTTTGCAAGTGTCCCTCAGAGACCATCAGTCTCCTGGTACACTTTTGAGTCTCATATTCCCTTCAACTGAATCTATCCTGTCCTTTTATTTCTGCCTGCTCCTTCTCTTTAAATTCATTTACTTTGTTTTTCAGGCTACTCTCCTTTCTTTCATTAGAATCCCCAATCCCATCTGTTCATGATCATTGTCAGTGAGGCTGCCTATCAACTCTAAGTCCTCAGCCAAGGCCTCTCTGAATGTAGATCTAGGAGGTAGGAAACCTTGTACTTTGATTTCTGGTCTTTGACTCGTACCTCTTGGGCCTCGTGTTCTGTCAGCTTAGTTTACAATTGGTGAAAAATAATATTATTAATCCCTGCCTTAAAGCATTGGGAATTTATTCCATTGGAATTTATATAGACTTCAGAGAAATCTGTGAAGACTATAGTTTGCAGAATCTAAAAGACTTCTGGTGTAAATATTTGATTCAAAGCAATAGAAAGAAGAACATTGCTTTGTCATAAAGGAGAAAATAAGTTTGAGATGCCTTATCTGAGTGAGGGTGCATAAATCATTTTAAATATACTGTTATGCTGAATTCACTAAATATATTCATTCAAAAGCAAGTTTTAATTAACTCTTTTATTAACAAATAAAATGAATTGACAATTTTGAAGACGTTTTTCTATATTAAATGAGAGAAGCTAAATTAAGGACTCTAAAGAGTATGTAAATTCAGAGGTGCATCTGAGTAAGACATTTTATCAAAGAGTTTCTCAGCACATGCAATTTGACATTTAGAAAGGGATAATGATGTAAAATATTTTAAAAGGCACTTTGTTCAGAACTTTAGTGTAATTCTGGTAGTTACCAGGAAAACCCCATCTGAACTACATTTTTTATTATACTTTTTAAATGTTTTTAAAGCCTTCAGGCACCAGGACTGGAGCACTAATGGGAGGCACCAGAGGACGGTGGTAGTAGAGCAAGGTCGGCTAACAACATGGGAGAAGGAACTAAAAGGCAGTCTTCCCCACCCGCCCCCACTCTCTCAGTGAAAGACATACTGAGTAACACTCATGATCTCGGGAATTTTAAACAGTTAGTTCTTCATGATGCTGAGTTTTAAGAGCTACCATACCACACGGAGTAAGCAATTAATCCAGCACGTAAGAACTCCAGACCATTTCTTGACACCATAAATAGCAGATAATAGATTCATCCCTAAGGAAGATGGCATTGTTTGGGCTCTTCAATGAGGGAACCAGGGGGCTTGGCCTCTTCCCAGTTGTGTTTCTAAGAACAGAATGTCAAAGGTGTTTGGGAGCTTCCAACCCAGACATGCTCTGTTTCCTGACTATGGTTATGTCTAGCTTAAGTTGTGTTTGCCATGGCAACATCCTTGTGTAATCTGCTTACAGGATTTTTTTTTTTCTTTTTTAATATAACAGAAAAATAAAATGAAAAGCAATATTTCAAGATCCCTAAAAGAATCCTGAAGATTTCAATAGAGTGAGAAAATATGAGTGTGTACACACACACACACACACACACACACACACACACACACACACAGGAGACACTTGGTCATTTTCGATTTCATGTAGGCAGGAATCTTGTAGAAAAGCATGGATCATTTAATATAGGGGGTAGAAATCCTGAAGAAAGCAACTGGCTTGTCACTTCTTAATGATGTGAAAGAGAGTAACTTGAGCCAGGGCTGTGTAAGTGAAACATTCATAAATTTCAAGACCAATATGATTTTTAACTTGGTCAGGCTTCCTTCTCTATGTCACCCCCAGAATAGGAAACAAAAACAGTAGAATCCAGCCAGGAGCAGAACATGAGGTGTCTTTTGTTTGTTTTATTTTGCTTCTCTTTTTTCCAGCCTTTAATAAAAGCAGCCAGTCCACAGCAGAAGCTGACATTTGCACTTCTAGTACAACAATTTCCCTTTTGATTCTCACGTGTCCTTCTTTGTGGAAAAAGGTGTTCACATATAACCTGACTTCACTTAGTCATGGAAGTCACACCAGTCATGGATCATTAGCCAGGCATTCAAGACCATCTTTCTTTTAAGTTTTTTTTCTATTTCTTCTGATACTATTCTTACAAATGCTCTCCAATTTTTCCAGGGCCTTTTAATCATATCAAGTCCAGTCTGCTGGGGTCCACGTCGGATTCAAACCTCAACAAATACAGCACCATCAACAAGATTCCTCAGCTTACTCTGAACTTTTCAGATGTCAAAACTGAAAAAAAGAATACATCCCCTCCTTCTTCAGATAAAACTATTATTGCACCCAAGGTCAAAGAACGAACACACAACGTGACGGAGAAAGTGACCCAGGTAGGGCATTACTTTACACTACATTGCAACTGCTATGGGACTATTTGCTGGACCATAACGAATATTTTCCCTCTGATGAATAGTGGGAAGACATTTATCTCAATACGTTGAGATACTTAAAAACTCCTAAGGAAACATTAACAAAGCTGGCTACAGTGAGTTTTGTCTGTGACTAGACTGAGCAAAACTGAACTAACTTGATATTGTTTATTGCTCAGAGGTAATTATGCGGCTATTTGTCACTCTCAGACATTTATTGACTTGCTGCCAACCCTGACATTATAAAGCATTTTTAAAGAAATGGAACAGATGTGTGTACTGGAACTTTAGAGGTCTAATTGAGATTTACTCCTAACTGTGACCTCTCCTTTTGCACTTATCCCACTAAATTAAGCTGTATGCAAGCTGGTAGAAAGGAGAGCTTCCTGAGATGATAAAATATTAGAGTGAAACAATGCATCTCACAGCAACAATATTTCATCATTTTTCAAATAAATATTGCAACCTGAATTACGATAAAGAGGCATTGCCCCAAAGTCTTGCCTCAAAGAATAAAGATGATTTGTACTTATTATGTCAAAATAACCACCTAAACAGTCCCTAGCTTTTGCTTACAGTGCATTTACTATGCTAGGGATCCACAACTCTAAAATTTCTCCAGGAAGCAATTCTTCTACAAACAATTTAGTTAGCATATTTGCCAGCAAGACTTTGTAATAACAGCCCAATAAAAAAGGTAAATTTGATCCCAACCCCTATTCTAAGCACTGGAAATTTTGAATTAACAAAGACTATTTTTCTGAACTGTAATTACCACAGGTAGTGCTGTATTGCTATTTGCACAAAACCCCTCGTAAAAGATGAGATATGTATGACACCACTAGGCATCTCTTATGGTTAGAAGTGACCAACCTATATTTGTTGGAGTTGATAAAATATGTGTGTCATTTGTGGTAGCATCCCTAGAATGTACTTTCATATTTGCATGGTAATAAGGCACACTACTATTGGTCTTTTCCTCTTCTTAACTAGTATAAGTAAAGTCATATAATATGACTATACTAGTTAAGTAAATATTAGGCCACTAATATATTAGAGTTAAATAAATATTCTATTATTATTCATATTGTATTGACATCATCTTGGCAGTTTTGAATTTTACTTACAACTTTCTATATCTTAAAATTTTCTTCTTAAGTAGTAACTAATACATAGATATATAGAAAGTAAGGGACTTAGGAGATGGAAGCAACATTGGCAATATTAGGGGCGTGGCTATACAAGTGGTGTGAGTGAGTGAAGTTTGGAGCATAGCAAACATGATGAGGACTGGCCAAGAACTGTGGTGTAGGACTTCCCAAACGTAGTTCCAGCCAACTGTGGTCAGGCTGGAATGTTTGACCAGTGGATCTGCCCAGGTCTTCTCATTCCAAAAGAAGAACAAAACTTTAGAAATTAAGGTGTCTTTACTTCTGATAGTTGAAAAATTAATTTGGAGGCCACCATAGCATTCCTTCTTAGGCACACAAAACAAAGTAATACCTTGAACATCCAGGGTATTGTGAGTTAGTTTGCCACAAGAACCCTTGTCCTACCACACCTAACCCGTCCACTGTTTCAAGGAAAGAGTGAGACCAGTGTGGCTCAAAGATGGCAACTTCTTTAGGAATTATTTTCATCCTAGTGTAATGGGGATGTATGCACAAATATACATAGCATATGAATCTGTTAATAAAATGCCTGTTATTAAAGAATCCAGGAACACAGTTTATGGAGGACATAACTGTGCTTTAAGGCAAGACTGATTAGAGAAGAAGTAACACTCAGACACTGCATCTGGATCTCAGAAGTAACTGATCAAACTAGGCAGTGTGTGATATTTAAATTCAGGAGTTAGAATCAAACAAGCTTGAGCTTAATGCTTGCCTTTTACTATATGGCACAGAATTAGGTTTGAATTGCTTGTGCGAGAATAAGACAAGGTTGAGGGATGGCAAAACTTCTCAGAGTTGGTCAGGTGAGGTGGTGCAGCAAGAGTAAACAGCGGCAGATGGATGTCTGTGAGTACCAGACCAGCGCCAGGGGAACAGAGTGGGAGCCTGCCTAAAGCAAAGCAAAAAACAAAAACAAACAAACAAAAACCCTCACACTTGATAGTTGTATGTGGCAAGTATTCCTCCTGGTGCTAAGTGCATAACAAGAAATGTGTTCACTCCATGTTTTTATGACTCTCCTCTTTATATGTTAAGGGTCCCTTTAGTCACATCCTCAGAACCTTCTAGAACAGAGGTAGAGTGGGCATCAACAAAGGTCTGCTACAGGAAAGAAGGGAAGGCAGGAAGATGAGGGGGAAGAAACAAAGGAAAGAGTTATCAAGGGAAATGGGGAAAATGCCCATATTGGAAGTCAGCAAGGACATAGTTACTGAAGCACAAAAGTCCATTGTGTCGTCTCAGAAACCTGACAAAGACAAGGCTGGGAAGTTTCCCTTCTAGATGAGTCTTTGCTAGACTTTTGAATAGGTGAATTGGTAAAATGCCATCAAAAACAGATTCCATCAAATACTTCACATTATTTTAAGATCTCATGCCTCATCTTTTAAATCCCCATGGCTCATGTACTTAGTTCCATAATGTTATAATATTGGTTTCAACATTACAGTATCTTTTATACCACTGTTGTCAGGGTTTTGTTTTGAATGTGTGTGGATCTCACATATTTTTTTATTAAAAAATAATTGTGCCTTGGTTATCTGGTTCATCCTCCCACACAAGCAAAACAACTCGAATTTGATGTCCAAAATCCACATAAAGTGAAGGAGAAGACAAACTCCATAAAGTTGTCCTCTGAGCTCCATATGTTGCTGTGGCATGTCTGTCTGTCTACCCCATACATATCATTTACTCACACAATAATAAATGAGAATATTTTATTTATTTATTAAATTCCATGCATGTATACACCTTGACTATACCCATCACCGCTCCCTCTGCAATTCCTCTGAGACCCTCCCTTATAGTAATATAAGAGGACATGAACCTTATAGTAATATAAGAGATTCATGTCCTCTTATATTACTATTATTATCATTATTATTTTTATGTAACCCACTGAGTCCATTTAATGCTTCCCACATACTCATGAGTGTGAAGTAACCCACTGGGTCATAGGCAATCTACCAGTGGCCACATCCACAAAGTGACTCTTCTTCATCCAATGGCTATCAGCTGCCAATAGCTCTTTAGTCCATGCTGATCTTGATCTTGTGCCAGTTACCACAGCATCTGTAAATTCAACTGTGCAAGGCCCATAACATATCCACAGGCCATCATTTCACAGCATTCCTCCCCTTCCTCCAGGTCTTACATCCTTTCTGTCCGATCTTCCACAATGTCTCCTGAACCTTTGAAGTGGGGTTTGATATAGCACTCTCAATTACTCGTTCTTAGCACTTTGAATGAGCATAATCTCTTCATTATCCTCTACCCACTGCAGTTAAGAGGGCTAGAGAGATGGCTGAACAGTTAAAAGCATGTAGTGCTCTTCCAGAGGACCTAAGTTTGATTCCCAGCACTCTAATCAGGCAACATACAACCATCTGTATCTCCAGTTTCAGGGGATCCCAGATTTTCATCTGGTCTCCATGAACACTGCACTATATGTATGTACCACCTCACTTCTCATACTTATATATGTAATTTAAAATAAAAATAAGGTCTTTTTTTTTTTTTAGAAAGAAAGAGAACGTTCTCTTACTAAGGTTGAAAGCAGCACAAATACATAAATACACACACACACACACACACACACACACAACTTGTGTCATTAAGAAATGAGACTTCTGAGCGTTGATTAGGCCATTAGTGTGTAGCCCTCATGAACTATTTTGAAGACTATGAACCAGCTTCTGTGACCCATTCTGTCAATCATAACACAGAGAAAGGTTTGCTGCCTTCATCAGGCACCAAATCTGCCAGGGATGTGATCTTAGACTTCTCAGCCTTCAGAAAGGAAAAAAAAAAAATTACATTGTTTATATACTATCCAGTTACCAGTAGTTTATATTATGGCAGTCCAAAGAGACCAAATGCTTACTGCTCAATGCATCTGAGGCCCACAAAGGGGCTCATCTTTGCAAAAATTTTGGAGTACCCCCCTCTCTCACTCTCCAAATTTCCTTAATAAAGAGCAGGTACAGACTTTTCAAAGGGGTTAAGAGGTTAGAATGGCAACCTGCTTATAAAGGAACATATTTTATAATACGAATTTCCAGTGAATGGAAATTCCTCTGGATTGAGGACACAAAGTGTGAATGACCCTAATTGGGAATAGTTCCACACTGGCACTTAGTAACAAATCTTTATTGTCTACATGCCAAAGCAAACAAGGCCAAGATCAAATACAAAACAAATAATCTGCCAATATAAAGTTTAATATTGCATTAAAGTACTCTGAAACTGTCCTATGACTCTGAGACTATCCTGGTGTTTGGGAAGATTCCTAACCATAGGTGTCGTTGAAATTTACATATTCATTTGATGCAGCTCCTTTGTCCCCCAGTCACTAAAACTAACTTGGTAATGACATAAAACTTTATTTCCTCAGTTAATCTTTGGAGAGTCTGTGTTGGAAGATTATCAATATTATAAGTTTTGGATAATCAGCCATATTTTCTTGTCAAATCTTGTGTGCTAATAGATTTGCATAAGGTTCTTTTTCTCTGAAGAAACCAAGCTTTTGTCCACAAATAACTCAACAGTGAATTTAAATATTCTTTAGCATACCAACAATAGAGCAGACATCACCAGAATGAGGCATAACTGAAAAAACCAATAAATGCTCTTATTTTTGTCTCCTAGTCTCTTATACACATTGAATTAGAATTAGCCAAGTAGCTTTTTTTCTCTCCAGTTAGATGTGTTTCTTTGCAGCAGAGAGCCTATTGTTAGTCACTCAATTATCCATGCTTTCATGCAGTTGTTTATACATTCAACAAGAACTTACTGAGAGAATACAAATGTAACATCCTGGAAATTTAGACTTAGGGGAAGTATCTTTACCTTGGGGAAATGAAGGAAACAGACAAGTAGATTACACAAGTATTACAAGGCACTTTGAAAAATTATACTACAGGTGCAGACAAGATACAGAGGGTTCTAGGGAAGGAAATCTTACCTGTGTTGGGACTGAGGGATGGTAATTAGGTAATAGCCTCTTAGGCTAGTTATGAAGCTTGAGAAATTTCCTATGTTTTAGAATAAGAATCTAGAATGTGCAACACGTAAGGAGGAAAGCACGGGCTGACGAATGATTGTGGTGTCACCAATGTCTCGCGTAATGTATGACACAGCTGAGAAGGTGAAGGGCAGAATCCACTTACTCTATCCCTTGGCCAGGCTTTCTTCTTCTTGACTGTACCCATCGCCTAAGGAAAGCAAGTTCCTCAGACTCCCCTGCTCCTCTGGTGCCCACAGGTAGTGAGCTAGTGGTGAATGCTTTCTATCCTCCAGCATTCATATGATTCCCGGAGAAAAGGACCCTGGTCAGCCCATGTGGGTGTTGTGATCATTCTTACAGTAAAAGTGTAGTTTTTTGATGAAAGCAACCCAAGAACATGCAGTGGAGTATAAGAAACTCTGCTGAAGAACCAAATAGCAGTGACTCATTACAAAGAGGAAGATAAGCATTCAAATTAACAGTATCACTGATGCTGAAGTGGACATAAAATACAAGTATGTTAAATGCCCGGTAAATTCTAGAACACAGAAGCATAAAACCCAGAATCAATGGTTTAATACTAAAACATAAAATAGAAATCCATAAGGGACTAATGCCTAGTATGACAACAGAGTGTCCTAGGAACTAGATGGAGAAACACGATATAACAGTATAGAATGATACCATTGACAAGAGCAAATGTGATAAATGCTAACATCACTTTTGGGAACTAAAGGGAGTCTCTATTTCCCTTCAACTCAAAATTGGTTAGATTATATTCACTGTTTATGAGGAATTTCTGACAAGTTTAATGGAAATCCACATAGCATTATCAGAGAATAAGATGCAAGATGTTACCTAAATGAATGAAAGCATGCTCATCTAGAGAACAGGTGAAATTTAACATTAGTCCACAAGATTTTTCCTATAGATTTACTGAGGAAAGTCTTAAAGAAATTAGCTTTAACTAATCACAGAAAGACTTAGTCCACAATAAAGAAACTCATCAATGTTAATCCCAGCACTGGGAAGGCAGAAGCAGGCAGGTCTCTGTGAGTTCCAGGGCAGCCTGGGCTACATAGTAAGTTATAAGGTCAGTGGATCTATGTGAATTCGTGGCTAGCCTGATCTACAAAGTGATTCCAGGATAGCCAGGGCTATGTAAAGAGAAACTGTCTAAAAACAAAAAACTGAATTCCATATAATATTTAAATCATCTATGTAGATTTTAAGCCAAAGTAGATTTATGGTGTTCAAAACTCATTGTAAGAATGTATGTTATTGGCATGAAAATGGAAATATGATAAATTTAGTAAAAGCTGACAGTGATCAACTGTTTACTGTTTAAGAGATTCTGTGATAAATTGTTTATGGCTGACCAAGTTTAATCTACATGATAACTACTTGGCAGTATTATTATACCCATTCCTTCCCACCCAAAGTCGCCTGACTCTACATGTGAATGCTTTGGTTTCTAAACTACACTCCATGTGTCTACTATTTCCCCATTTGCATGCAGAATCTGCTCAGAAGACATCACAGCAAATGGCTATGCCTGCAACATGTCTTTATGGTTGAGTGTCAGACTCAGAAAAAAACATTAAGTATTCAGAGAAGTGAGGCTACAGAAACAGGAACAGAACAGAGGGTTCTCTTAGTCTTTAACACATCTTGACAAAGAAGCTTCATTCCCATCATCACTTGTTGAAGTTCATGTCCACCTATTTATGCTAGGTTTATATGAGAACCACAGGATTAGGGTTTTGTTTGTGTGCTATGTGTTATCAAAAAAGTGAAATAACTGTGATATTACTGACATAAATAAGAGCTCAAAGTTGATAGCATTTCATTTTTTATTGAAATTTATACAATCAGTAAATATATAATCTCTTCACTGTCAACCACTAACTTCAAAGCAACTATTTATAACTTAGTATAATTTATAGTAGAGTAATTTTCATTCAAAAGTAGCATTAATTTTATACTGCTACCCATTATTAAAATTATAATCTTGTGATTAGCCATACAAAATTTCTTAACATATTTGACATATTCCCTCAAATAACATAAATACTAAGCTTTCATCAATGAAAGAATTTTTTTAATCTTCCATATAAAGATACACATTAAAAGTGACTTCATATAGAGCACTATTTTTCAATAATGCTGTTAAGTTAAGATTGTACTTAATTAGAATTTCTAATTTCCAACACTAGTTTAGCAAATGATTCTTCATTTTTGAAGTTACAAAATAAAAGATTCACAATACTTCTGCCACATGATTAATACATTTTTTTCTAAATTTCATTTTGTATCTAAACTGATTTAAACATCATGCAAGCTTCAATAGAACTGAACAGATCATCTTCAACTGCCAGAAATAGCAATAATCAAAATATTACAAATTAAATTTGAAATGCGACACAGGAGAAAAATTGCTTCCGAATACTACCAATTGATATGACATTTGTTTTGCATCCATAATCTTTTTGTTATTTATAGAATATCATCAACTTTGGCTAAGCAAGACAGAAATCCTCATCCAATATTTTCTCCATATCTTGGACATGGTTTATAAACTACTTGTATGAATGCAAATCGAAATGAAAACAGTATATCTGCACCTTGCAAGAAAGCATAAAGCACACTGAACATAGGTTCAGCACCTGTGAGTACTGAACTGTGAGCCAGTGTTAGATGCTGTGGCTGCCTCAAAACTATATAAAGCAAAGCTTTGCTTTTTCTTTTGAGTTCCTACAAAGCTTTGAGACTGAAGATACTAGATTGTTTTCAAGCTTGTTCTCATATAGTCAATATATTCTACAATATAAATAATGGTGAGAATTAGAAAAAAGTAAGCATTTTATTAACAATTATCTTCTCTAAGTATGTACTATATGACACATACATTGAACATAAATAAAAATATTATTTAAAAAAGTATGAAAAATTGTAAAAGCAACAAAGTAGTTTTGTCTATTTTCACTAAATCATATACATAGATGTATATATATATATATATGCCTAAGTATAGATGTGTGTATGTGTATATATATTATATATGCATCATATCACATATAGTCTAACAAAATAGGTTTTTATTCTTGTAAAAGTACCTTATTTATCTCAATAATCATACTTCAGCACAGTTTTGATGAGAGAGAAACCCTGGAAGCCCTGAATGACAGCCACAGCTTTTGGTGAAGGATTTGTACGTAACTGCTTAAAAGCATCCACCTGTTTGATTTTATATATTCACACATTTAAAAAGGAGAAAAGAAAATAATGTCATCTCCTTTAGAAGTTGGGTCACCCAAAGGAATCATATATATATGAGTGGTCAGGAGAGACAGGTAAAAATAATTTAGCTTAGAGTTTATAGCAATATCCTGGTTGCCATAGCAACTGAGGCACAAAAGAATAAGGATCTATTACCAAGATGGTTCAGTTTTTCCATCCCCATCGACCCTCCAGTTAGACTGAGCTTTAAGATAAAAGTCAGGACCTGAAACTGACCAGAAACACAGAGGTGAAATTCTTTGCTCATGTGCCCTTGTAACCTAGGGGTTATGACCAGGACAATTCAAAGGGAATTACCTAATGCCAGCAGGAGAGCAGGCAGATGCAGTAGGTTTTTCATGTTTCATGGGATGAGAATTATGCTAAAAACTATTATCAAGTATGAACATCACAGAGCATACATGGTATTTTCATACAAATCATCTAAGGCCTTGAAATGTTGTGGCTATAGACTATTCCTTGAGTTAACATGTGGAAATATGTTTAAAGAGAAATCTAAATGAGGAGGATAAAACAAAAAAAGTTAGGAAGCCTTATTGGTGATCTTGATATTAATACATTTCCCCCCTGGTTCTATTTCTCTCTATTGTGAAGACCTTGTTTCCAGGGGAAAGTATATGGTTAGACCACAGGAACCTCCAACATTTAATTGCTCCTGAAAAGTTCATTAAAAGTTGGATAATTTAAAGTTCACAGAATTTTATCTTTTGTCTTACCCAGAATTCCTTGACATTTCTATATCAATGGCATCATGCAGAATACCTCTGCCTACCTTCCCCTCTCTCTTTTCCCTTCTCTCTCCTCTGTCTCTCTCCGTCTCTGTCTCTCTCTTCCTCCCTCTCTCCTTCTCTCTCTCAAAATATGAAAGAAAAATGATAGGTAGATAGACAGACAGACAGATAGAATAAATAGATAGATAGATGATAGATAGACAGATAGAGATATATATTTCTCCTTTACTCCTCTTTCCATTATAGAAATTTAATGGTGATGTAAGCCTAAAGATTCTTAATTCTTTATTCTTTGTTGTTGTTGTTTTGTTTGTTTGTTTGTTTGTTTGTTTTTTCAGACAGGGTTTCTATGTATAGTTTTGGTGCCTGTCCTGGATCTCACTCTGTAGACCAGGCTGGCTTTGAACTCACAGAGATCTGCCTCCAGAGTGCTGGGATTAAAGGCGTGTGCCACTGCCGCCCCGGCAAGATTCTTAATTCTTAACAGTTTTTATCTTCTTTGTAACACCCACTTCCATATCATTGAAATCAGACAGACTTGGGAAACACAGGCAGAGGCCAACCTTTCATCCTGCCATTGAAGCAGAAAAGAGAATCTGGCCTAGTCCTTCATGTTGTAAGTTCTTGCTTGTTTGGAGAAGTTGCATTTCTTCATGTGGTTTCTAAGGAAGAGGATGAGCTACACAATCTTGTGAAATTCCTCTTAGAACACCTTTAAATAAAAAGGAAAGGCATGTCCATTCTCATTTCAGTAACCCTGTACTCTGAAGTGTGTTCTCCAAGATACTAGTATAATGTTCTTTCATAGACAAAAAAAAAAAAATCCTTTTCTGTCTTTAATACTCCTGTTACAGGTCCATATGTGTTTGAGGTCCTATTTCTTTAGAACCTGTTTAGTAGAAAGGGAGAAAGAAATATGTGATACAGAGTAATGGATAAAGGAAATAATCTAAACCCCCTTAAGAGCGGGCCACGGTTAAAGCTGGCCTGCTAATTTCAGAGGCCAGCAGGATGACCCTTTTCTTCTCTACCCACCTCTCTGTTCAGTTGGTCTTACTAAATGATCGCGGCAGAGGGGAAGGGATTGTGGTATAAGGTATTTTCTACTCAGCTTATTTCCTCTCCTGTTTTGTTGGTCTTCCATTTGTTTCTAATGTGGCAAAAAGACATAACCAAAATAGCCATTAGGCAGGTCTAGTTCTTTGTGCCTGTGAATCTTTGTCACATTTGAAGTGTAGTCCACATGACAAGTCCCCATACCATATCAGGAGCAAGTCCTTAATTTTTAAGACAGAATACTAAAACTGAGTCACATTGAGAGAACAGAATCTGAAGAGGAATAAAAATGAATACATTAAAAACACTAATGCCCCTTCCTTGACTGCCAGCTGTCACTTCCACTGAAATACACTGTTTTGGAGAGGTAATCTGTCATTTGTACATTATGCCTATACCTATCTCCATTACTCGTGAAATTGTATTGAAAAATAGTGGTTTCCAACCCTTAACTCTTCCCACTTGCAAACACTTAAAGTGTTTAAGAATCTATTTTCCTCCCCCTTCCTCATTACCTCTCTCCCTCTCATCAACTCTGACTGACTCACTTTGTCTTTGAAATGAAGACATCTCTTCACCCTGTTTCTGCCTGTACACTTGAATGGATGCCTGCTGGTGGATACTGTGATGCCTTTAGTTTTAGTAAATGAGCAACATGGACATGAGAATTCAGTACAGTGTTAACTGAAAAGGCATCTTCCAAAGCATGAGTATAATTTCTTCTTGGTCAATTCAACCTACTATTTGAAAATGATTGAAAAGTAATGATATTGCCCACTTGTCAATTGCACCTTTGTGTTTTATATATGTTCAGTAACATGAGGTTTTTTTAATTATTGGTTTTATTTGTCACATATTCTCATTCTAATGAATAGTTATGATGTCAGGGGAATAAAGCTTTAACCATGTAGTATGAAAAAGAAAAAAGTCAATATCACATTTTATATTTGGTTATCTAGAACAATTATAAATAGGCTACTGTTCATAATATTCAGGTTATCTTCTGAACACTATTCTTCAAAATGAATGTGCATTTGAAACAAAACTACTGCTGAGCATCACTAGGGAAGAGAGACAGAGAGTCACAGCAGGAACAGATGCAATCCTCATTGGAGGTCCTTTGGAATCCTCACAGCTTTCTGTTTCAGTTCAGGGAAAGAAGCTAGATTCCTCGGTTCCTTTTTCTTTTCCAGCACATCTCATTGCCAAGAAGAGAATCACCCCACATTATATAAATTAGAGTCCTTCTAGCAGTTCCTCGGGCACCTTTACCATGTGATCACTACAGCAATTTTAGAAGAATTCTGTTTCTGTGCCGGTAATCTTAGTTGCCAGCTTGATGGAGTTTAGAATCCCCATGAAAACAATGCTCGGGATATGTCAGGAAGGGAGTTTTAGATGAGGTTGATGAAGGTGGGAAGACCCACTCTGAATGTGACCAGCATTATCAATGGACTGGGGTCTTAGAATGAATGAGAAGAAGAAATCTGGTTGAGTGCCAGCACTCATTTCTCATTGCTTCTTGACTGGGCATGCAACAAGACAAGCCATTGACATTCTACGGCCACGCTTTCCCTGCCGTGAAGGACTGTTTCCTCAAGCTGTGAGCCAAAATAAACCTTCCTTCTTTAAGTTGTTTTTCTCAGATATTTTGTCCCAAGCATGTACAAAGTTACAAATACATTCTCATTTTAAAAAATGAAACTTTTAATAAAATCATGCAGTCCTCAATGCCAATGAAGAGCATGAGTGAAATGAAAGGTACACAGAATGAGGACCCCCTAATACAGCTGAATTCCATGTACTCTACATATCAGTGCTCTCTCTCTCTTTCTCTCCTCTCTCTCATATGTGTGTGTGCGTGTGTGTGTGTGTGTGTGTGTGTGTGTGTGTGTGTGTGTGTGTTATAAAGGAGCTGATTTATATAGGTTTCTCAGTGAATTTTATGTATATCTGTAATTTTGTGCTTTCATATGTCAAGACATTTTAGAATGTGCCTAATACTGATCAACAAGTATTTATTTTTACAATGAGTTTTGAGTCAAGGAAACACTCGGAATCTCACAAACTATTAATTCCACATCTGAGAATAAAACTACTTCCTGGAAGTCTGGTGCTTACTATATTTGGTATGTCATTCAGTAACAAGGACATTTTAAGTCCTGTAGTTTTTCGTTCACCTAACCTGGCCATCTCAGGAGTATGCTAGCCTTCTAACTTTATTCTCCCCAGCACCAATCTTCCTCTATAAGATAAATGCACAGGGGCTGGCACAAATGAGTTATCATGGCGAGTAACATTGGAGCAGGCAAACAGGCATTTTTTTAATATTCATTTTTACTTTATATTTTACTCTCTTCCTCAAAAATAAATCAAAATTAACTTTATGGGAAAGCATAGCTTTTTTTAAACACATCCTTAAAAATTAGGTAGTTATTACTTTTTTCAGAGAAAATTTACAGATAGAAAATCTGGTGCCACAATAATGCCAACAGGCTCCACTGTAGGCCTACTATAATTTTCAAAAAGAAATACAACATTCAGCTATTGAAGAGGAAACAAGGGAATCATGAATGTGAGTTCATTGAAAGAAATTTTTGTTTAACTTATTTTTATCACAAATACAAGATTCCTAAATGTTGCCAACAACAGTCATGCCATATTACATAGCCCATTTTTCATATTACCTAAAATTAAAATTCACATTTTAAAACTATATACCAAAACAAAAGTACATGCACATACTGGAAGCGATAGCCTAAAACTTGATTTAGCTTCTGTATTTGCTTGCCAACAGCATCTTCAAGAGATCATTTGCAAACTGTTGAAATAATTAATTTGAAGTAAGTTCTTAAAATATTTCAGATGTATTTAATATCACATCTGTTTCCAACCCACTAGAACTATTAAATTAGCTGATTAAAAGAAATATAAAATTCAAGAATGAAATTTGAGATAACAGATGAGAAATGTGCCATTTATTCTATAACATTATACTTTCATTTCCTTAGTTTATGAAAACTCAGTTCCTTATTAATAAGATCCCACCTCTCTCCTCAGCCCCAGAGACTAAATCCAGAACACAATTACTGCTAAATAATAGTTCCAAGAATTTTCAGCTACAACAGGTGAAAATTAACTTGCTAATAGCAAGGATATAATTATATTCAGTTGGCACTTAACATTCAGAATATGGCCCTGAAAACATCAAGCATAGATGTTAAAATGTGTAGTGAAACTGTTTTAGAAATATAGCTATCCAGTTTAGGAAGGAAAGGCTGCAGATGAATCTGCAAAGGTTAGGAGAACATACTTCTGAAACACTTTCAATTTCTCAGGGTTCAGTAGCTGTAGGAAATGGCACACACATCGATAATACCATTCTCTTCTCTTGCACTGGCTTAATGTGACCTGATGCACCTTGAATCTGGCTCAACCAGTAAGCTTAATGTGACAGCTTAAAAGTACCAGCACTGTTGAGAGTCCTTATTCCCAACACAACTTTTTTAAAAAATGTTGTCTTAATAAGATAACTCCTTTGTTTAACTTCATTTAAACTTTGTTTAACTGCTGCCCACTTGAACTAACCCCCTTTAATATCTCACTTAGAATCAACACCCCCACCCATTCTTGCTGGAAAACAAACAGACACATGCTGAAGACAGCTTTGAGGTGAGAGAGAACTCAAAGTCCTATTACATGACCCAGGCTGCCTCTCTTGGCTGTCACTGCTTTCTGGTTCCTCATCAGCAGACATTTGGGGTGGCCCAACAATCTCTCTTGAGTCCCTTTTGTCCTGTGGATGATATGATTATGACCTAGAGTTTTATCTATTCTTAGGTTAACAACAGCAACATCCTCCTTTCTATCAAATCCCTCCTATTCCTGAGGTTTAGATCCAAGTAAAGTTGGCAAGCTTCACAGTTTGTACCAAAATCATCCAATTTCTAAGTTCCAAGGAAAATTTGGTTTTGTGTGACAGGAAAACTTACATCTATCCCTGATATATATATATATATATATATATATTCCTGTGTCTATTTGTAGATGGCTAGATTATGGTGATGGAAAATAAACAGCTAAATGTACAGATGGATTCATATTAGGTAACTTACCTGTATTTACATGTATGCTGAGTTATTTTCATTTCCTTATCTATATCTTGAGAAACAGGTTTATAACTTGGGGGGACTTTACTCATTTGGTACCATCTTTTTTTATTTTTAATTTTCTTGGATAATAATTTAATTACATTTACACCTTTCCTTTCCTCCCTCTAACATTAGGGTCATGACCCCTTTTGGGTGGGGGTTGAATGATTCTTTCACAAGAGTCACATATTGGATATCCTGCTTATCAGATATTTAAATTATTATTCATAACAGTAGCAAAATTACAGTTATAAAGTAGCAATGAAATAATTTTATGGTTGTAGGTCACCACAACATGAGGAACTGTATTAAAGGGTTGCAGCATAAGGAAGATTAGGTACCACTGATTTCAGACCATCCATATATTCCTCCACTTCCTTCCATTCCTTCAAGTTCATGGTCTTTGTTTCCAATAATTGCTAGTAAATGCATATACACAAACACACACACACACACACACACACACACATACACACACAAGTATGTTCTTAGCTAAAACCTGTTAAATCTGTATAATGTTACATGTATGTTTTCAGGGCTGACCATTTGACACTAGACAACAAATTGGTATGCTTTTTTCTGGAGAAGGCCACCTCTCCTGTACTCAAGTTTCCTCAATTGTCTTCATGTAGGGTTGAGGACTTGTGGAAAACTCTGTTCAGTTTCATATAGTATTTTTCTAACATATGCCCCAAACAACTCAACATAGTACTCATTTATCAATAAATAATTAAAGTACAGTGTCATTGTGCATAGTATATTCTTGGCAATCACAGAAAATACAGAGATGGGGTAATAGGATCACATTTCCACTCACATAATCTTTACTGAGTTCCTACTAAAATGTAAGTGGATCCAATAAGAGGCATGTAAGTTAATTCTGCTGATCACTTTATTGATTCTGTCCTTACCTTATTTTTACCGGTGAGAGGTACCACAAAATTGGGGCAGATAATTGTAATTTATAAGCCTCTGAGATAAATCTGTCCTGAGGTGAATAATAGGAAGATAAGTCTCTGGTTCCTTTTGTTTTCAAATGTATGATACAAGATTGACAACATTCTTCATTCATTGTTCATTCTTTCTTTTGTTATATGCCTAACTTGTAAGCCAAGTATATTGTCTTCCCTGTTATAGATATTCAATAAATCATTAGTTTGAGTTCCTGAGGAAAATGGATTCCAGCTGTCTATAGAGTGCCTCCTCGCAACAGGGTGTTTCGTTATCAATGCTGGTTGGTTACAATGGTGTGGCCAACCGCTGCCATCTAGTTGACTAGACTGAAATCGAAAGAGTAACAGAACATGTGTCCAAGAAAGGCAAAGGTAATACTTTGACAGACAGAGTGGACTCATGACCCGACAGAAAAATGTCATCTAGTCGAGCAATGCCAGAGGAGGTAGTGTTCACAATGAACCATGAAAAGAGAAGGAAAGTGGAAGGTACTAGCACAGGGTAGTCCTCTGCAGGGAGAATTCAAAGCAGATGACAGCACAGAGATTTTCAGACTGAGTGGCTCAAGGTAACTGTAAAATGGGTAGCAGAAGACAGACACTTGTTGAACCAAGTTTCTATTTCTGGCCTCTTGTTTTCTTCTACGGTGCCCTTAGCAACTCCTTGCTCTACAAGATAACACATTCTTCCATGCTGGTTCTCCTCTTGAAAGCATTCCATCCTATGAATGGCCTCTTGAGAGGTTATCTAAATGGTTTAAATATAAGAAACTGTAAGTTTACTTTCCGTTTCTCTTTATTTCATTAACTCTTTGAGAATTTTCATACCGTTTGTATCATATTCAGCCTTCAACTCCTCTAAGATTCATTCCCTACCCACCCAATTTTGTGTGTTTATTTCTGTTTTGGGTTGTGTTGTGTTTTGTTTTAAAACCCATCCAGTTTAGTTTGCTCTTACCCTCATTTAGCAGTCATCCTTAGCTAGGGATGGGACCTCATACCTACCTACTCTCTCCGTGCTGGTATTTTGTCTGGCTTCCCATTGTAATAAAAATCCACGTTTTACTAAGGCTGCTAATTTGATTGAAGTATTTCATATAAAAACCTGCATGAAAAATAGAACTTAATTCTCGGTGGAATGTATTAACATTGAGAAAGAGAAACTCATTAACTCAAATGAAGATTTTTATTCATGGAGACATGTAGAAGGGAGGGGAGCAGATTGCA
The DNA here is from genome assembly GCF_004664715.2 of Peromyscus leucopus. NCBI lineage: Eukaryota > Metazoa > Chordata > Mammalia > Rodentia > Cricetidae > Peromyscus > Peromyscus leucopus. The sequence continues at coordinate 39,853,809 of NC_051066.1, read as the reverse complement.
AGTGAAAGATAAACCTTGGAAAAAAGCTTTCTGGTTCTACTGACAGGCTCTCAGGTTCTCTGTCTCTCTGCCTTCTTCAGGTATATTTAATACCACAGACAAATTATCTTGTCTTTACCTTTAGCAGTTAAGGGTTCAGTAAATCAGTCTTCTCTGAAAAAATGAGTATTACTCAAAATTCAAAACCCATTAATGAATGTGTTGGGCTTCCTATGTTTACTAAACAAGGAAACATTTACAATGCATTAATTGTTAAGAAAATGCATATATAGCATAGGTATCTATTTAAAATAGTATTTCAATATGCCTTCAGTTTGAAAAGCAGAATTCCTATTTTAAGTAAAGTGAACTCAGTTTTTACCACTTAATTTAGTGCCTGCCTTCAACTACAGATTTTTTTTTCTTTCCTAATGTCTTAAAATAGCTTCATTAAAACCTTGGGAGATGCTGGGATCCTTTGCAAGATGATTCTCCACAGAATATCAGCTTACATTTTTAAAACCTTCCAATACAATCCAGGGATGACATTGTCATGAAGTTGAAATTAAACTAAATTCCTCCGCTTATCTTGAAGATCTGTCTGCACTTAGTTTTGGTCTTTAAAACTTGCCACAAGTAAGAGATGAGTGAAAGAAAAAAAAAAGGCAGGAGGGAAGGTCCATGACAGAGTCCTGACAAGTCTTCATTAAAAGCATACTGGCTAAATAGAAAAGTCATTTCTTTTTAACTCTTGACATCCAGTCACACTCTCCAGTAATTTAGTCATTATCACAACACACACACACACACACACACACACACACACACACACACACACACACACACACACTAGGTTGGGGGAGACCCCTGCATTACAATTTAGGGCAAATAATTTTTGAATTCCTTCAAGTGAATTTTCCTTGCATTGTTATCCTATGAATAAACATAAATTTCATTTCTTTGCTGGCTAGTTTTGTTTTGGTTTTTGGTTTTTGACAAATTGACACAAGCTAGGGTCATCTGGACAGAGAGAACCTCAATTGACAAAATGCCTCCATCAGAATGCTCTGTAAGAAAGTCTGTGAGGCATTCTCTTGATTGACAGTGATGTGGGAGGGCCCAGCCTACTGGGGTAGTGCCATCCTTAGTAACTGGTCCTGGGTGACATAAAAATGCAGTATGAACAAGCTGTAGAGGAGCAAGCCAGGAATCAGCAATTCTCCACAGGCTCTGCTCTAGTTCCTACCTCCAGATTCCTGCCTTGATTTACTGTCCTGATTTCCATCAATGACAGACTGTAACCAAGGTGAAATAAAGCCTTTCCTCTTAAGTTGCTTTTAGCCATGGTTTTTATCACAGTAATAAGAGGCAAAATAGGACAACTTCTCATTTATAAAAGTGGAAAAAGGAGCAACACTATTCAGTCATGTTTAAGTTTTGAAAGTTAATTATTCTCCAGCTTAGACTTTCAGTTGTTCTTTATGTACTGATCTACTACTCTCATCAAAAAATGAATATGCTTACTTGAAACCCAGAAGAATTTATAAAGTTCACAACTTTTCCACCTCAAAAGAAATTCAAACTCTGATATTCCAACAACATAACATACAGCTGACCACTATGTATGGTTACTGCTAAGCTGATAAATAACAGGGGTTGTTTGTTCTAAGATAATGGTAGGTCAACTTATCAAAAAGCATATAATATGAATTCAAGATATTGAATGCATGTTTCTATAATGTAAAAGAGGTCTGTTTTGTGGGGCTTCAGTCTCCTAATCCCATCAGAAGGGGCTCTGCTCTGTCAGGAAGAGAGTTTTCCAATAACAGAGTCATTGGCACATGATTAAATTTAGAGCTCACTTCTTCCCCTAGCCTCGAGATTTCTGCAACCATATCTGAAGCTTTTAAAAGAAAAGTTCCTCACAGGTTCTGTTTGTATCAGGTTCTGCTTCCATTTCAAAAGCACCAGAAAAGCCCTGGGAGCCACAATGATTAACGACCTGTTCTAGGGTTTAAACTGCTTTCTAAGCTGTGACACCTTCCAGAGCACAAAAGAAATGCTGAAGTAGGTCAGGAGCTTAAACTGCCCAAGGGCCTACCTCATGCCAGTGGCAGGCAGAGGGTCGGAAATTAAATTAGTTCCAGAAACTTCAATGGGTTGTGATTCAGTGGCTTAATATTGGATAGGAAGGTTAGAAAATACAACTGCAATAAAGCCTTAACACTTCACTCATTCAGAGTTTTGTAATGTGGAATTTGTATCAATCTAGGTGGTGACTTGGCCTGAAAATGTTCTGCGCATTCTGTGATGTGATTGATTCTGAAATGGGGAGAGAGGTCCTTGAGTACAGTGGAGGCTAGCCTCAACTAAGCTTTAGCTTGGGAGCTAGGGTGCAGAATAGTTAGTTATTCATAGTCTCACAGGACTTACACTGAGTTTGTGGCTCTGTGTTCTTGTCTTGTAGTTTGAAAGAATGTAGTTCAAGGGCCACAAAAGAGAGAGCCGAGAAAGAAAAAAAAAATTATATATAGAGTTATGGCTGGGAGCTTAACATAGAGAGATGGCAGGTATCTTTTTTCAGAACAGAAGTGAATCCTGGAAAGCAAGTGAGAGCTGAGCTGCTGCGGACAGGTTTTTTTCATAAGACTTAGGCCAGGAATGGAGGGAGGCAAGAGGAACTGAGTAAGTTGGTCAGTCTATTCAGCCACTCATGTAGTGTCCGGTGCCTCTCAGTTTCTGTCATGTCTTCACGCATGCGCACACACACTCACACACACAAACACTTGGGCTATTATGTTCCTCTAGGTAGTGTGAAAGGAGAGGAAATATTACATCAAGCCAGAGCAGGAACCAGAGCCCCCTTCTGGCATTCTTGGCCTCTAGTCAGAGTTGAACTAAGGACATTTCTGACAAGAATCAAGGTCCTTGTCCCTAAATGGGACTGACTATTTTTTGTCTCCTCTCCTCATTGTGTGCTTAAAGAGCGATAACTTATAAACTACATTAGAGGAAAGCTGATTATGAAATGAGAGACCAACAAGATATCTCCCAGGATTGCTTTACCAGGGTCATTGTGTGCTAATTACAAATTTACATCAAATTACCACATCAGTAGATCAAATCTGAATCTCCAAGAAGCTTACCAGTGAGGTAACACATGATCCTCTATGCTCTTCAGCAAGTCATAGCTGCTTGTTGGAAGGTCCACTCCAGATGTCTACATATTACTGTCAAGAATGATGAAAAAGAGATAGTTTGTGCCTGACAAAAGGAGATGGGCATAGCTTCTTACAGAAGCCTAATTTTCCATGTCAAAGGAATGATTCACAAGTCCCTGCCCAGTGCACACTACCTGTCATCCAGCATTACATCTATGTACCATCACCATCACCATATCCAGCCTAGTGCATCTTAAATACTGTTTCCAAAAGGATGTTTCCTTAACCTGAGGTAACGTCACATGGTACACTGTACACTGTTCTACTGTCCCTTTGATTTCAATCGTATCAGAACAGTTATGAGGTCTGTGTGGTCAGGCCATGACAGTCTTCCTCTGCTACCTTAAAAGCTCTGTGAAAAGAGAAATGTTATAAGTTACTTCCTAAATCAATTATGGAGTTTTACTTTCAAAACCAGAATGGTATATTCTTTCAAACAACAGAGAGAGAGTGAAAATAAGAATTAGAACAAAATGTTTTTGCACCATTTGCTTTTATTCTTCTTCTGTGTGTTTTTCTCTGCAAAGATGGAAATGACAGAGATGGTTTTTCAGGGGACCATCTGCAGCAAAATAGGAAATAAAAAAGCAAAACACCCTCTCCTTTTTCCATTCTCTCCCTGAAGCCTACTGAACACAAACTCGGTTGACTATGTTTACTCAAGACTCCTCCCTGTGGTGGTGTGGTGGGGGAAGGCAGGTGAAAATGAATGGAAGGTGTTGGTAATGCTAACAGCCAATCAGCCTGCACACTAGCTTCCCCTTGAGTTTGTCTGTTGTGGGCTCTTTGAAGACACATTGTGCTCTGAGCATTTCTGACATGCAAGGCTTGACATCCTTCAAGTTGAGTAAGAGGTAACAAAAACCTGCAGAATAACCAGAATGATCATAGTTTTCAAGTTAACAGTTGTTTGGGGCCAGGTAAGAGTCCCCTACTTCTCTTTTGCTGTTTTGAATACAGTTTTTTTTAAAAATCAGGTACAATGGTACCACTGAGGGACAATGTTTATATGCTCATTTAAGTTCTAGACATCTTGTTTCCATCTGAGGTATCAAAAACATCAATAAATCTGATGTTTCTGCTTCGAACCCACGAGCATTTTTATTGCTATAATAAAGGGCTGTTGCAAATGTGATGCTTTTGTGCATAAAACCATTCTCACATCTTAGAAGCTGTATTTCTACCAGAGGTGATAATGGGAACTTATCTTGTGTATCTTTAAACTTGCAAATATTTCCTGGAAAGACACTCTCTTCTCAACTCACAAGGAAATGAAACCTTGTGTTTCATCATCATTACTTAGTAAGACTCATAATGGGATTAACAATTGTCTCATCTATTATTTCAAGATTAGCTATGCTTAAAGATTTCTGATAGTGTATTTAATAGAGTGCACTAATGAACCTATGCTATTAATAATAAAGAGCAAGTGATATATTGCTTAGTAAAGTGGGAGTAATTTTAAATGAACTAGGAATAAAACCTTTCATTAGTTTAAGATTTATAACTTTTATTTTAAATATGCATAGCATTAAAAATATAAAATCTGCTTCAAAAATTAACTCATTTTAGCATCTGTATTCATAATAAGGAAAATGATAGTTCTAAGATAATGAAGTTTTTTGAACTACTGAATGGATTAGAGTGATCTGAAGGATTATTTGACAGTAATGCCAAGAAAATTTTAATATTTTGATATAGCCTTTGATATAACAAATATGCTTCACAAGATTAATACTGAAAGTTTGTTCTACATATAGAGTTCCAGTATAATTTGGATCAGAAAGTTTAAGGGTATTATTTCAACAAGTTACATTTGAAAAGACTAAGGACTGATGAATTGAGTTTCATTAACGGACAGCAGGCTCCCTAATGAGATGCAATACTCTGAAGGCTTCATCCAGATTTTGGATGTTCAGAACAGGCTTCTAGTCAGCCTCACTGAAGGCAAACTGCTTCCCTTTACAAAAGGGTCTTCTCCAGTTGAAGCTCTTTGGGGTTAACGTATTCTTGGTGGAATTATCTCATCCATTGATTGCTGCCCCGGGAATTTCAGTGTTCCTACAAACCAGCGTCCACCAGACAAGCACCAGCAATGCCCAGCTGGCTCTTTGTCCCCCATGGGAAATTTTCTCAGTTAGAGCCTGGTAATTGTTCAGTGCAGCTGCTGCCATTTCAAGGGTGCCAGCTCATCTGAGCCAACTGTATGCACACAGCCGTGACTCATGAGGCTGAGAAAGCACACATCAGGGTGGGTGGGGGACTTCAAGGACTCCATTTTTAAAATTGCCTTCTTCTTTGTCTACTCTTTGAGAGGAAAAATCACAGTGAAAGGTACTTATTTAAGCAGTATAAATATCCTATATACTCGTGAATTTCGGCTATAGGAGTGCATTATAATCTCGCTGTTTTTGAAAGCACTCGCTGTATACATCTCAGCAGTTACTTAACTTAGCTCTACTGTATGTTACAATAACAACTATATTGTAAGAACTGCAGTTTCTTACACATACACACACACACACACACACACACACACACACACACACACACACACTGATTCAGGGTAAAGAATCAGCCTGATATTCAGATTGAAGAACAATCTGGTAGAGAATGAATATAGAAGCCTGAGTAACTGGCTTCATGCCATGATAGCTGGCATGAGGGTTTGCTATGGAGTTTCCAAAAATATTCTAGAAATACCAGAAATACATTTTTGTCTGGGGGGGGGGGGACTGGGGCAAAAAGGATCATTACTCTGAGGCGATTTGAATTCATTAGGGCTTTATTGTCAATTAGAGATAGCAGTCTCTTCTGGGATATTACTTGCTTCAGTAGTATGTAAATGGCATAATTATACAGAGTCATCCTACTACACATACACTAAGTTGTCCCCAGGGACCTATAGTATATATGACAGGATGATAGTTTTGACACATCAAGTACCTTTTGTTGAGTAAGAAATCAACCTCACTCTTAATGTCTGGAACAATAACATTTGCAACCTCACATCTCTGTAGGTTGTGGACTGAGGACCGACTTCCTTGGGTGGCTGTGGCTTACTCCGGGTCTTTTGCAAGGCTGAAAAGGGGTGTCTGTAAGTCATGGCCTATTGACTAATTAAAGTGCCTATTGGTCATGACTGCAGGCATCTCTAGGATGAAATAGGAAATGATCTGTTTCCATGAACATGTGTAGGGATATAGGACTCAGAAATACTCTTTCTAAGTTGTTCTTGGTATTTCCACCAGGGCTTCTTCTCATCACTTTCCTTTTATTCTGGAGGCAAGGGTGGAGTGAGAACGCACAATGCAAAGACACCATCTATTTGTATTAGCATTAGAAGTAACCCCCCTACGTTTGGCTACATTCTGTCACTAGGGTCACATCTATAAATCCAAACTACATTCTTGAAGACAAGATTACAAAAGGCTTGAGTATTAAGAAGCAGAAATCACTGGGGAGCACCTGAGAGACTGTTTGCCATGTGAAGGCACCATTTTAGTTTCAGGTTCCAGCATTTCTCCCCAGAAATATTAAACTCTCACATCAAGTTATTTTCAGAATCACTAATTGTAATACATTGCAATGAAACTACCTTTATTCTGATAAAATGGTCCTTAACAACTGAAAATCTGAATATGTAATTAAATGCTTAACTGTTCATCAGGAAAATGCTTAATATTATTATGGCATATGATACCATTTACATGCACTATACAAATATAGTACTAAATGGTCTTCAACTTTTAATGTGTGTGTGTGTGTGTGTGTGTGTGTGTGTGTATGTGTGTGTGTGATTGCACATGGGGGCAAATGGATGGACAGAGCAGGCTTATGGAAGTTAAGAGGATAACCTGTGAAAGTTGAGTCTCTCCTTCATTCATGTGGGTTAAAAGGCTCAAACTCAGATGGATTGACAGGCTTGGTTGCCAGTCCCCTTATTTGTTGAGTCTTCTTGCTGGTCCTAAATGGTCTTTAAGATCTTGGGCTTTAAAAACAAGCAATGCAAGTTCTAACAGTGGTTCTGCAATTCAATTTTATGACCTTGGAATGTTTATTAAACTTGTGGGCATTCAGTTTCTTCACTGAAAACTAGAAATTGATAAAAATTGATGTGGAAATTGAGAAAAAAATATTGCTGGGTATATCTCTTTACAAAACAGTGTCTAGCTCTTACAAAGAATTCTGTAGTGCTGCTACTATAGGTTCCTCATTATTATCAAGAACCACTTCATAGAAAACTGTATAACAACACAAACTGATATTCTCAGCTCAATTTTAACTAACTCCGATGTTTCTTTTTCTAAAAATCTTTGCCCTTCGACTCCTTTATTACTGAGGATTTCATAATGCCTATAAAGTGTTTTCATTAAATCCAACCTCAATTGCTTCCTTCCAATATCTCCCCATCCCATCTATGCTTTTCATCAAGCGCTCTTTAAAAGAAGGGGAAAAGAATCCCACAAGTCCACTTAATGCAGCTTCTATGTACATAGGTATAAAACCATCTGCCAGGGCATGTATTGCCTCTCAGAGGTTACATAGGACTTTTCTCCTGTTACCAACAGCTCCTCAGATAAGGGTAGGACTTCACCAACCACTAGCCCACCCATTGTAGAATGTTTTCTTATCTTGTGTCGGTATTGTACATGCAGTCAAAGCCTCAGTGAGCTCTGTGTGCGATGGCTCTGTGATCTCCCAGAATTACTATTTCACTGCCAATGTCTATTCCCTGTGGCTCTTACAATTATCTTCCCATCCCCTCTTCTGCAATGATCTCTGGGCTTTGGAGGAAAGAGTATCAAATTGATGCTCCATTTAGAGTTGAGCATTCCACGGTCTCTTATTCTGTCTTGTTGGACAGTTGTGGGTATCTATGTTAATTTCCATCTACTACAAGAGAAGCTTCTCTGATGAGGGTTGAGATGCACCAATCTATGGGCATATTGATAAGAAAATAGAAGTCAGTTTATTACTATGTATGTAACAGGATGAAGGCACTCAATTCTCTCATAGGTCCTATGATCTAGCCAACTGTGGAATTTTCATCCAGTTAATTGCGTAAGTTACATCTTGTGGAATAGGCTTTAGATGGAATCAGAAAGTAAGTGGGTACTCTTATAACATTCACACCACAATTGCAGCAGTATCTTTTCCTCAAACTTTTATTTGAAGAACTCCAATGTATCCTTAATTCAAGGAAATTATTTTCCCTTAAGAAGGCTCTACACACATAATTCTGTACTAGGGAACTCTTCTCAGTCTTCTCCAGCCACTGTGACTAATACTACCATGGTAATAAGCACATTTATTTTCTATTTCTTAACTTACTTCAAGTGCTGTTCAGTTATACTGTGAGCCTTACTAAAATGTGAGCGCTTCAAAAGTAAAAGTGAATATTTTATTTCTGTATTCATGGAACCTAGCTCAGTGTCAGCATGGAGTATGTTTTCAGTAAATATGAGATGAATGGTTTAATGAATGAATGATTTGAGAGATTTCTATATAGACTCTTTCTTCTCTATTTGATTCTAACTCCCATGCCCACTGGAAACCTAGAGTCTTAGTTCCATAAGCACTTTTCTATTTATTTGAAGAGCCAGATGCTTGAACAAGAGTTGTTTAGATCAAAGAACATGCATTTTTACACTAGTAGTCCTTAAGATACAATTTAGATGGAAGCCAGTACTTCACTGACTTCCTGTTATTTTGTGTTTTGAAGTCTATAACTTCATAATAACTACATCATTTCACAAGCTTATCTATTGCTTGCAGCCTTCCTTACAGATCTGTTTCCAAAATTTCTTTTGTTCTGCCTGCTCTCTAACATTTCCAAACACAAATGTATATATCTAAACATGCATGTATACATATACATCCACCTATATGTCAACATTAAAATATAATAGAACATCAGAGTAACTATATTGAATTTGCTACTGTTACTTGTTAAAATTCATATTTCCAAGCATTTTTGTATTCTAAAGGCAAATGGTAGGAAGCCAGCCTTTGTAAAGCTTGTGAGACCATGTTTGCACATTAAAAATACTTGAGGATAATGACCCTTGATACTGACTTTCTAGGTTACAAAGCTCTAAGAAATGAATTTCTGTTGTTTATAAGTCTCTAGGTAGCCCCCAAAAGACCAACACTTGTGCATAAATGTCCATTTTTCCCTGTTGAACTATCATGGTAAATTACATGTAGAATTCAGTCAACATTGCATCCATAATCTTTAGTTTTAAAAAAAAATCACTTTCAACTTCTCAGTGGCTTGATAACTTCTCCTTACATACCTAACAACTGACAGTATGCTCTCTTTTCCAGGCCTTAGTATGAAATACTTCAGGCTGACTTTTTTTTCTTCTAATATCTTGTAAATTCCCAGAACAAAAATTTCTACTGCCATAGGAAAGAAAAAGCAAAATTTATTCTTGAAGACAAACAGAATTATTTGGAAATAACATGATAATAATAAGCCTCATTCCACCAGAGGGGATGTAAGAGGCCCATAGACTGATGTGTTTTTCCATTTTGTAGCAATGCATTCTCCTTTAACATCCTTTATTGCTTGTATTTAATTGTCATTTAGTATGTTTGAATCAATGCTCCTCATTTCAGAACACATTGTTTGAAATATTAATATTGGGCTAACTTGATGTTTCTTTTCTCTAAAATATTGAGCAAACAACCAAAAAAGGCCACAGAGTCCAATTTATGTTAGCCAGTTACCTGTGGGTGTGGAATCTGCCCTAGAATGAGTTTATTAGACCTAGAATCACTCCATTAAATAAACTTGATTGTTTTCTTCTCCCGGAAGTATCATTTCTGGCTACCTTCCTGTCTACAGGGACTTCCTTCTCTGGGATTTTGTCAGGCATGAGTTTATACAGGTCTAGTGCATACTGTCATATCCTCTTATTTTCATATGTGCTTGTGGACTGTTGTACCTGGAAAATGCTGTTTCCTTGAAGTTATCCACCACCTCTGGTTCTCACAGTCTTCCCACCCCCACAGCCACCCAGATCCCTGAGCACTGAGAGGAGGGATATGCTACAGACATCCCACTTAGGGCTTAATATTCAAAGTCTCTTATTTTCTACACATTGACCAGTTGTGGGTTTGAGTGTTAATTACTACCTACTGTAAGAAGAAGCTAATATGATGAGAGTTCAGGGATTCACTGATCTCTGGGTGTAGCAATATGTCATTAGAAATCATTTATTGATGTGTTCACTTAGCAGAATAAGAGGAGTAGGTATTTCCATAGGGCCAACGCTTACCTAGCTTCAGATTCGTCATTGATAAGTGTCAAATACAGGTTCTATCTCATGAAGCAAGTCTTAATCCAATCAAACGGTGCTTAATTACTCTTACAATGTTTATGCCACATTTGTAGCAGTGGGCATATCTTACAGGCAGGTTGTTTTGTAGGTGGATGATATCAATGATTATTTTTCTCCTATGGTAGCATGTATAGTACCTTCAAGCACTATGAACAGTATACAACCATGACAAAGCTTCCAGTTGAATACCATGCAGTTTTTTTCCATGTCCCATGACAAGTGTGTGTCCACGTCCCATGACAAGTGTGTGGTACCTTCAGCAACAGAGTCTCACCATCAGGTTGTGGAGGGTAACCAATACCATTAGCCACCGCCTATAATGTTTGAGGGAATCTAAAGGATCCCACTGACCAGCAACTCAAAATTTTACTAGAGTATGAAATCCAGAAGTTTGGAGAAACACTATTTTAGATGCCAATGTAGAATGGAGAATGGAATACTTTACATGTGAAAAGCCTAAATAATTTATCAATGAGACTGAATTAGTAAGAATTATTTAAAATACAAAATACACTAAAGGACAATATCCCCTATTTGTCATTTGAAATTTGAAAGATCTCGAAAGAAATAATTTATATGTTTTGCTATTCATCCATGTTCAACAGAAAATTAAAATGATAATTTCAAATACAAAGGTATGTTTGAAAGAAAATCTAGAAAATTTATATACTGGTAAGACATAAAAGCTATAATTAAGAAATCAAGAAAAGCAATGTGCATACACAGTTGTATTTTATACATTTAATGAGCTGGCTATTACTGAGAAAATTGTGCTTCCCATGAGGAGGCATACAATGGCTTGATTTCCATTTGTTCCTTGAATGTATGATGCTTTATGTTTTAGTTATGTGTTATCACATTCATGCTTCCACCTAGGAGGAATAAGAAATCTTAAAAGGTTTCTTTTTTGCAAAAATATCAAAGCTAAAATATTTCTGATTAGACATAAGGTATAATATCAGCTAAAATGAAATTTGTGACCATTTAGAATCAAGAAAAATGACCTCCTATGAAGTTATCCCTGAGAAATGATGTGAAAAACAGGATGCTAATGATTACTCATACAAAGTTTCTGCTTCTTTACCAAGTCTTCTAAATAAGCTAAAAGATCATCTTTATTTCTCTTCTTTTATTTTAGATCATACATGTGCTTATTGGTAGAAAGTTACTAGAGAAGTCAAAGGTGATTTTTTTTTGTAATGAATTACATCTAAATTCTTCTGTGTGACTTGAAAACAATATTGTTAAAAGACTGTGTTTGATAGCACTATTTCACTGGTACCTACAGGTAACCTTTTGGCATAACTATCTCTAGATTATGATAGAATCAGTCTCATATTTAATTCACAGAACCAACATGGATTTTAGTAGAATACTTGATATTTTTCCCTCTCTTAGCAGATCATTGTCTTAGTTAGGGTTTCTATTCCTGTGAAGAGACATGACACTGCAACTCTTATAAAGGAAAAACATTTAATTGGGATGGCTTACAGTTGCAGAGTTTTAGTCCATTATCATCATGGCGGGAAGAATGACAGCATGCAGGCAGACATGGTGCTGAAAGGGGGCTGAGAGTTCTACATCTTAATCTGCAGGCAGCAGGAAGTAACAGTGACACACTGGCCAGGCTTCAGCTTCTGAGACCTCAAAGCCACACCTACTCCAAAAAGGTTACACGTCTGAAAAGTATCACTCCCTGTAAGCCTATGGGGGCCATTTTTATTCAAACCACCATGCTTAGATAATATATAATTAAGATCAAAGTGTTTTTGTAGTTTTCTCTTATCATATAGTTTTATTCCATGTTTAAGGTCAAGATGTCTACTTAATCATTTATTTTTAATATTGCTATAGTTTGTACTTGCAATACTATTTTTTGTGATCAAGTCTCCCTTTTCTATTTAGGGAGTATCTTAAATCCTAGAAAGACATTTTTCAAAGAATCTTTTAAATTTAAAATGGTAAAACATAATTTCTCACATAAGCAGCCTATTTAACCTTATATGTATTTGAACATTTGGATCATAGGTTAGTCATCCTGTAGAAAATATTAGTGAGTATTTATTGCATGGGTTACAATGGATGTAGAGTGACTTCAAATATAGAAAACTGAGTAACATTGTTAAAGCTTTAAGGTAATTTAAAGTCTAGAACCTAATTCATAAATTTTTTCGGCACCACTTGGATTTCTGCTAAAACTTTTGTTATGGAAGAAAGTAAAAGAAAGTGACAGACAGAGGAAAAGAGGAGAGGGAGAGAAAGAAAGAATACAAAACAAAAGTAGGCTGAAGGGTTAACAGCAAGTTCTTTGGAAGTCATCTATTTTTGCTTTTTGAGGTTATACTAGTTGGGCTACTGATGCACTGGCATTTGTAATCCCTGTTCTTCTGGGTCCCCAATAAAGTTTGTCACGTCTCCAAAAAGAACAAGTCCAGAAGGCAAGTGAGAGACTTCCAGGAATCTGTTACTAATGAAAACGGCTTGAGTAAACCCTTGCAGTTGGAATAAATTATCAGAGACTGTTAGCCAATGTCTAGCCATCAGACATGGCCCAACCAAGTAAGACTCATTAACTACCCATTAGACAGAAACAAAGCAATGGAATTTGCTCATTTCTCATTTGAAGATTTAGCTGGAAGGAAAGGCTACCCTATATTTATAGAATACAATATGATGCTATGATATGCATCTCCATTGAAGAATAATAAAGATGAGTAATTAACACATCCATCTCCCACAGAATCTCAGCTCACATCTGACAGTTAGCAGAGCTTTTGCCTTGGGAGTTTTCAGAAACCTTTTGTGAATTTGGGAGTCATCTATTCCTCAGGCAGGATGCCACCCTTGATTTCATTGTGACCTTGAGCACAATTTCTACTAGCAATACTGTTATATTTGTTATTATTCTTTGCTAATTTAATACAGTATACTTTATCATATTTTTCCTCACCTCCAACTCCACCCGATCCTCAACCCTTTACTCCCCACCCCAATCTATGGTCTTTCTTACTATTAAAATAGAAAGAAAGGAAAAGAAGAAAAGCCATTAAAAACTTGGTACTTGTTTAGTATTGGTCAACTATACTCCTGAGCATGGGGCCTCCTGGTGGTGTGTGGTTGCTCGGTGTTACTCCATGGAAGAAAACTGATTTTCACTCTCATAGTATCTATCAATAGCAAATAACTTCTTAGCTAGGAGTGGGACTTTGTGCCTACCTCTCCACCTCTATTCTGGGACTTTGTCTGGCTTGAGCTTGTCCAGGTCCTACATATCCTGTTACAGCAAATGTAAGTTCACATGTGCATCAGCCTTATTGTGTCTATAAAATGCTGTTTCCTTACAGTTTTATGCCACCTCTGGCTCTTAAGATCTTTCTGTTCCTTCCTCCTTATAGATCTCGGAGGCTGCAGGAGATGAGTGTGATACAAACACTTCACTCAGGACTAGCACTCCAAAGTCTCTCACTCTCTGTACTTTGTCCTGTTGTCCTGTGGTAGGTCTCTGTGTTAATTAGCACCTATAGCAAGAAGAAATTTCCCTGCTGAGGGTTGAGGGCTGCACTGACCTGGGGTCCTGCCTAGTGTCTCTAATTATGTTTTATCTTCTTTTCACAGATTCCCTCCTCTTCAGTCCTCATCTTTTCCAACAGAGAGACAGAGTTTCTGCATCTTTCCTTTCTTCCTTTCTGCTTGTCTCAGTCCCTATCTCTGACTCTTACATTATGATTAAAAAATGTGATTGTAGTCCCAAGACATTCCCAGAAAACTATGTTCTAAGTCATATGTGTGTAGAGGGAGGGCCTATGTGGGTGTGAACACATGTGTGTGGAGGTGTGCATACAACATGTGTGAGTGTGTGTGTTGAAGTTGGGTGTCTTCTTTGGTGGCTTCACACTATTCTTTGAGACAGGGTCTCTCATTGAACTTTAGGCTCACCAATTTGGCTAGACTGGCTAGGCAATGAACTGTAGGGATACACCTGTCTCTGTCTGCCCACAGTTCTAAAGTGATAGGTGCATGCTATCATGCCCTTCTTCTTAATTGGGGTTTTTAATGTCTTATAGGTAATAGATGACTCTGAAAAATCTGATAAAGGGAGTGAATACATATTGCCTGAGAAACATGTATCTCCATATAATATAAACCAGCAAGTTTCATACACAATGCTAAATCTAATTTATAGCAGAACCTAGACCTATGTTCATCTGATTTTTACAAAATCGAACAAAAATATGTACTCAAATACACACACACACACACACACACACACACACACACACACACACACACTCCTCTACAGGCCAATTTCAAACCTTAGAAAATCATTTGAATTCAGAATGTCAAATGATTGTGCTACTTTGTTTTAACTTCATATTTACTTTTAAAAAAATCAATTCCTTTGTAACAGATTTAAGATGTGATTCTTCTGCATATTTCTTATTTGAATATCTAGGTAGTCATCATTAGAGAATGCCTGCTTTGATGGTAGTTACTCAGTTTAGCTCAAATCATATGCTAAAAATCTGGGGAGTATAAATCTTTCCTGGTTCTATATAGTCGATCTGATTCACTTCGCTACTCAGTACTCTTCCCAGTGGATAGAAACAAAGCCAGCCTGTTAGTTAAATAGAAGTCCCAAGTCAAAGGTAAATAACAGGTGAACCTGCTCCCCTAACAGTGCAGCATGGTTAATGACTGCCAAAGTACTGCCTAATCTTTTGGAAGGCTTAATCATTCCCTACTGCACTTTTCAAAAGCAAAAAGTAGTTATTAATCCTGGTGTTCACACACACACCAAAAAAAAATGTTCAAAGTGGGTCTCCATTGAATAAATAGTGCTGTTTCATATAAAGACTTCAGTTATATATAACACTAAACCCGTTGGAAATTAAACAAATAACAATGTGTTAGCAAGAAGAAAAAAATGCAGTTGGTAAAAAATTTTTTTTTAGTCTGTATTAAACTGTACATTTAATTGGTAGTTTGTGGGGAAAGAAAATAGAAATGTCGCTTTGGATACCATGGAATCTTAGTTTTATACAGTGAGTTGTTACCCCTCTCATCTTTCCTTTTTCTCTTAGAATAAAATTCTTATAATAGCTCAATTAATCACGTTTTATCTTTCTAAAGTATGGCATTTCTCAAGTGTGTAGGAAATGTTGGCTCTCTTAAGGAAATGGAATTGACTGGGTACCAGATTTTTCTAGTTAATAGACTTGGAGAACTCTCATTACATTGATAAACAAATATTTACCTACCTAACATTTCATTTCCCAAAACAATAGTTCCAGAGCACTTTCATGATTAATTTTGACTTATTTTGACTTAAATTTTTTGTTTATTATTTCACATTATTAAAATGTATTTGCATTTAGACCACTTAATAATGTAAAGGACAATAGAAATAATCACATAGTATTTTTGAAATAATTGTTTTCTGAAAGAAGATAAATATAATATAATTAAGGAAATAATTTATTGTCAGTTTTAAACAAAAAAGAAACTAGGGATAAGATTGCAAATACATATTATATCATATATACATGATACACAGTGAAATAGGGAGATTGGTATTTAATCACCCAGTTCCAACGTAAACTAACTATAGTGAGCATTATGCATAATCAGACTTCCTTCTTCTCTTCATACTCCAGGCCACATTGAAGAAAATCTCTAATATTAGAATCTTACAGAAAATCTCTAATACTACAATCTTATATCCATAAATATTTTACTCTATAGTCTTAAATGGTAAGATTTTTTTTTTTTGAGACAGAGTTTCTTTGTGTAGCCTTGACTGTCCTGGATCTCACTCTATAGACCAGGCTTTCTTCAGATTCACAGAAATCCACCTGGCTTTGCCTCCCAAGTGCTGGGATTAAAGGTGTGCGCCACCACCGCTGGCAGGTAAGAGATATCTTTAAAGCATAACTACAGGGGCTGGAGAGATGGCTCAGTGGTGAAGAACCCTGGTTGTTCTTCCAGAGGTCCTGTGTTCAACTCTCACATTCACCGGGAAGCTCATAATCGTCTATAACTCCTGTTCCAGGGCATTGGATATCCTCTTCTGTCTTCTGTGAGCACCAGGCATGCACACTGTGCACAAATATATGCACATGCAGAATATTCATATATATAGAATCAAATAAAATAAAAATAATTTAAAAATAACTACAGATGTCATTCACCTAAAAGCGAGAATTGTCACTAATTTGTCCTAAAAGCACCACAAGTGATTTCTTCTCTTCTGGAATCTATGTCTCCTGACAAGAGGTAGAGAATATCCTTCCACATTCTTGAATTTGGACTGACCTGCTTCTACTCTGACTATGGAACATACATACACACACACACACACACACACACACACACACACACATCTGAACACTGAGAAGGCTGGCAGTTTCTGATATTGAAATTGAAGAAGCAAAGAATTGAAGGAAGGAGGGAAGAAAGAAAGAAGGACTAGAGTAAAAGAAAGGGAGATGAGGAAACAAAGAGGAGAGAGAGAACATGAGAGCAAAGCTCCCTCAGCATATTGGGTGAGTTCTGCACTGCAGTCAATCTTAAAGAGGGGTTAACCATGTGAGAAAGCCAAGGCTTTCTCACAAAGTGAGTATCACTAAACAAACACCAGCTCTCATCATACAGCACAGAGATCCTTCATTCTAAGCCCTACCTTCATTCACATCTGATACACAGAACTACAAATAATTAACATCTACTCTTTTAAGTCACAAAACTTTGGCTTGGTTTGTTGTAAGGAATAGGGAACTAAAGCAATTTTAGTCCAAATTAAAATTTCTCCGGGTGTTATACAAATACTTTCATTTAATTGGTGTGTCTAAGCCATGATGTAGATTATCCTACAGTTCTAAACCATGAAGAAAATGCTTTATATACATGATAATAAAAACTTCCCTATTTTATTATATAATTCATTAAAGTTATATGATGATATAATAAGGTATAATATGATGGTATAGTATGATAGAGTACTTCTGCACAGAGTGGTGATTTGGGCATATATTAATATCACTGTACCTATCACATAGGTGAAAAAAAATGAGATCCAAAGAGAGTAATGACTTAGCAAAATCATACCTAATACTTAACTTCAGATCTTCAGATTTCTGGAAATGCTCTTTCCCTTGATCCAATCTTGGTTGTGCATTCAGAAACTTATACCACAGGTCACATTATTTTAGATGTGTTAGGATTGGAGCTATTGGTAAAGAAATTATTGTCCACTCCTCATCCTTCATTCTTTAGAGGCATTTATATCTCAAATGTACTATGTATCTCTGATACTTAGCCCCTCAAAAATCCTCTTAATATATCTCTCTGAAGGTACCAAAGACCACAGTGAGCTCTGATCTCTGCTCATGGCCTTCTTTTCACCACAATTTATTACCAGATACATTTTTCTTAAGTGAAACGTGACCATGTTCCCTGACTAGCAATACTTAACAATCTTCTAACTGATCATCACGGGGTGATGAATTCTTTTTAAAAATCTTATTCTTTCTGTGTTTCTGAGATTTGAGTCAGTACAATAATCTTCTGAATCATGAAAATGATGACCTTCCAATACAGAATTATCCCCTACCTGACTATAAGCATAACTCGTGAGAACTCATGATGTTAAAATATAGCATGTAAATAAAAGTTATTGAAATTCTTTCACTAATAAAGTTACATGATGATTGACAATCATATGATTTGTGCATAGCCATGCACAAGTTAAAAATCTGTAATATAACATTTGATCTCATACCATCAAAATGCACCTCACGGTATATAACAAAAGGCAACAGTTCTATATTGAAGTATATTATATTGCAATATAATAAATAAACTACTATTATAAACCCACTTTCAGAGATAATTTAGTTATATGATCACTGGATAGAGAATTCAATAATGTCCTAAAGTTAACTTTAAGTAAACAAAACCTTGTAGAGTTACAAAGTAATGCCTTTTAAATTGGCTTTTAAAGGCCAAAAAGAGCAGTGTTTGCCTTAAGGATTATGTTAGATTATCCTGAAATAGCAATTAAATCTTTGAGGATTGTAACACCATTTTTCTTTTTCAAAAAGGCATGAAGTTTTGAAAAGAAAAACCATGATTTTATGTATTAGATTGGCCCATGTCAAGTAGCCAAGGTTCAATTTTTTTGATACACAGAATTGTCAAATATTAACAATTTAAGTTCACAGATGTTAAGTATTTTATAACTTATCTGTTTCTATTTTTGTCATTTTATTAGTTTTCTGTGGCTGCAGATAATAAAGTATTAAAAAGTGTTTTAAAACAATGAGATTATATTCCTTCATAACTTTGGATCCTGCATGCTCTAAATTAGAGTATTAACACACTGTTTCCTTCTTGAAAGTCCAAGGGGAAAGACACACCTCTTTCCGTCTTGGGCCCTGCTGTGGTCAGACACACTTGGATATCATTGACTTGCAGGTCCCTCTGCCTCCACTAGCTTGTGGGATTCTTTGCACATGTCTTTGTATTTCTGCATCTGAATCTCTTCTTTTATGAAAACATCAGTTATTATACCACCCTGGCCTCATTTTAACTTGATTCTACCTGTAACGGCCATATTTCAAAATAAGGTCAGATTTACAGATGCTGTGGATTAGGACATAAACATGTATTTGAGATGTACAAATTAAGTCATAATAGTCATATTGAGAGGTATATGCCAAGCAATTTTGACCTAGTTTTTTAATATTATAATTATGAATAACATACATCACAGGGCTCCTGAAATAAATATATTTCCCTTTAAAAGGAATTTGCATGTTAAATGTAAGAAACCTTGCCCTAAAGCTTGATCCTGAGGTCTGTGCCTCATCCCATTAGATTCTCCAGAGCCTCACCATGCCTTCCCACTACTGTCCTCCACCACTGTTTCCCTTATGTTTTACCCTTCTGCATAAATGCAGCCTGCTTATAATTCCTCAACATGCGGCATCCTATTTTATGCTTCCTTGGTGTCAGTGATGCTGTTCTTCCTCCTGCAACATGCTTTAGTTTCAGTCTCCTCATGCCCCTACAGTATGCACTTGTCACTTGTGTTCAATGTCTCTACATAGCTGCCATCTTTTCCTGACTCTTCTAAGATCCTCTATCCCACCATAGCACCATTCTTACCTTAGATGTGAGTGAAGTGGGGCTCAAAAAAAAAACAAAAAAAAAACAACCTACCATTCTTCCCCAGTATGATAACATCAGAAACAGTGTCCATCTGAACATCAAATGTCAATGTAGAAGGGACAGAGTTCCAGCCACAGTTTTACTTCCCAAGAGAAGTTCCAAGGTGCTGTATACATTCTAATTCATACTTCCACTAGATCAAGCATTGGTGACCCGTGTTGCAGGTTGTATCGGAATCACGCCACCTAAACACTGGCAATCCCAGACAGTATCTCCTTGTAAACAAACTGTTTTGTTGTCCTTGCTATTTTCATTACATATTCCTCGGTGAGGAAAATGGTAGGTTTGGGGTCTAGAAAGATCTGCTTAGCTTAAAAGTTCCAGCCTTTCTTTGTTGGAGTAGCCCATGAGCATGCAGGAACCTAAGGTGGGGAGCTGAAAAACCAGAACACATCCATATTTTTTTTAGATTTTGACAACCAAAATAAGGTTTTTTTTACATTTCATATTGTACAAGATAGGGAGACCATGTTTTGTGAGAAAGGCACATTGAGTTTCATGGCAGCTTGAGAGATGATCCATACTTTCCAACCAAGATGTCATATGCTAGCTTTCTAGGCTGAATAAAATGACAGTAGTGTTCTATATAATTTGTTCTTTCCCAGTGATAAATAAAGAGATATTAAGCTAAACATTTTACTCACTCAGATCTGGAAAGTGGTGTACTTACATATTAGCACATTGTAGATTCTAATGATTTTTAATAATTTATAAAATATTATTAGATCACTTTTCTCTGTATTGAACTCTCTATACTGTTCTTATGCTTAGCTTGTCTTTTTCACAATAGTTTGAGGTAACTTTACATTTCCTCCATATATTTTTGTTAATTCAGATTTACTGTGCTCTGGATAAATAATCAGATTAGGCTTGTGTTTTCTAAAGCTATTTAAATTAGTTTAGCTATTATATAACTACTTTTGCCTATTTTAACTGAATTCTTGTATTATGCTTAATAGTTATGTCATATTGCATTTGGAGTTAACTTTTCAAGTCTATTTTAAGTGAGGAATAATAACTTGTTGCATGAGGAAACAATGAATGAGATACGGAAATAAAAATAAAATTGAATATTAAAATAAGCCCCAGAAGGATCATTAGCATACTTAAGATAAATACAATATATATAGAATTTCCAAAAATATAAAAAATAAATAAAATACCAACAGAGATCTGGGATCCACATAATAAAGCCAATGATATATTTGCTATTTAGAAGAGTCTAGTTCATATACTTCATACATTGAGTCATTGTGCACATATGTGGTAGGAGGAGTACAATATTGCTTCTCTCAGGTCCCTTAAAAGTTCTCACTGCATGGCACATTATATAGATAAAATCCCTTATGTTTTGATTTTGGTTTTTTCAATTTGTATGTAGAAATGAAAGAATTGAGAATTTACTTCAGACATCACTCATATTTAGCTCTGATATTCTCAGATAAACAAAAGCTATAAGCTAAATTATTTTAGTTTACCTGATGCTTAATTAAGAAATCTTAGTGTTTGCATGCCCCGTAGTAGATAAAAATCTTATGACAACTCCAATTTATAATCTGAAAAATTCTGAAGCATTTTGTGCTCCTGTATAATTTTCTAAATCTCAGAAAAATTGGATGAAGCTATTATTTGTCCCAGAATATGAACTACCTTGTCATCATCTAAGCAAAAGACTCTTTTGTGTGTATTTTAGTCTCATTTACTTTTATTCATATTAAAAACAAATTACAAGGAAGAAAATCATGCCTAACTAAAGATCTGAGTAGATTTAGCAATATTTCATTTTTCAATTAATTTATCAAGATTTAATTATTAATTAGTATGGATAAATCAAATCTGACTTTAAGTCCATATATATTTCTTTTATTCTATACAGCCACTTCTTTTAGACATTTGAAAACTAAACTATTACTTAAATTAACTGATTTTATGTATTTTTAAAAAACATTCATGTACTTAAAAAATCATTAATGATTCCTCAATGTCTCAGGAATAATATGCATTAAATTTTGGTGAAAAATATTATTTATCAAAAATGTCATTGGGATTTTTCGTAAACTGACAACATCACCAAATAAGCATTATACAGATTCATTTAGACGTATGTATGTTTTTCATTAATACATCAAAATAACAAGACTTCTTCGTGATATATCATGTTGTATAATTGCCTTACTATTTTTATAAGTCTGTCAATTTATAATGGCATTTTTATGCTTGTCTGCTTTTCTTTCTCATACTCAGGTTCTTTCTTTGGGAGCAGATGTCTTGCCAGAATACAAGCTGCAGACGCCGCGCATCAACAAATTTACAATATTGCACTACAGCCCTTTCAAAGCAGTCTGGGATTGGCTTATTTTGCTATTAGTCATTTATACCGCTATATTCACCCCCTATTCTGCAGCCTTTCTCCTCAATGACAGAGAAGAACAGAAAAGGCGAGAATGTGGCTATTCCTGTAGCCCTTTGAATGTGGTAGACTTGATTGTGGACATTATGTTTATTATAGACATTCTAATAAACTTCAGAACAACCTATGTAAATCAGAATGAAGAAGTGGTAAGTGATCCTGCCAAAATAGCAATACACTACTTCAAAGGCTGGTTCCTGATTGACATGGTGGCAGCCATCCCTTTTGACTTGCTGATTTTTGGATCAGGTTCTGATGAGGTAAGAGCTGCTTAAGAATTTTATTTTCTGAAAGACTGCAATTGTAAAAGTAAATCTACGTTAACTAGGAGAGAAAGTAGTTGCTTCAAAAGTTCCTACATCTCACAGATGAAATTCATTTTCACTTGGAAATGTTATAAAATGAAATGAAGACATTTTTCTTTTGCAAATAATTGAAATTCCTTCTATATTTGTTATGAGATGCAAAAATACTATGCTTGCTATAGCCAAAAACTGAATTTTTTAAACATACATACACAGCATGCAGCATACCACTAGTGAGCAAAATCCCTACAAATTAAGTTATCGAGTGCAAAGATATCAAACATTAAGGATGTCTTTCATTCTTAAATCATTTATTGGGGTGTTGACCAGAGAGAGACTTGTTCTTTATTCAAACTATGAAAAAGAGGGCACCTGATGGAATGCCTTTATCAAAACTTCTTCACTTCTATCTCTCATTTCAGAAAATATTTAATACATATTGCTAATACCTTATATAGTTGGAAACCTGAAGGAAATATGACAAGTTTGTGTGCATTGAGTACATTTTCTGAATAGAGGGTCCATAAAAATAATCAGATCTTCAACAGAATCTTTGGGACAGATTCAGTTAGTGTCCTTTTTATTCAATTATCACTAATTGTTATAGTATGTAAGTATTGATATAAGGAAAAGACTTAACGGAAGGTTTGTGTCTTAGTTTCCTTTCTGGAGCTTTGATAAAATAGCTGGACAAAAACCAAATAAGAGGATCATGGGTTTATTTTAGCTCACGACACAGGTTCTATTCTATCAGCGTGGGAAGGTCTAGACATTGGGAAGCTGGAGTACCAGTCAAAGCCACAGCCGAGAGCAGAGGGAGAATGCATCTTCACTGCTGAATTGCTCTTGCTATACTTGCACAGTTCCAGACCCCACCCCAGAGAATGGTGCCACACACTTTAGGCTGGGTCTTCCTGCCTCAATAAATATATTTAAGACAATTCCTCTACAGACACGTCACACGCCACTCAGAAAATCCCTCCTGAAAACTTTGCAGATTTTGTCAAGTTGACACTTTAACAATTAAAACTAATTGTCATGTCACACACAAAAGTAACTCCAAGGAAGTTGACTGAAAAAAGAGAAACTCAATGTGCTGAATTAAAAAAAAAAATTCAGTGTCCTTTTCTGCCTAAGAATTCCTCCTCATCATCTTTGTTTGGCTTGTTAATTTGTATATTTCAAGAGAAAAAGAGATCTCAACAATAATTGCTTCCTAGCCACTGAAAGCTTCAGGACAACAGAATACTTGTCTGCCAGAGGGAATCAGTAATTTTAAAGTCAAGTCTCTATTTCTACTGAAAGGCTCATCAAACTGTAGGTTAGTTGGGCTCAGGATGATTGAATATGACAAAGTCCTAGCTCCCTTTCATCATCTGTAAAAGAATGCTAACAAAGTTGTCTTTTTGTCAATTTGATATTTTATTTGGTACTATAATGAAATAACACATATGAAATGAAAAAAAGTAGTTGTTAAAGATA